>NC_037350.1:42222424-42537424 GCF_002263795.3 Bos taurus
TCCAACAACCCCACATTCAGATCAACCTTTCCGTTCCAACCCCTTCCCTACCTTTATCCCATGCTGGGCCTGGCCCACATTCCTCTCCCCTTCTCTGTCACTGCTGTGTTATTAACAAAACTCCCCAGACCCTTGCAAAGCCCCTCCAGCAGAACCATCCTGGGAGAGAAGCCGTGGGTTTAATAAGCTTCCCCTTAAATGGCCCCAAATCCCTTCCAGTGATTAAGGGAGGAAAACGGCTACCACGTAAGACAGAGTCTCCCCAGTGCGGGAGGTGAGGGAGGGAAAGAATAAAGGAAGTTCCTGAACCTGGCCCTTAGGGGCCAAATTAAAAAAAACAGCACGCTTATTCAAAATCAGATGAATGTCAGTGGGATGTTTGTCAAACAAACTTGTCAGTATTTGTCACAGTTTGAGGAAGTATCGACCAGGGGCCACACTTGAGCCTGGAACGGAGTTATGTATAGCTGCCCAGTTATGATTTTAACTAATGCAGGGCCAGGGGTCTGAGGGTATAAACAGCTTTATTTATAATGATTGTGTGGCTATAAATAGTTTGGTTCCACAGGTGGGGCAAGGCAGCTTCCTGCAGTACAGCCAGAGCCCTGTGCCTGGAGGAATGTAACAGCAGGGGGTAAATCCTGTTTTTTTTCCCCCTCTTCCTGCAGGACCCGGTGTGTGAGTTCTTGGTCAGAACATTTCAGCTTCATCCTCAGTGTCCCTCATGGAATGAGGTGTTGTGATCAACCCTGTTCCCAGGAGATGGGGGAAGTTAATTAATTAACATCTGCCCCAAGATCTCTCTGGAAAGGTTGAAAGGGAGCATGTCTTCGGCCCCGCCCCCTTTGTGAGGATTCCGGACAATGAGCTAATTACAGTCTGTTTCTCAGGGCTGGAGGGTGGAGGGTGATATCCTGTTATTCTCCAGATCAGGCAAAGCTATAAAGGTTTGTTTATAGCTTCAGATTTAATTTGACCGACAGCAGTAGTCTTTTCTAAAAATAAGCAGTTGTCAGAAATTTAGAAATTCGCTAGTTTCTTGTGTCAGCAGAACCCTATCTTGGGAGTGGGGAGGTGGGTTGGGGGGAGAAGAAGAGAGGAAGGGGAATATGTATACATAAATTTTACATGTAAAATACATAGGTGCATCAACTCAAAAACTGATCATTATGCCGTTTGGCACATGGTCCAGACAACCTCCACTCAGACCCCCCCAAATGCCAATCTGTTTGTCATATTGAAATGTCTGGTTCTATACGCATTCTTACCCCTCCCCAACCCCAATACAGTCAGTTTTCATACTGTTAGGCTCAATCTTGTTTTGCTAATTTTTTTGTTGTAAAGAAAAGGTGTGGCTGTGAAAAAAATTTATTGGATCTTAATTTGCAAAATTAGTTCTGGCTCATTTTATTGCTGTAATTTAATACTCATAATGATTTTCTGACACGTATGTTTCAGCAGCAAGATCTCCTTCCTGTTCATTTTTCATGCCGATACAGCTGAAGTACATTAGTCAGGATGTACAGGTCAGAGAGCAGTGCCCCGCGAGAAACTGACATCACATGGGCGTTTTGACCTCCTCTCAGACTCCCCTAGCAGTGAGCAAGTCGGCACACCCAGGGATTTGGGGCAGAAGGGGGTAGGTAAGCAGTCCTTCTCCTCTTCTAGAAAAAGGGATTGCATTTTTTTTATGTCATCAACATCTTCGTTATCGCCATCATCCTTATTGCAATTCTTTGTCCAAAGATGTGGTGAGATGTGCCCTCTTTAAAACTTTCCCACTGGATCTGCAGCAAGGAGAGCTTGCCTTGCCTTCCAGGGCATGCAGGTCATGGACATGAGGGACCCACTGACCCGGGACCCCGAGGAAGTGCTTCTGCTCTGTCTTGACACGGGCGCTGTTGAAGGGCCCTGGAGTGGGTGGTCCCCGGGTTGACTCGGGCAAGGTGGTTCCTTAAGGCAGCAACCATGTCTTTTCTGTCTCTGTACAGACACCTCCTGACATAGTAGGCACATGGTAAATATTTGTAGAGAGAACAAACGGTTTACTCTCTTTTGGAATTTGACTGCCCCTGTGGGAACACTTTATGTTGTGCGTTGGTGATACATAAATAAACACACGAATGAATTAAAGACGGCAGAAAATGAAAAAGAGAAGAGAGATTTCTGGAGTGAGTGCACCAGAGGGGATGTGGTGGATTTCTGAAGGATACTACCGGCATTCCTAATCAAAATGATAAACTCCTTATTGAGTTAGGGCAAAGGGCAAAGTTCCAGGTGTAGGGAGTAAAATGGAATAATGCATGTGTTGAGGTATATTGGTCTCAGTGGCCTGACAGGCATCCCCAACATTTCCTCCCTTGTGATATCGGGAAGTCTTAGCCTTTACCCAGTCACGAGGGCTAAGACTTCATCTGCCCTGGGTTCCAATTCTGTGCTGCAGGAGGTGGCAGTACACCAAAGGAACGGGGTAAGTACAGGAGACAACGTCACAGCAAGTATTTCTTCTCCAAGACTCTTTTGGTTATACTTACCTCCATGATTGTTTTCTCCATTTTAAAAAGAGAGAGTCTCAATGTTTATTTTGAAATAAAAAAGACAAATGTTTTTCCATACTGCTTACTGGGTGAAGGGAGGATCTTCATATTGACATTATCAAGCTTGTAATTTCAGAGAAGGTTCTTGGAACTGAGAATGTGTTTGGCCAGTCAGTCTGATCTCAGCAATATTATGAGTGTGTATCCTAGACCTCGATGTTCCCATTCAAAGGAAAAATAGAGCACAGTAAATTTTGCAACATAATTTGTAAATCTAATAGATGGCTAATACTTAATGTTTTTGTTTATTTCTGTTTCTAAGAATTTTCCCTAATGCTGAGTACCAGTTGAGGACAGCATGGTATAAATGTATTAGTTTAGGCTCTCTGGCCATTAATTCTTAGAATCGTAAATGTTTAGAGCTTCAAGAGACCATTTGCTCCGGCTGTTCCATTTCTCCCCATTTATTGATGAGGAAACAACCCGAAGGACCGAGTGGCTTGTTCAGGTCATTTGACGTCTACGAGACAGACCTGGGGTTGAGCTGATGTCTCTTGCCTCCCCAAAAGTTACTAATGTCTGTTGGAGGTAGATAGACAGACACAACCATTATGAAGGTGCTGTATAGTGTTAAAGATGAGGGTTCTGGAGCCAGACAAGCCTAGGATCTGACCCTATTTGTGAGGCAGAGGTATGTTAATTCTCTCCTTTGAGCCTCAGCTTTCTCATCTGTAAAATGGGAACAATAATGGCACAACAGAGGTGTCGGGAGGATTCTATGAGAAAGTGCAGACCAAGAATTTTGCCGTGGAATGTCTCTGAACACATAAGGAAGCCAAAAAGGGAACAAAACAAAAGCAAGCACAGCAGAACGTCTACCCCTGACCTGCACCCTCCCCCCGCCACCCGCCTCAGATGAGGCTCCTCATTCTTTTTGGCATGGCTGGATCTGTCCCAGAGATGTCACTGGCAAAGTTCCCTCTACCTATGGCTCCTTCTGTATGTGCGTGTCTCCCCTGAGAGAGGAACGCACAAGTTCTATTCACTGTTAGGCTCCGAGCTTGCAGAGACTGACAGGGTAGACTGGTGGGTAGGGATGGGGACCAGGAGGGAAGGTGAGCGGTGCCCACGAGCAAGAGGAGTCTGTCTGCACAGCAGGCCCAGGAGGAAGGTGAGCGAGAAGCTGGGACCCTTGACCCCACTTTGGAACTCAGCCTGGACCTGTGGTCGGTGCAGCTGTGCTCCGAATTGCAGCTGCTTAGGTCAGAGCTAGTAACTCAAGGGGGGGGGTGACCTCCACTGGTGGGGACCCTGCCCTGAGATGGACGCAGGGCAGGACCCTCGAGGAACTGAAACACTTGAGGGAGAGGTAATTAAAGGAGACTTATCTCCCATAAGTCAGCAAGGGCGGGCTTAGAACACTTGAGTCTGGAGCCACTGGAGCCACTGTTTAATCATACAATCTATGTGCTTTCACTCATATGGTAGAAATATTGTTTATTATCCCATTTAATCCCTCAGTAACCTTGAGAAGTTTTCATGGCACGTTGCAGATCAGGAAAATGGATGCCTTGAGAGATTTCCATCCCACGCTCAAAGTCGCAGACATCAAAATCCTTGAGAAGTTTTCATGGCAATTTGCAGATCAGGAAAATGGATGCCTTGAGAGATTTCCATCCCACGCTCAAAGTCACAGACATCAAAATGAAGCCTAGATTGAAGACAAATCTCACTGATTTCAAAATCTGTCCTGGCCATGTCCACTGACCCAGCTACATTCTACTTGAATGCATTTCCCACTACATTTCCGTCCCCACATTAGTTTGCTGACGGAGATGTGGCTGTCACTTCCTGTCGCTGAGAGAAGCAGCAGTCTGGGGGCAAGCGAACAGATTCTGGAGCCAAGCCGGACGCATTCCTGTCCTGGCTGCTCCATGGACTGGCCGTGAGACCTTGGCCAAGGGGACTAACTTCCATGTCTGAGTTTCCACATCTGTAAAGCGGAGTGTGTTAGTCAGTGTTCACCAGTAAAACAGAACCAATAGGATGTGTGTATGTATATGTGTGTATGAGAGAGGGAGGGAGGGAGGAATTAATTAAGGAATTGGCTCAAAGTGTTTGTGGAGGCTGACACGTCTGAAATCTGCAGAGCAGCCTAGCAGTCTGGAGACCCAGGGAAGACCTGATATTACAGTTTGAGTCCTAAGGCCGTCTGGAGGCAGAATTCTCTCTTTCTGGGGGCACCTCAAGGCTTTTTCCTCTTAAGACCTTCAACTGATTGAATGAGGCCCACCCACATGATGGAGAGTAATCTGCTTTACTTAAAGTTTTACTGACTTCAATGTTAACCTTATCTAAAAAGTACCTTCCCAGCAATATCTAGTCTGGCATCTGACCAGATACCTGGCAACCCTGCTCTAACTGAGTTAACTCCTGGAATTAACCATCATGTGAGGCTAGCAAGATCTGACTTATAAAGTGGATTCTGAGGAGTGGATGAGCTGATGCAAATACAGAGCTTAGAACTTGCTCGACACAGATATGCTCTGGCAAAGTGTTACCTGGCCCTCCTCCCCAGAAGTGGACATGCGTCCTCTCATTTCGGCTGGGACATGTCATTTCTGTTGCTGGGCCAAGGCTCCTGGGGCCGCAATAAAGTCGTGGGCCTTCTCTGTGGCTGCGGAGTCTGAGAGGAAGTTGATCCTTCCTGGCCCCCAGGATCAAGGAGGATACGAGGTGTAGATACCCTCGGCAGAGGCCCAAGAGGAGAAACAGCCGTGGGAGGGGGCGGCTGAGGACAGCTCACTGAAATTGCAAGGCACAAATTCCCCGAGAGATCTTTGTTGCTGTTTATCCTCGTGGCAAGAAGCAAACACACTGCTCTTTAATTTTCCTTGGCAGGGTCCGCGGTGCCGGGTGGCTGCCAGCCCGTCTGCTGGGCCCGAGCTGTGCCCCCACCTCCGCCAGCCTCAGGTGGGCACCCCCCACCATTCCACACACACACACACTCACAAGCCCATGCCTTTCCTGGAAAAAGGAAACAGCCGCAGCCCCCACCACCCGGCTCAGATCACCTCAAACCCCTGCTCTATCTCAGCTGCCCAGCCGCACCTTCCGTGGCCCTGCCCCACCTGAGAAAAGGAGATACCTTTTATAGTGCAGCAGCACACGCTCCCATTTGGAAGCAGAATTCTTCCTTTCACTTTGGCTTCTGCAGGGAGGTGGGATTAAAACTGCAATCAATGCAGAAGATCCTGGAGGACAGTGCGCACTCCAGGAGGAAGAAGTGGAGAGAGAGGGGGGATGTGGTGGGAGAGGGGAGGGGGCCCCCAGGACCAGGGAAGGAATAAACTCAGCTTTCATCTTGGAGTCTGATCTGTTTCTGAACCCTGATGGGAAAGGTCATGAATTTTAAAACATGTCTCTCCAGCCGACAGCTCCAGTCATAAAACCAACACCCTGGAAGCTCTCCATAGCTGCAGGGGAGCCCAGGCCGGGGGAGCAGCCAGGGGCTGGGGGAGGCGGTGCTGTCAGGAAGCGGCAATCAGGAGGGGTCTGAACGGGCTGCCCGGGGCCCTGCCCCTTCCCTGCCAGCTCCGGGAGGTCCACAGGAGGCCGGGCATCAGTGAGTCACTTTCTGCACCGGCCCCTGGGCCCTGCTGGCTGCTCCCTTTACAGGGCACCTGCTGGGATCCTCGGGGAGATCCGTGCCTTTCTCCCCAGAACTTTCAGAGCGGTACCAGAGCAGAGGCCCAGTAGCTCTAAATGTTTCTGAGAAAAGTTAGAGCATGCAGGGTGCAAGTTGGGTTCTAGCTGGGGTCACCATCTGGCAGTGGGAGGGATGTGGAGGTGTGTGTGTGTGTGTGTGTGTGTGTGTGTGTCTAATTACTCAGTCATGTCTCACACTCTGCAGCCCCATGGACTGTAGCCCACCAGGCTGCTCTGTCCATGGGATTCTCCAGGCAAGAATCCTGGAGTGAGTTGCCATTTCCTTCTCCAGGGGATCTTCCCAACCCAGGGATTGAACCCGCATCTCCTGCATGGGCAGGCAGATTCTTTACCGCTGAGCCACCGGGGAAGCCCCGTGCGGAGGTGGCTGCCGCCTTTTCGGGGCTGGGAGTAGTGACAGTGACCGTCATCCTGGAGCTCTGGGAGAGTGGTCGGTGTGTCTTACTTTATGAGAAGCACGTGATCTTGAGAATGGCGTCTGGGTGTTCTAAAGAATTTATTGTTGCAGCTTAAATAGAAGATAGGCTCATTTTCAGGGAAAGAACCCTGAAGAATTGCAATCAGGGTTTATCTGTTTGTAAATTGAGAGTTGGGAATATTGAGTTTTCTGAGAGCAGAGATAGTGGTAATCGAAACAAGACGGCAGAGATTTCTGGAGCTGTAAAGTCGCCAAGAGCAGGTCCCTGACAATCTCCAAGAACACAGCTCCTTAGCCAGACACTTGAACCAGGGAGCCAGGGGCTCGTGGCCCAGAAAGAGGGGAGTCATGAACAGTCAGCCGTGCAGAGATGCTGGATAGCCCCTCCCAGGGTTTGGAGGCGATGGAGGGGCATCACCCGTGTTGCAGCACTGGGACCCCCAGGCCTCTCAGCTATGGGGGGGACTCCTTTAGAGGGTGTGCTGGACTAAACAGCCTCCTCCTCGTTTAAGAAAACAAATGTTGTATCATGATAAAATAGATGTCACACAGTTTCCCATTTTCACCCTTGGAAATGTACAGTTCAGGGGCATTAAGTCCACGCACAGCACTGTGCAGCTGTCAGCACCGTTTGTCTCCAACCTCATCTTCCCCACCTGAAGCTCCATCCCCTGAGCGATAGCTCCCCACCTCCCGCTCTGCCCAGCCCCCGGCAACCACTGTTCCAGCTTCTGCCTTTATGAACTGTGACCCTCTGGGTGCTTCCCATAAATGCAGTATTTGTTCTCTTGTGTCTGCTTATTTCACTTCACATATCTACAAGGTTCATCCATGTTAACCATGTATTAGAATCTTCTTTCCTTCTTATTGTGATGAAACATACATAATATTGATCATTTTAACTATTTGCAAGTGTACAATTCCGTGATATTGAATACATCCCAGTATTGTGTAACCATGACTATTACCTGTACTCCAAACCTGTCATCAGCCTCAACCTAAACTCTGTGCCCATTAAACACTAAGTCCCCCCACCCCCGCTGACCACTACTCCATTTTCTGTCTATGAATTTTCCCATTATGGTACCTCATAGGAGTGGAATCATGCACTGTCTCTCCTGTTCTTGGCACAGATTACTTTAGAACATAGATTTGCAAAGTCTCCTTAAAGAGATAGAAGACTATCAAAAGATTAAGCCTGCACATGGCTATGTTGGCAGTCAGCCCCTCAGAAAGTGAAAGTGAAAGTTGCTCAATTGTGTTTCATGTCTCTCTGACCCCATGGACTATACAGTCCATGGAATTCTCCAGGCCAGAATACTGGGTAGTATTACTGGGTACAATAGTGGGTAGACTTTCCCTTCTCCAGGGGATCTTTGCAACCACGGATTGAACCCAGGTCTCCCGCATTGCAGGCGGATTCTTTACCAGCTGAGCCACAAGGGAAGCCCAAGAATACTGGAGTGGTAGCCCATCCCTTCTCCATTGGATCTTCCCGACCAAGGAATCGAACCAGGGTCTCCTGCATTGCAGGCGGATGCAGTCCCTCAGAAGCAGGTGGCAACTTTCAGTGGCAAAACAGAAAAGGGACAGGCTCTCCTGAGCCCAAGAGGGTGGTGCTCTGTTGGGGATGGTTTTTCAGGCACCCCCATGTGGAAAGGGCTGCAAAAATGGAGGAAGGCTTACAATTGTCAAATCACAGTGCTTCCCCTGTTTGAATTTCATTGACAGTGAGCAGCCTTCTGAAAATCTGACTCTTCACTGAACCTGCAGGTGGGAAGACATGGAACACAGTGGCCAGCCTACTTCTTGGGATCGGCACTTACACCTATCTTGGCCATAGGGAGGAGTGGCCAAAACTTGAATACAGGAGTGATTCTTGAGTTTGAAGCCCAATTCTTCCATTTACAGTAGGTGAGGCCTGGAGCAGCTTCATGTATTCTGGGGAGTTCAGTATCCACTTGGGAAAGATGGAGATGAGAAGAGTCCCATGTCACAGGGTGAGCATGAGGAGTAAGGAGAATGATATGCAATACAGAGGAGTGCTCTGCCTCCCCCAGAGCACTCCAGAAGATGCTCCCCCACAGTCAGTGTCCCATAAAACAGTGATGGCAATAATTCACATCGAAGCTACATTTCAGTATCTTGTAGGTTTTGTTAGTATGACTCACTTTCCTTCAGTCCAGAAAACTTTAAGACACTTGACCTTGAGTTTGGGAGCATGCCTGCCCAAGGGCTGGACATTCCTGTGAAACTACTGGGATGAATAATAACCGCGTGAATCTTGAGAAATCAGCAGTTTCTCTTTCTTGTCAATATTTCAGTCTCAACATTCACCATCCTTTCTAAACATTGGTAAAAATACAGAATTTGAAAGTGTGAGCTCACATGTGGTAAACAGCTATCTTAGGCTGATACCTTATTGTATCACAGGGACTGCACAGTGGTAGATGGGAGACCTGATAAAAAGGTGAAGACAGAGCAATCTAGAATGACCCCCAGATACGCAGATTCCCCTGTGGCAGGCTCCACAGTAGAGGGATGGAGTGGGTCTGGTGGCCCCTGCAGTTCAAGCACAGAGCTTCCCAGGTAGCGCTCGTGGTAAAGAACTTGCCTGCCAATGCAGGAGACACAGAGACACAGGCTCAATCCCGGGGTCAGGAAAATCCTCTGGAGGAGGGCATGGCAACCCACTCCAATATTCTTGCCTGGAGAACCCCATGGACAGAAGAGCCTGGTGGGCTACAGTCCACGGGGTCCCAAAGAGTCAGACATGACTGAAGCGACTGAGCACACACGTGTCTGTCTGGAGCATCTTCCCTGGGCATCTCCCACAGTTCTGCTCAAGGTGGTGCCGGCTGCTGTTAAGGCTGCTGATGGGACCCATCAGCGGTCCTCATGGTTTCAGGAGTCTGCTTCCTCAGGGAGATGCCCGGCAAGAACTCAAATGCACTCTCGTGAGGGTAGCCTCTGCAGACTCAAGGCGATTACCCACTTGACTTTTGGAGCCTTTGGAGTGGAAGCCCACCCACTGGTTCTATTTCCCCCAGCCTTAGGGTGAATTCTCTCTCAAAAGCTTCCTGGGGCCTGTGTTGCCTCATTCGGGTTATCCAGAGATTGTTATTAACAGCAAATCTGGAGCTGAAGCGCTGCGGTCTTGGTCTCCCGTGGCAGGTGCGCTGCCGGCTCCTGTGTGCGTTTGCTCAGCCCTCAGGCTGCGTTTAGCAGTGGGTGTGTCGGGGCGATTGGGGAGCAGTCCATCTGCCTGGAGATCTCGGTTGGGTGGATTAATGAATGATTATAGAGTACTTTGAAGGTCGGAGGGCTAATTATTTAGCCAGTTCCCTCCCTTCCCCCAGGTCCCCTTGATGGCCTTTTGTCTCTCTGCCTCCTGGGGCATTCTTGAATAGGAGAGGATGAATCAGGGGTCAGTAAATAGAACCGGCCATTCCAGATGGCCAGACCAGAGAGCCCCGTCTGGACGCTGCTCCACGGCAGGAGCCGAGATTCCCTGCGAGATCTGAGCACCAGGTAGGGTAGCTTTCTATCAGGGCTGGCCCAGCTTCCAGAAAGACTGTGGGTTCCTGGACTCTCAAAGTGAAAGTCGCTCAGTTGTGTCCGACTCTTTGTGACTCCATGGACTATACAGGCCAGAACACAGGAGTGGGTAGCCTTTCCCTTCTCCAGGGGATCTTCCCAACCAAGGGATCACATCCAGGTCTCCTGCATTGCAGGCGGATTCTTTACCAAATGAGCTATCAGGACTCTCAACGGGGATGAATCTGCTAACCTGATGCCCTGGTGTGTCCAGGTTCGCTCCCAGTTTTGACATGAAATCCTTTATCTATGAGTCCATTCCTTTTTCTCCCTCCTGTTGCTTTTTCCCAGAGCAAGACCCCACAAGAAGAATGGACATGGGGCATTCCGTTCCTGGGTTAGGACTGGGGGCAGACAAGCGGTTCTGCGCTGTGCTGTGGGGGAGGGTGCCTGCACTCCCTTGTAGAGTAAGGACCTCCTTGTTTCTCTGCCCGCCCTCTCTCCCAATGACCCAGATTTTTAAATAAAATATTTTTTTATTTTTAAAAAATCTTGAATTGTGCACACTTTTAAGGTTGAGGAAACCCAAGGAAAAAATAAATATTATCGGTAGTAGGATTACACTTGTATATCCCCTACTTGAGTCCAGGAATGGGTCTGTGGTACATGTCTGTGCATACTAAAGGGAGAGAAGTCTGGGGCAGACAAATCCTGAGTTACCTTCACTCCTCTATATTCCACCCTGTTTGCTGACAGCTACTCTGGTTGCAGAGAAATTAGAGAGACAGAGAAAAGACGACACCCAGTTCTGAAAGTGTCCAGTCTAGTAGGGAGAAAAGTATGAAAACATATAAAGGTGGCAAAAGAGACTCTGAGTGATTGTTTTGTATTTTGCTCTATTTTGACATTCCCTAAGATCAACAGGTAGATGGGCCCTTTGCCTGTCCTTGCCTCGAGATATTTTGAGGGCAGAAAACAGAAGCTGCTTGAAGTCAAAGGCTTTTGTAAAACTCCCAGGCTCTTTGAAGAAGGGATGCGAGGGCTCCCAAGGGGAGAGGGGAGAGAGAGGAGGCCTTTGAGGGCATCAGGAGAAAAGAGAAATGACTCTGCGGGCAAGAGGCTGGCTCTGAGGGTGTTGAAGGAGAGGGTGGAAGGAAGAGAGGTGGGGAAATGGGGAAAGATCACACAAGCGCTGGTGTAGCAGACCTAGAGGGTGGGCGAGGCACAGGCATCCCAGGCTCACCCCAGACTCCCCAGATGAGACCCTGAGGCAGGGGAAACTCTGGCCCTGGATGCTCACGTGGGCTGGGGCAATGGGGACCAGGAAGGACTGAGCAGTGACGGGAGGGGACTCCCCAGTGCTTTGGTGATGGACCTCAGTGTCCATCAACAGATTTAATGGATAAAGAAGATGTGATACATATATATTATGTGTATATCACACATCTATATGAAATTCAGCCTTAAAAGGGGGGATCTTGACATTTGCAACATGAATGAACCTGGAGGATGTTGTGATAAGTGAAATAAACCAGACACAGGGAAAAAACTGCACGATCTTGTATATGAAAGCTAAGAAAGTTAAATTCATAGAGGTAGAAAGTAGAATGATGGTTACCAGGAGCGAGGAGGTGAGGGAAATCAGGGAGATGGCGGTCAAAGGGTACAAAGCGGGAGTTCTTGTAGGATGAACTAGCAAACTTGTCAGCATGGTGTTTGAGGTCCGTTCTACTTTCTAAACACACACACACGGTATTTTAGCCGCATACTATGCTATCAGACTATTTGTAATTCAGCAAATAAAAATGACTAAATTACTTGTCACAGGAAGAAATTATTTGATATTTGTAATTATTCCTCCCGATCTGCCAAGAGCCTAATAATACCTAGATCTCCTTTCTGTGGAGTGTCTGTCCCGCAGAATACAGTTGAGGCGAGGCAGTGAGAAGATGCAGAAAAGCCACACAGTGGGTATCTCTGGTTGTGAAAGGGAGTATGTGACAGGCCTGGGGAAATTTGCAAGGCAGGGGACTTGAGCCTTGGAGGCTGTATGATCTGGGGAAAGAACAACCTGGGTTGGTTTCCGAGGGGAGATTTTGGGAGAGAAATGCTGCATGATATGAATCGTCCCTGCCCTCTCTCCCTATGAAATCCTCCCTAAAGCCACTGCCCCCTCCAAGCCTGTGACATTCAATTCCTACCGGCTCCCTTCTCCTCGCCATTCCTCCCCCACCTCCCCTCCTCTTCATTCAGTGGGCGACAGTGGAGGACCAGCCTACAGATGGTCCAAGGTGAGATCAGAGGCTGCGCAATCCAAGGTCACGCTTACATTCCACTGTTCACTGTTCCCAACGCCTGCGATGCCCTTTGCCTCTTTTTTCTGCCAGGCAAGCATCAACCCACTCATCTTTCAAATGTCCTCACTTCTGCGAAGATCTCTGTGACCCCTCCTCTCTTCCTTGGCAGGATCACCATTAATCACCACCTGTGAATTCCCACAGCTCTTCTCAAGGCCTCATGTTGCCCTGCTTATCTCATCTTCCTTGACGCGGCAGCCTGGGTTCTAATTTTATCTTTGTTACTTACTCCCCACCACCCCCTGCCCCCTACTCCATCACAGAACCTAGCCTGTAGCCGGCACTCAAGGACCAGCATGGAATAGGCGAAGGATAAGCCTTGGCTGAGGGGTGAGAGAATTAGACAGGGAGGGGGCAAGAGGCACCAAGAAGATGAGATTAAAGACGGGGCGGGGGCGGGGGGGAATAAGGAGCAGAGAGAGAGGAGTTAAATGTTAGCTTTCCTTGAAGCACCCCTCAGAGAAGACTAATTTTCGTAATTAAAATCCAGATAACTAGGAGAAAGGATGGTGAGCCAAGTGGTACATATAACTGTAGCGACTGAAGGAAGCACAGAGCTTAAGAATGGAGATGAGAGAGTCCCTTTTGTGCTGGAATCATAAAAAAAGATGACGTTGGAGCGGGGGTGGGACGCCGCGGGACCAGGACAGAATGAAAGCGGGCTGGGGGAGAGAGAGGTGAGAACTGAGTTAACGAGAGGCGCTGGGAGTGGGAGTCTTGGGCCTGGAGAGAAACAAATACAATCCAAGGCCCCAGCTCCCACACAGACAAGCAGAGCGGTGCTTTGTAGCGAAGCAAGCCAAAGAGGGGTGGGCAGGCCAGCCGGCACTCAGAGGCGCATCGCTGCAGAGCATCGTTGCTGAGAGTGGAAGACGGAAGTAGGAAACTGGGGGTTGGCCCAGAGAAGACAAGAAGAAACGCAGCGCACAAGCTTACCGGCTTCGGCGGGGAGGGAGGAAACGGCAGATAATAATACACTCTAGAGATAAATTAATAACACTAAGCTACCTCGCCAGGGTGTTACGAGTGTTAATTAATTAATTATTGTTTGCCAAGCACTTTGAAGGTGGAAAGGCTCTGTAATTATTATGAATAAAATGTCAGGGATAATAATCGGGCAGAAGGCAGTGACCTCCCCGGCACCTCATTTGCATGGCACGAAGGATTCAGAGATGCTCTGCCAAGGCGAGACCTGCCGAGACGACAGATGCCCGTCCCGTCGCCCAGCCTCCTCCTCCCGCGTCTTTCTGGCGCCCCCCGGGGTCCGCGGCCTCTGTTCCCCTGGCAGCGGATGCCCGAGAAGCCGGGTGAGGTGAGGTGTTTACGAGATGGCAAGCGGGAGCACGCTGATGGCTGGGGGTGCGGCCTGAGGGACGCCCCTCCCACCCAAAAGCTTTCCACTGAGCCGGCTGTTTTGTTTCCGAGGAGATCACTATTAATAATACGGTGTAGGTTTGGGTCTGTCTCTTCCAGAGTGGGATGGGAGGGGCCTGTTTGAAGCGGGGGGCGAATGTGTGGGAGAACAAGTCCTCCTGGGAAGATGGGGTGCCAACTTAGGTTTGGGGGAAACGGCCACCAACAGGCCAGGTCACTGGCTCATGGAGACTGCAATAAACCACAACCTGCCCCCCATTTATATGTGGAAAGGGTCCCGTGGCTCTAAAGGCAAAGAGGAAAATTATAATCCAGCTGGGCAGAGAGTAGCATCACCAACTCAATGGACATGCTGCTGCTGCTAGAGTTTGAGCCAACTCTGGGAGGTGAAGGACAGGGAAGCCTGGTGTCCTGTAGTGCGTGGGTTCCCAAAGAGTCACTACTTAGGGACGAAACAGCAACCACACCAGGCAGAGAGTGAGAGCGTCCAGCAGAGACCCGTGCTGAGCTAGGCTGCATGACATGACGGGTGTCAGCTCTTCGAGGTTTTGGTCCTGGAGGAAAGATGTCTGAGGACTGTTGTCTTCAGCAGATGCTCCCGCCTCCCTCCCGCCTCCTTGGTTGACGAGGCAAAAGAACTGCAGAATATTTACCAGCCCTGGCCCATGTGTTCGGGAAACAGTCCTGCCAACGAATGCCTCTTCCTACCGACCAGCGGAGAAGAGAGAGGAACACCTCCCTAAGGCTCGGCGAGTTTGGGGCGGGGGAGGGACACCAACGTGGCTACTGGGTCTGGACAGAATTTTGCACATTTTGTACCAGAAAAATAAAAGAATAAACAACGAAAACCTCCTCTATCTCCTAGAGACAAGAGGACTCCCCTTGTTTGTCTCCTGTGTTCCTGGTGGGAGACCCTGACTAAGCGTCCACAGTGCAGGGATCTTAGGAGCCACGACCTCGCTTATAAAGTCAGAAGAGCAGACATTTTTATTAGGTCTAGGGCTTCCCAGGTGGCGCTAGTGGTAAAGAACTCGCCTGCGATTGCAGGAGATGCAGGAGACACAGGTTTGATCCCCGGGTCTAGAAGATCCCCTGGAGGAGGAAATGGTCACCACTCCAGTATTCTTGCCTGGAAAATCCCATGGACAGAGGAGGCTGGTAGGTCCATGGGGTCCACGGGGTCACAAAAGAGTCGGACACCACTGAGTGACTGAGCACGCACACCAGGGCTGGGAGGTGCATTCGTTCCTAGGGCGTCGCAAGGCACCACCATCTGAGTGGCTTAAACAGCTCTTCCGTTCTCCCCGTCTGTCTGGAGGCTGGAAGTCCAAAATCACAGGGTCAGCAGGGTTGGTTCCTTCTGTGGCTGTGGGGAGCAGTCTGTCCAGCCCTTTCTCCCAGTTTCTGGAGGCTGCAGGCGTCTGTAGGTGGCTTTCTCCCTGTGTCTTCACTTCATCTTCCCTCTCTGCCTGTCTGCCTCTGTGTCCCAGTTTCCCTTGTACAAAGAACAGCGGCCCCATTGGATTAGAGCCCACTCTACTGACCTCAACTTGATCATCGGCACAGACCTGACTTCCAAATTAAGCCACGTCCATAAGTCCTGGGGGTTCAACCGCTTGGCGGGGAGTGGGGGGTGGGAAACCCTTCAACTGACAACGGGAGGTTTTCCTTTTTCCAGGAAGGGTTTTGGCCTGTGCCCTTAGTGGCCTGATTCCCACCTGGGTGTTGGGAAATTGAGGCAGGGACCCTCTCTCGGTGTCCTTAGGGCCAGCGTAGAGGTCCTGTGTTGCTTAAACAGAGAGGTTGCTGGGAGGCACAACCTGCCCTGTAACCTTTTCTTTCCATCCTGACCTTCTCCTGGTGCTGCTAATACAACACAACTGGCCATCAGGGTCCGTGTGGCACCGTAGCCCACGTGTAGGGATGAAAGGCCGGGCTTTCATGGACTGGAGGACGGGCCTGGTGTGGAGTCAGCCTGTGAGCTGGGGCCTCGGCTCTCATTTCCTCACCTCTCAGGTGGGAGGTGGCAGTGTCTACCTCCCAGGGCTGAATGAGATCACCGGCAGAACACGCCTGGTGTCTGGGGGTGGGTGTTATCAATCATTAGGAGCCCAACGGGAAGTCTAACCAAAAACTTGTCCCGGAGCACCGAGTGCCGATTTGTGCTGAAAAGTTTGCTAAGTTCCTCTGACTCCTGTTTTCCCGGTCACCCCCACGGGGGCCAGGAACCCGCAAGTCAATGGCTTTGAGGCTTTGAACTGGGACTTCAAAGAGAAGCCAGCTCTGTTCTTCAAACAGGTTTATAAAGAGATTTTGATACAAGACAACAATACTTGTCAGCAGTGTCCAGTTACCGTCCTTCCCTTTGTAGTTTTATTAGGAAATAATTTCCCAGCCGGCGAGGCTCCTGCTGGCATGCCTTGTTTCTCTGTTTGCGATCGGATCTGCCCACCAGAGGGGCTGCCCCTCGAGCTGCAGCGGTCTTGCCAGCTGGACGCCCAGAGAAAGACATCACCGAAGGGTCTCCGGAGCCGATTTACCATCTGCCCCTCCCCTCCCCTCCCCTTCTCTGTAGCAAAAATGCAATTTGTTTGACCTCTGGGGAGGTTTAAAACCTCAGCTCCTTAATTGCCCCCCTCCCCCCATTATTATTATTTTTTTTAAGAGGGGAGGAAAGAGGGGGAAACGGCCAGAAAAGAAAAGAACCATTTAAGCCATCCTTGCTAGCCTGCCCTGCATTCTCGGCTGGCAGTAAGAATTCCCAATAGATGAAAACTAAGGAGCTCAGCTCACTGCGGGTCCCTAGTTTTCATCTGTTGGGACTAAGTGGGTCCTTTTCGCAGGGGCCAGCTTTCCCAAGCAGAAGAGAGGCGTGGTTTTCCAGAAGTGACTATCGATTTTTCCTTCCGTGGTACAGTTATTTCCCTATAACTTGAAACATGTGATGGGGAGTCTACTCTATGCCAAGCACTGGGCTGGTTCTGAGATCCAGAAATGGGGAACACAGGGTTCCTCCCCAGACATGTTTCTCAGCAGGGCGGGGGTGAGCCAGTTGAGAAGCAGACTCTTCAGGGCCCTTCCTTAAAGGGCTCTGTGTGCTCCCGCTCCAGGAGGCCCCGCCAGAGCTGATGGTGGGGGCTTCAAAATGGGGCCACTGGGATGCATTTCCTCAAGGAAAGGGGACAGATGGAGAGAGGGAGAATGGAGATGCCCTGGGAGGAATATGATCCTGAGATGGGTGGGACAGAGGGAAGTGGGCCTAAGGGGCTCTTATCCCCAGAGAAAAAGACACCTTCCTTCCTTTTTATGAAATTGGGGAGGAAACTTGAGGATGTCAGTCATTTAGAGGGTGGGAGAGAAGAGGGTGTGGGCAGGTTCAGCTTTCTTGACCTTTTATTTTGTTGGGAAGTAGGAATTTTTTAGGAAGCAGGAATTAATGGCATTTACTGGGGAGAGGGGAAGCAGTTGGCTTAATGGGACTTAGAAAGTTAAAAGCAGATGTTTCTTAGAGACCATTAAGTTCCAGGTCCTCATTTTATCCAGTGTAAAGCCAATGCAGGGGACTCAAGAGATGCGGGTTTAATTCCTGGGTTGGGAAGATCCCCTGGAGGAGGAAATGGCACCCCACTCCAATATTGTTACCTGGAAAATCCCATGGACAGAGGAGCCTGGTGGACTACAAAATACTCTTTGCTATGGGGTTGCAGAAAGTCAGATACAACCAAGCACACAAACACGTGCGCGTGCGCACACACACACGGAAGGATTGAGGAATTTCCTAAGGTAGTATATTGATGAGGGGTGGAGCTGAGACTCGGATACAGGTCTGCTGGCTCTTAGGTCAGGGACCACTGCTCTGCAGGATGCTCCCTGCATCCCTGAGGGTGCATCACTGTTCTGCATCCACCTAGGAGGATGGAGTTGCGGTGGCAGACTTGGGTAAGACCTCCTGGGATTCTTGACCAACTGGATGATGAGGTTGGTTCCAGGGTCTTTGGTCCATTAAGAGGTGCAGAGTCAGTGCAGAGGGAAACCTCGAGTGGTTAAAGGTCATCCAGGGTCACCCCAGGTCACTGCACCATGAGCAAAGCTTTCCTGCAATGGGAGGCACAGAGCAATGCCGTCCCACAGGCTCTAAAGTATTTTGCTGACCCAGGATTATTCACCTTCCCATCAACAAGTTCCTACTCTTGCCAAAGGAAATAGTAAATGCTTCCACTGAAAAGCCACAGAGTAGGAACTGACCTAAAAACTTGTAGTTTCTGAGCAGAAATGTGCCAGACCACAGGAACACAAATAACCTGTTGGTTACTGCCCAGAATCTGTGCCAATGTTATTACACTCATTGTACAGATGGGGAAACCTAAGTGGAAAGATGGATGATTTCCAAAGATTCATCCAAAGGCAATAATAAAACTCACAGTTTAATGTTTGTTACGCTTATTCCTAAATCTTCCTCTCACTGATTACCTCATATTTCCATGGAATGTGCAAGAAGCATTGACTAGGATGTTAAGAATAGACCATAGAGTTTTTCCATGAGGTCTGGCTGGAGTCTGGTGAACCTCAACTCCAGCCACTTATATAATTTTTTGAGGCATCTAGTGAAAAAAAAAAAAAAACGAGGTTTAATAAAATGGTTGTAATATATTTTATATGTTTGAATTTAGGGGATGGCAAACTATGGCTTGCAGACCAGATCTGGCCTGCAGCCTGTTTTTGAACAGCCCATGAGCTAAGAATGGATTTTACATTTTAAAAGGGTCATTAAAAACAACAACAAAAAAAATTAAAAACAAAGAATGTACTACAGAAACTGTACGTGCCTAGAAAGCCTGACATGTTTACTAACTGGTCCTACAGAAAAGGTTGGTTGCTCCCGATAACAAATGAACATTCTGTCATTAGCCCCCAAAGCCAATGATATGTGCTTGCATTATAACAAGATAACTAGATTTATTGCAACTATTCATTTACTGTATACTAGAAGTAGTGTGGCCTTGTAAGGAGAGCTCAGTTCCAAGTTGTCGGACCACTGCTGCCCACTCCAGTCACCTGGCTAATCTCATTGTATCCGTTTGGACAAACGCCAAAGGTGAGCCTGGGTACCTTTGTGACCCCAAGGCTTGACCCCACAGTCCTCATGACCCCTGATCCAGGGTAACATGTTCTGGGTTTCCTTTGAGCCGGAGAGGAGAAGCAATCAGTTCTCCTCTTAGCAAGGATTTAGCATCTTAGTTTGCCTGCCTTGCTTTAGGAAGCTCATCCATCCGTGGGGCAAGAGTCCTTCGTTTGTCCTGGGGCAGCTGAGCCCTGGATGGCAGGACGCGTGCCACCAACGGACACTGGCTCCCTAACCAGCGTGTGCACCCACAGCTTCATGATACCCGTTGTAAATTAACCGGAGGGCTGTCCCTGCAGACAGGGAGGGCTGACAGAGAACTGCCAACTCCGCTGGGCAGACACTGCTTCTGTGCACTGGAACCTCCCTGTGGAGACTGGCAAGTGATCTAACACCTCAGGACATCCAGCAGCTGGCTGGGAGAAGCCAGGCCACCAGGAGAATTCACACTTTACTTTCCTGCTCTGGGAGCCAGAAAGGCAGAGCACTGGAGGCGAGAGAATGTAGGTGGTGAGGTCTCACTGAACAGGGTTCAAATCCTGCCTCTGCCGTGAACTCATCACACAACCTTAGACAGATGACTTCATGTCTCGCACCTTCAGTTTCCTCATTTGTAAAATGAAGTAATAGCAGTCCTACCTCATGGGTTATTGGGAGGCTGAAAAGAGGTATCAGATGCAAAAAAATCAGTGAGAAGGCAAAAAAGAGTACCTTAGCTATTGGGGGCTTTATTCTAGTCCATTCTATGAGCATTGAGCTTATTTCTGCATCAGTGTTTTGCCTCAAAGGTCAGAGGGTAGTCTCCAGTACGGAAGAGCAGAGAGGTGGTGGAGCTGGGGAGAGGTTGTGCTTTGCAATATAGAATGGCACAGAAGAGACATTTTGGAGGGAGAAATTGTTAAATTAGAAGAATCAGAAACGTCCTGAGAGGTACTTCAGTGATCCCGCAGTCCAGCCGTCCTTAGACATTTTCCAGGGAAGGTTGCTCAGGGGTTGTGTCTCCTGAGGCAGAAAGCCCTGGGTGAGCCCTAATTCTGTTATTCACTGTTAAATAACCCAAATTCTGTCATTTACTGACAGTGTGAGTGGGCAAGAGATTGGATTCCCCGAGCCTCAACTTCCTTGTTGATCTTTTTTTCCATTTTTGTTTTTGCTTCTCTCTTTTTTTTTCCAGCTTCCTTGTTTATAATTGTCATTGTTCAGTCCCTCAGTCATGTCACTTTTTGTGACCCGTGGACTACAGCACGCTGGGCCTCCCTGTCCTTCACCATCTCCTGGAGTTTGCTCAAACTCACGTCCATTGAGTCGGTGATGCCATCCAACCTTCTCATCCTCTGTTGTCACCTTCTCTTTCTACCTTCAATCTTTCCCAGCATCAGGGTCTTTTCTAATGAGTCAGTTCTTTGCATCAGGTGGCCAAAGTATGTCCTTCCAATGTATATTTAGGGTTGATTTCCTTTAGGATTGACCAATTTGATCTCCTCGCAGTCCAAGGGACTCTCAAGAGTCTTCTCCAACACCACAGTTTGAAAGCATCATTTCTTTGGCACTTAACCTTCTTTATGGTCCAATTCTCACATCCATACATGACTACTGGAAAAACCATATAATTAAGAATAATTATAATAGCAATTATGTATTACTATTCACAACCCATGAGGTTGTTGTGAACCTTCATTGTTGGTTCAAGGCCACCTCTGTGTCTCCATATGACCATTCCACAAGAGATCAGGTATGACTATGAAAGGGGGACCAGGTGATGGATCTCCACTGATGTTCCTCATAATCTGGGTCCCCACCTACTGGTGTCATAGAGAGTCTGAGCAACGTCTCTCTTTGTGCACAGCCAACAGACCTGCAGAGATGGAGTTCCGCTAAATGGTGTGTACACCAGCTTAGAGCCTTTGAGCCTACGTCACTAAAGTCAAATCCATGCAGTCAATTTCCTGTCTCTCTCATGGGGTTAATTTCCCTTGCCTTTGGTTGGGCAAAAGTTGGTTTTGAAAACACCCCTTATAATAGGTGTTTCAAAACACTTGAGTGTCGGTATGAGCCTATTAAATTCTAACAGCTCTGCTGGCAGGTAAAGCACATTTATAGACTTAAAAAAAAATAACCATGTTGTTTGCCTTTCAGACTGCTGGGGCCATTCTGGAGTGGTTTTGTGCTTAAGGTCAAGGAATTTTGAGCAATGGATTTTTGTTTCTCAATTCGCTCTCCTCTCATTGTCCTTCTATGAAGTAGTATAAACTGCAGGATTGTTTATCAGCCTCTAGCTGAAACTGATCTTGCCAGAAATCCATTGCTTCTATTCAACCAAATAAATCTACGTTTTAGCTGTCAGTGCCTCAAAGGGATTTTGCTACCTCTGGGCTTTTCCTGTTCTAACTTTCTCCAAATGTTTGAATGTCCAAAGGTGGCTGTTAAAAAAAAAAATCAACTCTGCAATTCTACAGGGTGGAATTCTGGCACATGTAAAGCTACTTGATTGAGTAAATAAATATCCTGGGCCTTGAAGTTTTTGCTGAGGGAGAAAGATCTAGAATAGAAGAGAGGTTGAAGCAAGGTCTAGCTTTCTGAGGGACAGAGAAGAAGGAGAGAATATATTGAGACTTAAAAAGGGCCTGCAGGGGAGTCTAGGTTTGACAGAGAAAGGAAGAAAGGGGTGACATTGGCTGTCCGTGCTCGGCTGCAATATTTAGCAGGAAGATGCAGTCCTCTGGGGTGAAGTATTTGGGATGCATTTCAGAGCCAGAGGGAGTGGCAGCAATGGAGAGAAATGGGAAAGGTTGGGACTTAGGGAACTTCATCCTCCAAGACTTAGACAATTTCAACTGGCACATTGACCTGTGGTTTTGAGACCACGAGGCAGTGAGAAATGGACCGCCCTGAACACCAGCTGACGTGTTCAGCATGGTACAGAGTCATAAAATGATGTCAGGACATCAGAAAATGTGTTTAGACTAGGTTCTGTTTTACTTTGTGGGAATTCAGTTCAAAGAATCAGTCATTTTTTCATATGGCTAATGTTACTGATTTACAAAGAAGTCCTCTCATAGGCAAACATAAAAAGACCTAAAACCCCATAATTAAGTGCCTGCTCCAGTCACAAAGTCAGACTGTCTTAAACCATCCCTTTCAAACATAGAATACACATCTCTCAGCATCCATTAAAAACTTGTAAAGTAGATTTTTTCCCTCCCTTTATCCCTTCTTGGAACTCCTGTCAAACCAGCTCCGTATAAGAAGACAATCAGCAATGGAAGGAATTTCGAGTCAATTCTTGTTGCTTTGCTAGTGTTTTCTACTGATTTGTAAAGTAGGCTTGTAACCCTTCTTTCATTCTTGTCCAGTGTGTCCAAAAAAACTAAAAGTGTAACATGGCCAATATGAGTGAGTGATGACGTGGAGGTGCGGAACTCCTTCCCAACTCCACTTCTTGGAGTCAAGCTCAACCACTATCACCTTCGTGTATGCAACTCTAAGGGTTATAAATGTTCCAGCTCTGTGAGATGAGATGGAGCCAGTGTAGCTGCTCGAATGTGCTCTTCTAGGTAATAGAGGAACAAGATCTTCGATTTCTGGCTGCTTCTCAGCAAGTGATGACACTGTATTTCCCCCAGCCCCAACAAGCCCACTCTTCAGTTATCAAATCTGGTTATGGTAGACTGAATAATGGTCCCTAAAGATATCTACATTCTAACCCTGAGAACCTGTGAATGTTATCTTACATGGAAAAATAAATTTTGAAGCTGTAATTACATTAAAGACCTCAAGATAGGAAGATTATTCTGGATTGTCTGAATCAGCTCTGAAATTAAAACTGTCTTTTGGTATCCATGGGATATTGGTTCTAGGACTGGCCTTCAATATCAGAATCCTCAGCTGCTCAAGTGCCATAGTTGACCTACTGTCGTTCCACATTGTGGATTCAACCAACCTCATATAGTGTAATATTGTAATACTTCAGATCAGATCAGATCAGCTGCTCAGTCGTGTCCGACTCTTTGCGACCCCATGAATCGCAGCACGCCAGGCCTCCCTGTCCATCACCAACTCCCGGAGTTCGCTGAGACTCGCATCCATCGAGTCAGTGATGCCATCCAGCCATCTCATCCTCTGTCGTCCCCTTCTCCTCCTGCCCCCAATCCCTCCCAGCATCAGAGTCTTTTCCAATGAGTCAACTCTTCGCATGAGGTGGCCAAAGTAATACTTATGGGAGAAAAAACTCTGTGTATAAGTGGACCCACACAGTTCAAATTTGTGTTGTTCGAGGGTCAGCTGAAATCATACGTGTCATTGTAAGAGGGAGGCAGAGAGACATTTGACTACAGGGGAGAAGAAGTTAGTGTGAAGATGGTGTCAGATTGGAAAGATGTGGCCACAAGCAAAGGGATGCTGGCCGCCAGTGGAAGCTGGAAGGGACAAGCGATAGATTCTCCCCCTGGAGTCTCCAGAAGGATCTAGCCCTCACCATCCCTTGATTTTAGCCCACCAGATTCCTTGCAGGCTTTGGCGCCCAGAACTCTAAGAGAATGAATTCTGTTGTTTCAAGTCATTGCATGTGTGTGTGTGCTCAGTCACGTCTTTGTGACTCCAGCAGGGGTCCTTTAGTTCACCAGTCTCCTCTGTCCGTGGGATTTTCCAGGCAAGAATACTGGCGTGGGTTGCCATTTCCTTCTCCATTTAAGTCATTAAGTTTATGGTAATTTGTTACAGCAGTAATAGGACACCAATACACTGTTCACGTCTGATTTGCTGAAGAATGAGGGAAAACGGCTCGCTGGTTCTCATTTGACTGCTCCTGGCACACGGAAGAGCTGCCATGCGGAACACTGGCAGCATGATCTCAGGGAGGTAAGTGCCCATATTCCCAGTGTGTACACTCGGGCCAACTCTCAGAGCAGAGCTATTTGAAAGGAAGAGCATTCGCAGATGATGGCTCTTCCCGTAGAATAAATGAGTGAGTGTTTGTGCTCTGATCTGCGCCTCCTGGCCCAGGTAAAGAGGTTAGTTGTTTAAGCATCTTAGAAAAAGTTCTAATTTTAAAGCTAATATTATCTGGAAATTCTTCCAAAGTACAAGATAAAATGCCCCCAAATGTCTGTCCATGGGTTTTAGAGTCACTTGCATTTGAAGATGCTTCAGAAATGCTCCTAACTTGTGCAGGGAGGTACTTGATTTTTCTGGGGATGTCTGAGCTCTGGTGAGGTAAGAAGTTGCCATGGGAGTTGCATGGAGCCTCTCTTTGTTTCAGTCCCTTTTTGCTTCTTCTCCAGTTCCACACTCATACCTCGATATCCCCTAACACTGCCTGGTTCTGTGTTTCATTCACTGTAAGGCTGCATGATTAGCTGACTGAATCAGCTAATCTGTGTACTTGATTCAAGACTACTTTTCCCTCTTCCCTCCCTGCAAGCGTCTTTCTCATTGGGTTAACTGTGCACTTTTAACACCAGCCTCTCGGAGACGGGGTTATCCTCTGTCTTGACAGGGTCATTGAATTTCAGAGTCAGAATGGAGCTTTATTAAGCACATCAATTCCAATTCCAGTGAAATAATTAACTCAGGGCTCGGATGGTCTGGAGGAGGAACCGTGAGGCCCAGGGGGCCCGAGCTGTAGCACACACCCCAGGAGATGTTGGGACACGTGGCACATGGGCTCCTCCATGAGAAGCGTTGGCAGGACTGGGAAGCCGATGGAGTGGGTAGAGGCAGGCAGTTGAGACCTTCATTTTTCGGGGACAAATTTTCTGTGACAAACACTCTAGAGTCCCTTTTTCTTTGTTCCTGCAGAGGTAGTACTTGGCCTGCTGTGCCTCCTCTGGCTTGTGCCAGGCATCTCTGTGGTTGGGTTTTGCTAAACCTGGGACCCGTGGATAACCTGGATGTCCAAAGTACTTGGGCAAAGGCACCTACATTGCAACAATACTTCACTGAGGTGCTGGGCTATCTGGGAAAAGAGCAGGCAGTCAGGTGAACCAGAAAGATCCATTTAACCAACTTAGAAGATGGGCGGTTTTGATGAGAGCATTAACCTTCTCCAGGCTGGCTGTCATTTCCAAATGACAGCTGCGTGCCTGGCATTTCCAAGGAGTCTTTCATCTCTAAGAGGAGAAGGGGAAGCAGGGGTCGCATCTAATATATTAAAAGCAGAAAGGAAACGTTGAAGCCTGTGGTACCCTTTGGCCTGTGGGTCTTCTCTCCCCACTGAGGTCGTATGTATTTTAAAGGCCTAACCTAGGAGCTGTTTTGAAAGACCAGGTTAAAGAACAATTAAACTTAGACTTGCCTTTAAAATGTCAGAAACTGTCTACCCTGGTGGATGGGCAGAGAATACATTCTTCTGGGAGTTGGGCCCTGAATCATTTAGGATTCTTTTAGTTGCAAGTGACAGAAAGCCAAGTTTGAATTTATTTTATTACAAAAAACAATGTGTGTCTTGGGTATCTTAACTGTCTTGTTAAAGACATGGCCTTTGGCACAGGGGAAGACAGGCTCCATCATGTCATCGAGGTTGGTCACTCTCTCTTCCTTTGGGTGGGCTTGATTTTCATGCGTTCTCTCCCTCACTGCTTGTAAGAGCGCTGCCAGCCACTGGAAAATACACACATCTAGGTTCAAATCCAGTCATTGTGAGAAGCGACTTGCCTACTAATAACACGAAGGTTTGGAAATTGGAGCCCCTTGGTCATAATTGGCTGAATGGGTCAGCCCCGAGACAATTACTGTGAAAGAGGCATTGACTGTGGCCTCTCAAACTTCAATGTGCACACGAATCATCTGGGAATTTTGTTAAAAGGCAGATGCTGACTCAGAAGGTCTCAGTGAGAACCCAAGATTCTGCATTTCTAATAAACTCCCAGGTGATGCTGAGGCTGCTGATCTAAGGACTGTACCTGAGACTAGGCTTGTTGGCTTCACTTAGATGGCAATTTCCATCCATACAGCCTGAGGGTAGACTTGGGTTCAACTGAGGACAAGAGCTGAGTCTAGTGAGGAATAGGGAAGAGGGGCCCTCAGAACAAGTTGTAACATTGTTGCCACATTAAGGACAGATCAGATCTGTTGGCCAAAGAACGCATTTCCCCTATGGGCTCTCGGGATTTTTTGTTAACTGCGACATAAAATGCAGTCAGTGATGTTTGGGGATGTCTGAGTTGTGCCTAGCCTCAGTAATACCCCTTGAAGAGAGGAAAGAAGTGATCCTTAGATGCAAGACAGAGGATAAACCAATCTCAAAAACTGCACTGAATATCATCATTGCTATTAATTATTAACTGAAGAAGGACTAGCATGTGCCTGGTGTGGGTAGAGATTTTGTTTAAGCACCAGCCCAGAGAGACCTGGAAAGGAAACCAAAGAAGAGGCATGAATTATAAATACGGATCCTGCCATAGGAAGCTGCTGGAAGCTCAGGCGCCTGCCATGGAGAAGGGGGTCTCGAGGCTGAAGCTCCGGAACCGCAAAGTGGGGTTAATGCGCCACACAGGAACCTGCACTCTGCAGCGTGGGACTGCTCGTTAGGGGACCAGTGTCCACACTGCTGGTGACAGAGGATGGATGCAAAGGCAGGAACCACAGCTCGGAGAATCTTTGAAGGAACTTACATTTCTGTTACATGGGAAGACATACTGCCTAAAGTGTTTTTTTTTTTTTTTTTTAATGTAATTGCTTTGAATATTATATTGTGATAAAGAGGTAGGTGGACCTGGCGTAATTAGTTGATAAACTATGATAACGAGAGATGGTATTCTGGAAAGCATTTGTTTAGAATGTGGCATTTAAGGGGGATTAGTTGCATAATTTAGGTATTTGAATATCACCATGTAATAAATAATAATAATAACCACAATAATCCCAGCTTGATGGGGGCCCTGCTGGTTAGAGAATGTTCTAGCTAGGTTACCAGATGGAGAACTGTAATTAGGCTCATTCCCTGGTAATTTAAGAAATGAAGGCAGCATCACTTTTTGCCTCTCATCACCTTTCCCTTCCCTTTATTTCTCAGCATCCTGATGTCTTCTGGCTGTGGCAAGCAATCTCTCTCTCCCAGCTCCCTCCCTTCCCTCTCCCTCCTTCCTCCCCCACCCCCATTTTTATCTCTCCTGGAGCCTAAGCTGTTAGTGTTTTGCTGCTGGGAATCCTGGTGTTGTGCAAGGTCTTTACACGCATCTTATCAAGTGAGCCCTGTGCTGTCTCTTAAATCCCCGTGGTAGGAAGATGTCAAGACATTGGCTACAGCCAATGAGGTGTCAGAGGGCTTCTAATGCCGTATAGACACGTGTTGGATTGATCCCCTTCTCTCCCCAAACATATCCTGGTTTCCTTAGCAGAAAAGTTAAGTCAGAACATTTTTCTTATTTGAATTTAGTCAGGCAGGTGGTTCCAGAACCTTCCTTCTCCAGGTCCTGAGCACCTACACACCCGAGCTTTGGGAGGCCACCATCGCCACCATCCACAGGCTGCAACAAAGATGCTTCCTGCTTCTGTTTGCATCTCAGCAATGTCCCCGTCTTTTCTGCTGAAAATTCTCTTTCTTTATGGATGTTCCTTCCCACTTTCTCCTTCCTCCCCTCATAAGGTACTTTAAAGGGTCTAATTCTTGCACAGAATTAAAGCTAACGGAAGATACCCAATCAGGCCGATTCTCCATGCTTAATTCAAGGTGACAGGTTAACAACAGGAAACAGAGAACAATCATGAGTCATCACCCTCTGGGTGCTGGTGTAAGAACAACTGGCCTCAAAAGTAGGGGAGAGAAATGTGGTCCTAGAGACCTGAGTAGAGGCATCCACCCTGCTGTGTGACCCGCTAGCGCCTGACTTTCAATCACCTCGGCATTTAACACGCTGTCTGACAACTGATTTTAACTGCAGATTTTCCCCATTAACACAGTAACCCACCCTCCTGCCCACCACCACGCCAGGATTGAGTCCGCCCCATTCACCTGTGCATTTCCAGAGTCAAGCTCAGTGCCTGGCTCAGGTAGGTGTTCAAAACACATGCATTGAATTTGTTAATTAACTCATCTCTTCAGGGCAGGTGTACCAGGAGGAGGAGAGGAAGCACTTCTGCTTATAGAGTAGTGGTGGTGATGTAGAGTAGCCATCCCTTAAAATAGACCTTATTGAAACATAGTGAACAAATTTTAAACTGGCCCAGGATCTAGGAGAAAAAAACCAGAAATATGTGTGGGGGTGGGGAGGTGGGTGGGAAAGTACACAGAAGGATTGGGATAGTAAAGGATCCTAAAATTCTACATACATGAAAATTACATTTCTTAGTTTTCTTTTTCTCAAGTAAATTTCTTATTGAAATACAATAAATTGAGTACACAAATCACAAAGCTGTCGGGAGCATATACATCTTGATGTATGTTCACAAAGGGAACAGACTTGGGTGGCAGACCTCAGATGAAGAAACCATCCGGCTGGTATACCAGAAACCACCCCAGACCCTTCCCTACAAAATGACTCTTATCCTGATGTCCATTCCTGCAGTTTTGCCTGGTTTTGAGCATTATGTAAATGGAATCATACAACATGTTCTCTTTTATGCTTAGCTTCTTTCCTGCACTGCTATTTTAATCTGACAGTAATTCACCCTTTTCATGGATGTGTAGTTTTCCACTTTATGGGTCTGCCACTATATTTAACTGTCTGCCTTACTGTTGACAGCAACTGTTTCTTTCCTATTTTTTTTTTTAAGGTAAAAAATAGTTTTTTTTCTATTAATAGTTTTTGCCTATTAACAGTGGTGCTACGATGTATGCTCTTGAATGTCTTCTCATGCCCACAAATTGGGTATAAGCATGTACGAAGACCAGTGCAGGATTGCCAGGCATGTGCCTTCTCAGCTTCGGTAGATACTGCTGTTTTCTGACTTGTTGTTGTTCAGTGGCTAAGTCATGTCCAACTCTTTGCCATCCCATGGACTGCAGCATGCCAGGCTTCCCTGTTCTTCACTATCTCCTGAAGTTTGCTCACAGTGATGCCATCCAGCCATCTCGCCCCCTTTCCTCCTGCCTTCAGTCTTTCCCAGAATCTGGGTATTAGCACACCCACCAGCATTCAGTTGAAGCTCCCATCTTCCTATTTTCTTGCCAACAGTTTAGTATTGCTGTCTTATCAACAGTAATCAGGCCGGTGGGTGTGCAATGGCGTTGTTTTTGTGGTTTTGATTCACATTCTCCTGATGACTGATGGAGTTGAATAGTTTTTATATGCCTGTTGGTTATTTGAGCGTCCTCTTTATGACATGCCTGTTCATGTCTCTGTATGTTATTTTGCGGATATTTTTGGCATGTAGTGTTTGTTCATTTTAAAGGGACTTTAGACATTATGACCTTGGCTTTCTTACTTAAAAATGTGTCTATCTATTATAGTACCAGAGCCCTTTCTTGAGATGAAATCTTAGGGAGAAGACCAAGATGCAAACTAGGTCAAAGCAGAGATGTTCTCAGAGGAGGGCAGAGACGCTCAGCGCGCTTCCCATCCACCACCCCTATTATATTCCAGTGAACCTGAAAACACTGCCTTATAGCAAAGACGGTTTTTAAGAGCCAAGATAACAAGTGAGCCAATAAAAATCCTCATAAATACTTTATGAAATATTTGCTAACAATAAAGATAACAGGAGACATAAGACCCTGAAAGGCATTTTCACAACTTGAATGGGTTATAATGGACATTATACTATTAATTGCCATTTATGCTCTCTTGCTCAATGGCGACTTTGCGTGGTCTCTCTCATCTTGTGAGCGAGTTATAAGATGCTTTCAATATTATTTTGATTCACTACCAAACACATGCACACGAAGAGATGATGTGTGTGTGTGTTTGTGCGTGTACACACATGGCAACCTACCCTCTTCTTTCTTCCAAATGCTCAATGCTCTTCTGATTTTATAACTTAGATTTGGTTATTTCCATGTCCTAAATCCAGCCTTGGTCTCATAGACACAAAAGTACTTGGATTTTTCAAATGGAAAAAATTGGGGGCAAGCTTTATTTAACACATCTGGGGAGGCGTTTTTGGTTTCCAGCGCCAGGGCCCAGCGCTGATCACAAGGGAAACTCTGTAGCAGTCCCTTTCCATTTACCTCCTCTCCCCGCCTCACCAGACCCAAGAGGGCAGCGCGGGGGCTCCTTCCTGCGGCTCCGCCTCCTCCCCGATTCTCTCTCCCAGAGCTTCAGGCTCAAACTTCTATTTCTTCACTGCCATCTGTTTTACCTCCCTTTTCTTTTTCCCAATCCCCAGCTTCCTTTTCTTAAATTATCCCCAACCGGAGGGACTTGCAATCTGTAGATGTAAAAATCTAAGAGAAATATGGAAGTAAATTTGCATACAATGGAATTTGGCAAAGTGAAGGAGCTCAAAGACACAAAGAGATTATTGCCATTTTTTCAAACATGAGCTATCACTGCTGGTACCTGGAATGACCTTAAGTAATACACTGGATTAAAGTTTCCTCAAAAATTGGATTTTTTATGTATTATGGTTATTAATATAGTTCTTAGATTTGTGGCAAGATAGTATACTTGTTTTCAGCTGGATAAAAGCTCCTTTTAAATATTAAGTTTTTAAAAAATGATTTTTCTGGCAAAACTTGTGAATTCGTGACATTTGGGAGACAATGGATGAGTCATGCTCAGTAAATCAAAAGAGTAATTTTATTATAGGGCTCCTTCTCCCATCAGATCTAGTTAAGCAGAAGTGAGCACACGGTATATCGAATCCTGCTCCTTCAGTGTAATGAGTGTTAGGATCAAAAAAACAATATAAAACAGTCTATTACAATAGTTTTCAGTATAGTCTACACATCCCTGGGGGTTCCCATGACACTCTGAATGTGTCCATGATGTCAAAAACTATTTTCATAATAATACTGAGATGTTATTTGCTCTTTTCAACATATTGGCATCTGCACTGTTCGTGCAAAAGCAATGGCAAGTAAAATGCTGGCATCTTTGGGTGATTCCAGGCAGCAGCAGCAGCCTGCACTGCTGGTGGATGTACGCTTTCCCACACTGGCTGGAGAAAGAAAAGTCCATGTCGCTCAACAGTGACCTTGATAAAGCAGTAAGACAGGTCAGATCTCAACACAGTGCATCTTTGTCCTGTTCTGTGTGACGAAATGGCACGAATGAATCAAGCATTCTGCTGTGTGCTATGTGTGACGGTTGTCTCAAGGAAGGCACTTTGGCGTTCAACTAGCCCCATTTTCTCCAAGCCAGGCTTCAGCAATACGTGAACCGTGAATTTCCTGATGTTCAAGCTGGTTTTAGAAAAGGCAGAGGAACCAGAGATCAAATTGCCAACATCTGCTGGATCATCGAAAAAGCAAGAGAGCTTCAGAAAAACATCTATTTCTGCTTTATTGACTATGCCAAAGCCTTTGACTTTGTGGATCACAATACACTGTGGGAAATTCTGAAAGAGATGAGAATACCAGACCACCTGACCTGCCTCTTGAGAAACCTATATGCAGGTCAGGAAGCAGCAGTTAGAACTGGACATGGAACAACAGACTGGTTCCAAATAGGAAAAGGAGTACATCAAGGCTGTATATTGTCACCCTGCTTATTTAACTTCTATGCAGAGTACATCATGAGAAACGCTGGGCTGGAAGAAGCACAAGCTGGAATCAAGATTGCCGGGAGGAATATCAATAACCTCAGATATGCAGATGACACCACCCTTATGGCAGAAAGTGAAGAGGAACTAAAAAGCCTCATGATGAAAGTGAAAGAGGAGAGTGAAAAAGTTGGCGTAAAGCTCAACATTCAGAAAACTAAGATCATGGCATCTGGTCCCATCACTTCATGGCAAATAGATGGGGAAACAGTGGAAACAGTGTCAGACTTTATTTTTTGGGGCTCCAAAATTACTGCAGATGGTGATTGCAGCCATGAAATTAAAAGACGCTTCCTAAGGAAAGTTATGACCAACCTAGATAGCATATTCAAAAGCAGAGACATTACTTTGCCAACAAAGGTCCGTCTAGTCAAGGCAATGGTTTTTCCAGTGGTCATGTATGGATGTGAGAGTTGGACTGTGAAGAAAGCTGAGTGCCAAAGAATTGCTGCTTTTGAACTGTGGTGTTGGAGAAGACTCTTGAGAGTCTCTTGGACTGCAAGGAGATCCAACCAGTCCATTCTGAAGGAGATCAGTCCTGGGTGTTCATTGGAAGGACTGATGCTAAAGCTGAAACTCCAATACTTTGGCCACCTCATGCAAAGAGTTGACTCATTGGAAAAGACCCTGATGCTGGGAGGGATTTGGGGGCAGGAGGAGAAGGGGACGACAGAGGATGAGATGGCTGGATGGCATCACTGACTCGATGGACATGGGTTTGGGTGACCTCTGGGAGTTGGTGATGGACAGGGAGGCCTTGGCCTGCTGTGGTTCATGGGGTCCCAAAGAGCTGGACACGACTGAGCGACTGAACTGAACTGAACTGAGCCCCATTTTTGCATGGGACATGATTTTCATTTGAAAGAACAACTGATCAGACAAACTATGATTACTTAGACTTGGTTATTAGGCAGATATTTCCCCCAAAATGAGTGAAGTGGGCCTGTTACTTCAAGGGAAATAACTAACAGTGTGTATATAGCTCATGATAAAATTTGGAGAAATTTAGAATTCTGGAAAACTGGTTTTCTTTACCATGAAGCAAGCTGACTGCTTTCCAGTACCTAAAGACTCATAATGAGATTGGTCATGATATTTACAAACGTGATTTTTGTGCCAGTATTCTTGCCAGGAAAATTTCCATGGACAGAGGAGCCTGCCAGGCTACAATCCATGGCGTTGCGAAGAGTTAGACATGACTAAGCAACTAACCACACACAAAATAAACAAAAGCTCTTTAGAGGTCTCAATAATTTTTAAGCATAATTTTAAGTGTGTAAAGGAGTCCCAGAGTATAAGGACCAGTGTTCTACAAGATAGGGTTCTTGTCATATGTTCTTATGTGATCAAAACAGTCCACAACTAATTGAGTGACCTTGGAATAAAGTGTGTGTGTGTGTGTGTGTGTGTGTGTGTGTGTGTGTGCATGAGCGTGTGTGTGTGTGTGAGAGAGAGAGATGGGAATGGGTGACAACATAAGATTTTTGCATCATAAAAATTTAAGAGAAGGGAGGGGGGCGAAGTCCAGCATGTTTTGGAGAGATGATTTCTAGTGATTTTGTGAAAATGGAGAAGACGTTGATTGAAACTGATGGTTGAGACAGAAACAGAGAGTATGAATGTTGATTCAGAAATAAAAAATTGATGAAAGATATGAATCATCTTCCTCTTCACAATATTTTATGGCAGGAAGCTTTAAGATGGCCTCCAGTGATCCCACCTCCTAATTTTGGCACCTCCTTCACTTGAGAATAAGTTGGACCTAGCAATTTGCCTCTAATCCAGGAACAGTACAGGGTGTGGGATGTCACTAGTGAAATTAGATCACAAGAGACATCTGCCCTGCTCACCCTCTCTTTCTTTCTTTGGCTGGTTCTGAGGGAAGCCAGATGCCATGCTGTGAGCCACTTTATGAGAAACCCATGTGGTTAGGAATTGGCCGATCCCCAGCTTACAACCCAGGGCTTCCCAAGTGGCTCAGTGGTAAAGAATCAACTTGCGAATATAGGAGACACTGGTTTGATACCTTGGTTGGGAAGATCCATGGAGATGAACGTGGCAACCCACTCCAATACTCTTGCCTGGAAAAATCCCATCAACAGAGAAGCCTGGTGGGCTTCAGTTCATAGTGTCTCAAAGAATCAGACATGACTGAGCAGTGTAAGCACACGTGCACAGCTAACAACTCAGGAGAAACTCAATCCTGTCGATAATCATGAGTGAGCTTAGAAGTGTGTTTTCCTTCTCCAGGGTCTTCAGATCCCAGACTAACACCTTGATTGCTGCTTTGCAAGGGACAGAGGGACCCAGTTGAGCTGCATCTGGATTTCTGACCCACCCAAACTGTGAGTTAATAAGTGCTTGTTTTATTAAGCTGCTAAATTATGGGGTGCTTTGTTACACAGTGATTGATGACATATGCATATGTGCAAATTCATGTAAAATTTGCATATAATTTCAAGAGAGTTTGATAAATCCCTGTAGCCCCATTGATGGTTAAAGTATGGACCTTGTTAAGAACCCCTGCTTTAGGAAGACATTAAAGGAAGAGACAACAAAGGAAGAAAGAAAATAAGAACAGCAGAGTAAGTAGTGGAAGGAAAAAATGTAGAGAGTATAATTAGAGACAGTTTTACCAGGGAAGTGAAGCAAGAACCCAACGCCTTAATGGGAAGAAAGTTTCACTACAACTTTCTAGGAGGACAGTTCCCCAAAGATAGCAGCTAAATTGGTGAGAAACACTTCCATCATGAAATAAAATTGGCTGAATATGTAACCAAAAGAGGAAAAGACCAGTGTTCTGTATTTAGGTGTGTGGGAGAAAAGTTTTCAACCCAGCCTGGTGGGGAGGAGAAGTGTTGAATAACCACTGAGGATCCTAAAAGTGCCATCTGTGGACTGAAAAAATGCACGTGTTGTAGAAAGGATGCTAAGCTACCAAAAGCCCTGTGGCAGCCAGTGTGAATTGCAAGTTCAGAGGTCAGGCCAGGCTCAGGCACTCCTGGCTCCAAGGATTCGGATGATGTCATGATGTCTCTCTACTTACTTTTTTTGGTTGACTTTCAAAGGGCCAAAGATTGGGTGTGGGGTGGGCGAGTCTGCAGAGAACGCTTCCAGGCTTTCTAAGCCACAAGAATAGGCACTCAGGAAACAAGATTTTCTTCTCTCCGTGTCCACTTGTGAAATCTGGGGAGGGTCTCTGCTGGGTGTGCTGGGGAAGCCATTACCTGCCAGGAGTGGCGGGAGGATAATTACCTCCAGGAAAAGGGGGTGCTCTTGTCAGAAAAAGGAAAAATGGTGTGGGGTAGATAACATGACATGTGTCTCCCGTAGTGAGTGACAATAACCAGAGGCTGGGAGGGTTGCTTAATATTTAAAGTTATGCCAACATAATATGAGAACCTGAGACTCAGTGCAGCTGTGTAGTGTTTGGGTCTCATTACAGGACATTTGGGTGTGTATTTGAATTGACTTGGAATGATGGAGTCTAATGAATAGAGTTCTGGCAGGGGTGGCGCTGGAGAAGGGATTTGGGGATGAAACCATGTATTCAGAGGCTCAGAATTTTAAGGAAAAATTCAGCCCTTTCTCCTTGTGCGTCAGCATCTGTTGTTTTTCTTCTAGAACACAAAGTGGCTTGCAGAGCCCATATCCATTTGAATAAAGACGGAACAACCACTGCAGCAAAAGCTTAGCTGCCAGATGCTCTGCTTGTTGACTCAGTTGAATTTCTATCACCCTCTACAGTCTCTGGGTGAGGACTTCACTCATCTGGGGACTCCTGATAGTTTTGGAATTAAAAATTGGATTCCAAATGGTAGAGATTTAATTCCTAAACACACCGAAAGAGATGATGCCAACTATTCAATTTAGATATGCTTTGGTTGTAAATAAAGACTTATGATTGACTAAATTAAGGATCATTGTTTAAAAAAAAAAATGACAGTTCAGCAGAGACCCACAGTAATGCAGAACTCGGCAGGAGAGATTTCTTTGGTGGGCCATCTTTTTCCCCAATTTTCCTGTAAAATGAGTGTCACAGTGAGATTTGGTAGGACATAAGAAAATGCTGAATAATATGTTAAATAATCAACATATGATGAGGTAACACATTCTTAACTTCTATAAAGTTTTTCAAATTTTAATTGCTACCATCACATGTGGATAATATAAATGTTATATTTATCATTTATATTTATAATTTTTAAGAAATTACATTTTCTTAAAGTGTACATTGTATGGATTTGCTTACTTTAAGAAATGAAAATATGATTTTTAATTAGAAAGACATGTTGCTGGTTATATTCTATGCCCCTGCTCTAAGACCAGTCCCTTCAGTAAGTGACACTTTGCTACTCACTCTGCTTATGAACACACTGCCTTTTTGGTACTATTTATTAATTATTTTTGACTGTGTTGGGTTGTAGTTGTGACACTCATGCTCTTCACTGTGGCTTAATTGCCCTGCCCTCCAGGCATGTGGAATCTTAGTGCCCAAACCAAAGATCCAACCCATGGCCCCTGCACTGGAAGGCAGATTCTTAACCTTGGACATCCTGCACTGCCTTTCTTTGATGGCAAAGACACACTGTAGGGACCCAGAGTCTTATTTATCCTGTCAGTTCTTGAATTCAGTGGAAGCCCATGGTGTAAACTCAAGAAATCAGATTGTGGTAGTTCCCATTTGATGTGCTTGTCTTAAGAATCGCCTCAGATGTTAATGAGGTCCCTCACTTAACCTTTGCCCTTTCTCCAGTATCTATGCACCATACTCTGTTTTTTTGTTTTCACCAACAGTCCACCCAGACTCATATTTTGTAGCTCATAAAAACCAATATTTTGGATACTCATCATATTTGCATTGTATGCCCTGCCTGACATTTTCCATGCATGAATATTCCAAAAATTATAAGAGGAAGAGGTCAGAGAAGTGAGAGACAGAGACTTTTTTGTTTTTGTTTTTTTTTTAAATAATCACACTTCTCAATGCTGGAAGCTATTTGCTTTGTCTTTTCTGGACTGTTTCCTCTAATTTCTGAAAACTACTGCCTTGGAGATTTTGGCCAATATTGACTTTTGGCGAGGAGTGTAAAGAAACAGTCGCATTGTCCCCCAAATATCTTTTAGTGGTTTTTCTGGCAGTTAATTTTGGCTCAAGAATGATTTGAGCCAAATCATTCAATAATTTGTTGAGTCAAATATGTGCCACCATAGTGCCAGGCTCTATGGATGCAAATCCTACTTTCCAGAACATTATGGTCCATAGAACCAGGGTAGAGGCCAAGAGAACCAGATCAAACCAGTCAGTCCTAAAGGAAATCAGCCCTGAAAATTCACTGGAAGGACTGATCCTAAAACTAAAGTTCCATCGCTTTGGCCCACCTGATGCGAGGAGCCGACTCATTGGAAAAGACCCTGATGCTGGGAAAATTGAGGACAGGAGGAAAAGCGGGCAACAGAGGATGAGATGGTTGGATGGCATCACCAACTCAATGGATATGAGTTTGAGCAAACTTTAGGAGACAGTGAAAGACAGGGAAACCTGGCATGCTGCAGTCCATGGGGTTGCAAAGAGTCAGACACGACTTGGTGACTGAAAAGCAACAACCGAGAGAACTTAAGCACTTACGAGGTCGAACTTGATGAAACCTTTATCTCAAGTCTTCACTCGCATCACTTCAGATCACTTTCAGAATGACACTGTGACATTGGATATTACTGTCCTCTAGAAGCTCAAGGACATTAAATATTTGTCCAGGCCACACAACTAATGTGTTGTGAATTAGGATTCCAGCAAGATTTGATCCCATGCTTATTTTTACTATTTTATACTGTTTCTTCCTCCAGCACTGTTCAGTTTGCCCTTTAATTAAGTTCTAGGAATTCCATTTTCATCTCACTACTTAAGTCTAAAACTAACACTATTAAGAATGGTTGGTAAAGCAAGCTTTCTTAGAGCCTAAAACCTGATCAATTTATAGGTTGTGAATTTCAAATTTCAAGTAAACCTTTTGGAATTTGAATTCCTTTAAAGCTGACTATCTGTTCCTGAAAAAAAAGTAATATATTGATAGCATGCATACATGTTGTGGGTTTTTTGGGTTTTTTTTAGCAAGATATCTTTTTAAAGGAAATTGTGATGGGACTGAAAGAGCTTGTTGGCAGTATATAGCTTTTTGCAAAATAACATTAGGAAGCATTGAAGAGTCAGGAATTAAAGACATAGTTGCTGGAAATACTCTCCGTATACTCCACAAATCTTAAATCACATCTGGATTTGCCCAGCATTTGCGGTAGAACCTTTAGCCAAGCCTGGTATATCCAGTAAGATTTTGGCCAATGGAAGGGCTCAACCACATGCCTTAAAATTAGCATTATAGAAACTATTTCTAAACTGAGATAGACACGCTGCCATCCAGTACAGTATTTCGAAGAGTTCATATAAGGCACTGTTTGATTTGAATACAGATTAATCAGCAATTTGTGTTACTAAACACAAACCTAACATTCATTATTTAAACACACAGGAATAATTGTATGAGTACAAGTACGTAGCATGATGGGCAATTGGGCTATTTCATGAATAATCCATTAGTTAGTGAGCATTTAGCTTTGTTTATTGTTCAGGCCTAGGCGTATTGGTCCGCCTCTCTGGGTCCAGCCTGCAGCTGGCACACATCCACAATTACCAGGGAGTCAATGAGAAGTGTGTCCAGGCTGCAGGATGGAGCCAGTGCTTCTTTAAGCAGGATCCTGATGATGTCATGGCAGCCTCACTCTCCAGGAGGCTCGGGAACCCACCATACAGCACAGCCTCCCAGCCCTGTTCTAGCAGACCTTCTGCGAGGCTTTCTGTCTCTGGGTCTGATTTCAAGGTGAACAGGTTGGGAGAATTCAAGGGGAGGTTATAGATTTTTTTTTTTGCTTCCCACATTGGTTGATTAGTCCCATACATGGTATTTGATTAATGTCTGAGAGCTCTAATTAGCAATGTCTAGTCGGGTCCACATACACCAGGATATTGATTGCTGCCTCCCGAAAACCAATCTAATTGTGCTCCTTATTATCAGCAAATGGCTGGTGTACTGAAATGATATTGTACATTTCGAAGGCTACTCCGTTATGACAGCTTTGGAATGGGATAGAGGGAGGCGTGGAGGTGTGTCTAGGAACTTCCATATGAGGTTGTTAGGAAAAGCATCATGTTTTATCTCTCTGAGACTGTTTTGATCCCAAGAAGGGGAAAAGCCATAAATATTCAGGGTGAAATTTTTCTTTTTAACTTTTTCTAAAGGTGAAAACTGGCATGAGACTCCAATGTGTCATTTGGACCACAGAGGGCTGAAGAAAAAGCAAAGGCTTTGCTGGCATCCCTTGGTTTCTGGAGTTGTTGTCTGCTGATCTGTGCCCACCTTTGAAATGACACTTGGAAACGTGCCACTCTCGAAATGGCAGTGTTTGCACTGTAGGTATTCCGTCACCTCCACTGCTCCCTTTGCCAGGTCCCTGGTTTTCAGGAATTGTGATGAAAAATGTATTTCCCCCCAAAGGAAATAACGTTAATAAAGTTGGCCTGGCACTAAAAATGTTCACAAAAACCACAGCTCAACTTATATGGTTTTATTCACTTCTATAAAAATTGCAAACTCCTGTTTTCCAGTGGCATTTTAAAATCAAGAGCATCCTCTGATAAAGATGGTCTCTTTCGTTTCTCTAAACATAGCACTGCTCTTTTTTTTTTTTTTTTCCTGAAAATATTGAAATCTAAAATCTGATCATTTGTAAGTTTTCTCTGGAAAAGCCCAAAGGGGCCATAACTTGAGCCACAGCAGAATAATCCTCGGATGGCTGTCTGATTAGTGCCACCCTAGAGCGAGGATTACCCGCTGCTATCTTTGTACCATCGTTCTGACTAGCGTCTGTTCTTGTCAGAGCACTTATCACACTGCGCTGGAATTATTTGTTTATCTGTCTGTCTCTCCTACTAGGCTGAAAAGTCCTGGAGGGCAGAGGCTCTATCTGATTCATTGGTGCAAAAACTGAATGTCTTAGGTGCTTGCCACCAAGTGGTGAGGTCATCTTTCTACTAATACTGTAGATGGTTGGGCGGCGGGGGAGGTCAGCGTCCTGTCTCATCGGTGGCAGACTTGCCCCACCTTCTGATGTCCCCGGCCTCTCCAGTGCTTCTAGGACATCTCATGGTGTTCCACATTCATGATGCTCAGTTGAAACGAGGCTGTGGTGCTGCCTCTGTCTCCCCTTTATCAAAATTTGCACTGAGTCTGGCTGTCATCTACCCAACAGGTCAGAGCTATTCACTCCCCTTGGGACAGCATTGTTAGCACTATTCTGGCATGGGGGCATGGGTGTGATGGCCAGGCTTCCCTTCCCCTTCCCCTAAATGGAAGATACTGTGGCAGAAACGAGAGAGGGAGAGAGTGGTATAAAATGGAAAGGAATTTAGAGAGGCAGGTGGGACTAGACCATGGAGATGCTTATAGACTTGGAAAGGAGTCTGCTTTTTAGTAGAAATGCAGAGGGAGATATTACTAAAAGAGGATCATAATTTGAAACATTTTCTTTAAAAGATTACTCTGACTGCTGAAAGATTAGTGGAGTAGTTCAGCAGTGTGTCAAATAGGGAGACTATGAATAGCCTAATAAGATGGGGGGTCGAAGTACGGAGGGAGGGGGATAGGTGAGTATGGGAGATGAAACTGATGCAACTTGCTGACCAGTTATGGAGGCAGGAGAAAAGGGAAGAACACAATTTGACTCCCAGTTTTTCAGTTGAGCTAATGAGTGGGCAAAGGCATCAGTTCCTTAGAAGGAAGATGTTGGCGAAGGAATAGGTTTGGGGTTTTAGATCTTCAAATTGAGATGTTTCTTGGGTATCCAAGTGGCCATATTAGGAAGGCAGTGGATATGTAAGTTTTGAGTTTAAGGAAAAGGTAAGGGCTAAAGATATAAATTTAGGAGACATCAAAATACAGATGGTAGTTCAAGCCCCAGCACTGATGAGATTGCAGAGGGAGAGAGTGTAGCTATGAAAGAAAAAGCTGCAACCAAGTCCTAATGTCACTGAACTTGGTTGGAGCGACAGAGGGAGGAAAATCACAAAAGAGTGGTATTTTAGAACCTGAGAGGGGAGACAGCATTAAGAGAGAGGAAGACCTCAAGTGGAAAGTGGGCAACTTGGATAAGAAGACAGAGAAATGTACATTGTTTTCCTCCTTAGCTTGGCTCAGTGCTCCTTCCAGGATACCATCATATAGTTGAAGGCAGTGGAAGTATACCCAATGGGGCTGGTACATTGGAAGACAGTATTCTGACACGGGTGAATTTCCCAAGATGTGTTTTGCTGCTAAGTCGCTTCAGTCGTGTCCAACTCTGTGCGTCCCCATAGACGGCAGCCCAACAGGCTCCCCTGTCCCTGGGATTCTCCAGGCAAGAACACTGGAGTGGGTTGCCATTTCCTTCTCCAATGCATGAAAGTGAAAAGTGAAAGTGAAGTCGCTGAGTCGTATCAGACTCTTAGCGACCTCATGGACTGCAGCCTACCAGGCTCCTCCATTCATGGGATTTTCCAGGCAAGAGTACTGGAGTGGGGTGCAATTGCCTTCTGGTCTTAAATAATGCAATGTGCAGGACAGCCACATCCTGGTACATCCTGAACCAGAAGGAACCCTCTTCACAGCTTCTTTTTCTTTATCCTAAAGTTAGGATCACGCCTGAATGTCTTTCTCTCCTCAAGAGAAACAAAGATTCATTGGCACAGGGTACCCTGGCTCTATATAAAGAAAAGGCATATTCCTGTCACTCAATCTCTTAAAAAAAAAATGCAAAGAACGACCACAAAAGAAAAAAATCAACAAAAGCTTTGGCTCAACTAGAGGTAAAAATTTACAATTAGAGAGGCTTTTGTTCTCATTCTAAAACATGGCATTACTGTCATTTCACAGCTTTAGTGCTGAATAATGGATGGGTATTTGCTTTGCATTGGGGTAATTAAAGAGTCCACCCAGGTTGTTTGTTCCAAACATGGAAACAGACGGACTGAGAGGTGACTGAATTCGAGTCTCTACTCTTTTGTTGACTTTCAAAATGCAGTTTTAAACCAAGTTATTTCCTCAAGGGCTAAGTTAGTGCCTGGAGTCTATTACGTGAGCAGTCACTATTTGTTGCATGAATGAATGAATGAAGGAGGAGCCAAGTGATAAAGTGGGGAGAACACTTGATTTGAAAAGATCTGGATTCGTGGGAAGGTCATTTATACTCTCTGCACCTGAACTTTCCCCCATGTGTCACCTTAAACCCAGGAGTTTTAAAGTGATGTGTTGAAGCACAGTTCAATAAGCAAAAATAATTAAAACAAATTCTATTAATTTCTCACATCTCTCAGATAAAGTTAAAGGGGCTCCAAATACACTTTCCATAAAATATATTAAAATATCCCTCCTACCTCATAGCTGCTCCAGAGTCTGTCTCCTTAACTTCCTTTCCAAGGACCTCTCTTCCATCCTCCTAACTGTAGCTGTTAAAACTTTCTTTCACCCCAGCTTGCTTAACCCCAGCACTGCAACATGTGTCTCTTTCTAGAAAGGATGCTACATCTTTAGGAGCTGAAAGGAAAGGAGAAATTGGGCTTCGACATAGAGGATGATATCACCAACTCAGTGGACATGAGTTTGAGCAAACTCTGGGAGAAAGTGAAGGACAGGGAAGCCTAGGGTGCTGCAGCCCACAGGGTTACAAAGAGTCGGACTCCGCTTGGTGACTGGACAACCGCATAGATTATCTTTGGTGGTCCAGAGAGTGCGGACGTCCTAGAAGAGTCTCACATTAACAGTTTTTGCACCATCACATATGCAAAATGAGCAAAACAGTACCTGCTCTCTGGAATTGTTGAGGAGATTAAATGAGACGAATACAAGTAACTGTAAACTCCCCACAGGTACGCGGCGTTCTGATTGTCTGTGAGGCATACGTGTTATTTATTAATGGTATCCTAAGTACAAATTCTTTGATCTTATTCTCACAAAAGAATAAACATATATCTGCTTGCTTTCACAAAATAAGTGTCTAAACAAATAAAAAGCAAATCAATGCTCTTATTGTTTAATTAGTACAAGAAACAGCTAGAAGTAGCTTTAGGTGCATTGTTAGGTTTTTTCAGCGTCAGCTGTGTACCCAGCGCAGTTTAGGGTGTGAATACCTGTGCTGTTACCGTCCATTTAAAAACAGTTTTAGTTACCTTGTGAATTTTTTTAATATATATACACAGTACCTTCAATGAACTACTGGTTTAAAGGGACCAGATTCAGGAACTGTTTCATTAGTAGAATTTCAATGATAAACATCTGAAAATGACAATTTTTTCCTATTCCAAGTGAGAGCTCATGTTTGTTTGTTTTAAAATCACTGATTTCACGAGTATTGTTGATTCTCAGAATAGAATAGAAAATATGATCAATTTTGTTTTATTTCTCTATCTTTGCACAATAAATTCTTCTGAGTTAAATCAGTAGACCTTTGTTAAACCGCAGTTTCTGTGGTTCAGGTATGAGGGAGTGGATAAGCTGGGTGGTTCTGGCTTGAAGTCTTCTATAGGGTTGCAGTTACTGATCAGCCAGGGTTTCTACCATCTGAAGCCTTAACTGGTGCTGGAGGGCCCACTGACTCATCCGACTGTGAGCGGGAGGCCTCAGTTCGTCACCACACTGACCTCTCCATGGACTGCTTCTGCGTCCTCATGACATGGCAGCTGGTTTCTACCAGAGAGAGCGATCAGAGAGAAAGGAAAAAGCCACACTTCCTTTTCCATCCTAATCTTGGGGACCATACATTGTCACTTCTTCCATGTTCTATTGATGAAAAGTCAGTTTGCTAAGTACAGATCACTCTTTTAAAGGGAAGGAAAATTAGACTCTACTCTTTGAACAGAAGTGTATCAGAGAAACTTGTGGACATATTTTAAAACCAAAAAAAATTCTTTGGCATACATTGCATGTTTATTGTTTATATTCCAAGCAAAATATGGGTTTTTCACAGTAGGGGTAGCTGCTTACATTATTGTATTCTCAGAACACGGTGTATGTATCTGTTTATTGGTTGTGGAGAAATTGGGTTCAGAGGCCCAAGTAGCTTCTTCCAGGTAGAGAAAAGTTCACTGTCTGACTCGACTTGGATCCAGATTTTCATAAGAAAATACAATTCTATGTGCGGTCAGATCACATCTAAATAATGATAGCAAAAACAGGGCTCTTTTGCTATCCTGTAATTTACTTTTCCAACTTTTGGCTACTTACATGATCTCAAACATCTGGATTTAAATTGGAAACATTTCATTAAAAATCCAAATGTTTCCAAATATAGTAAAAAAAGAAGAAAAAAGCTACCCAAACCCCTTGGTAAATGAGTAATTCTGCATGTTGAATGGCTATCTTGTTAAACACTTAACTCCCCTCCCCAATGTATGTTATTCTATGTGGAAAGTTTCTAATGTAATCAAATGTTAAATTGGAAGTTTGGACTGAGGCAAAAGGTATCACAGAAATCAGATAGCAAAGCAGGTGTGCAGCAGGGCACCGAGACACAAACGCAGAAAGAAAACAGCTGGAAACTTACTGCACGACTTCTGGGCCCATCTTCCAGAAGCCCCTCGCCCAGCTTGCGGTGCAGTGCCCGCAGAAAGAAAACAGCTGGAAACTTACTGCACGACTTCTGGGCCCATCTCCCAGAAGCCCCTCGCCCAGCTTGTGGTGCAGTGCCCGCTGATCTCCAGAAGCCCCTCGCCCAGCTTGTGGTGCAGTGCCCGCTGATCTTACGAGGAGGCTTTTAGAATAAGGCAACCACTGCCCTGTAATCAAGGAAGAGCTTCCATGGGATCAGTGTTGATGAGTGTCCTCTGCAGGCAGAAGGCACAAGGAACTGGAGGCTCTCTCCTCACCTAAGAAAGCCAGAAGAGTCGTGGAGATTTCCTGAAGATTCATCCAGGAACAGTGAAATCATTATCCTAAAGAACAGGTTTAAAGAAATAGTGGAAAATAAAAGTAAAGCTCTTCTGTGTTACGATTAACCGTCCCTCTTGCATCCTCTGCGTTTAACATAAGGCGCCATTAAAATAGACCGCAGGTGTCTCCTGTCTTTTAAGAAACAGTACACGGGGAGTTATTAAGAAAAGGTTATGTTAGTTTCAGTGTTACTGTGATTAATGCAATAATGAAAGAAACGTGGACTTGTCCATGATAACGCCTTCAAGGAAATCAGTACAATGGCGCCTCCGAGGTTTGTGGCGATGTGTGGAGGTGTTTACGTGGAATTCATTGTTGGCATAGGTTTGTTTCCGGATTTCCTGCCATCTCATTTTGGTTGCTGCAGTGTCCGTTGTCATTTCTCAGTTTTCCGTGTGTCTCTCTATTTAAGGCCTTCTCTTCTTTAAAATGGCAGTTGGCGGTGCTCACCAAAGTTCCATGCAGAGAAAGCTGGTGGAGAACCATGGATAAAGGAGTTCTGATTCAGCTTATACATTAGCTAAACAACAAAGGCGGGTACACATCAGGTGTTCACTGATGCCAAGTATTTGTTGAATAAACTTGCCTTTATCTTTAGTAGGATTTTTCTCTACACAATTTTCATTCATTAACGGATTCAGAAAGGGTCTGTATTGAGTCCCTACTGCATGCCAGACGCTAAGTTTGTATCACTCAGTTCTGGCACTGAGTTACTTGGTCAACTGCTTCTCCTCAGGTTCCTATATTCAGTGCTAAACTTTGTGCTATATAACTTGGACCAAGAAATGGATTTTCCATGTCTTCTGAAAAATGGCAAATCTCGTATGTCACTTAGATGGATTTAGCAGATGGGGGGTGAATTCTCATCCCACAAATAGCAGAGAATTTGCTATGTGATCTGTTAGTAATAAAACTAAACACTTTAATGTGATGTTTTAATCCTCCTGTTTGCTTTAATAACTATCTTTATATGGTACTTTCACAACAACCTTCTAAGTTAAAGTTAGGACAGCTAGTCTGAACTCTGTCACATGTGAGGTCAAAAGTCCTAATGACCAAGTCAGGGCTAGAGCCAATTTTTACTTTTTGAAATTAGGACTTTTCCCTCTTAACTCAGGGCTCTAGGGTCCATTTCTCTGTGGTTTAATTTCTCCTTATGTCGAATTGGGCTGAATTTGATGCAATGCAGATTAAGCATTTAGAGATGTGACTGAACATCCTTGTAGCAAAATGGTTTACCCTGAGCTTGAAAGGTGTCATCCGTGCACCTGTTTTGGAGTCTATATACTTCTGATCTTCTGCTTTGTTTAATAAGTGAGTTGGGATACCAGAAATGGAATTGGAGTTCAAGAGTGGTTTTCATGCATCAAGTCCTTGGCATAGGGTCCCCAGGAGCAAACCTCTGCCTTTTAAATGCCAAGAGGCTGAAGGAAAGCCCTCCTGCCAAAGGCTAGAAGCTTTGGGAGGAGTTAACCCTCCCCAGTGGGTCCCTGGAGATGCCTCTTGAGACAACAGGGAAGGACTGAGGCTGATGGAGGCACAGGGTGTCCTGACGACTTCCACGGCAGAGTGAAGCCACAGGGAAAAGAGAACTTGCTAAATAAACTGTAGTCCATCCAGACAATGGGATTATCCAGGGCTAAAAGGAAACAAGCTATCAAGCCACAAAAAGGCATGAAAAACTTAAACATACATTACTAAGTGAGAGATGCCCAGCTGAGAAGGTTCCATACCACACAGTTCCAACTATACAACATTCTAGAAAAGGCAAAACCATGGAGACGGTGAAAAAAGATCGTTGGTTGCCAGAGTTAAGAAGGCTCGAGGAATGAACCGGCGTTGCACAGAGGATTTTTCAGGCAGCCCAGGTACCCTGTGTGATACTGTAGTGGTGGATACATGTCACCATGCTTTGTCCAAACTCAGGGGCTGAATAACAGCAAGTGTGAACCGGCGTGTGAACGATGGACATAGGACTGTGGTGATTCTGGTGGGTCAGTGCAGGCTCATCAGTCCTAACGGGGGTCCCGCTCTGTCGGGGATGCCGGTAATGGGAAGGGGACTGTGCGTGTGTGGGGGCGGGGGGTCACTGGGAAACCTCTGTACCCTCCTCTCACTTTTCCTGCAAATCTAAAGCTGTTCCAAAAACTCGAAGTCTTTTAAGGAGAGAGAGAGAGAGAGAATTTGCCTGCCCTGATGGTGCTCCCCTCTTCCAGAAGCTTGGATTCTGGTCAGGGAACTGTCAGGCTCCCCTTTCTGGTCAGCATGGGGATGAGCAAGCCATTGAGACTGGAACTCATTGAAGGTTTGCAGCCAGCTCCAGCGTTTCCCTCATTGCACATATTGTGTGGGGACAATGGTCTGATCAAATGTTTCCTAATTTCATTGTGGACTTCCTCTCTAATGAGTCTTTCTCCCAGCTCTAAATAAAGAAGACGCTAGCAACGCGACACACACTACAGATGGGTCACCCACATCTGGGCTTTTCATTTCACAAGGCAGGGTGGGGGTGGGGGCAAAGTGAAGCAAGACGTGGCTGGCTTTTCTTATAAAAGGGGTGAATGGGGGAAGGGGGCCCCCAAGATGAGGGAGCGTGGCCGAATCATCCAGCATTGTTACTGAACGACAGACGCGTCCACTGGGACTAATTACAGTGACGATGCCAGGCCGTCACGGACTCAAAGCTTGCGTGCTCCTCTCTATGCCAAGTTCTCAAATCCGGGCACCTGGATTGCACCTATGAAGTTGGCATTTACCAAAGAAACCATGTGCAGATGGCTATTTGCATGTGAAAACCCGGGCAATTGTGCGTGTGAGAGAGCAGGAGCCGCTGTGCTCAATTATCAGCCTCTCCTGAGATGTTGGGGGCGGTTTCTGGTCCCTTGGAAAACTAGCCTGCAGTCTGCCCATGCGGATTTGAGTTCATGTATGAGCCACGAGCCCAGGTTTCAGAGACATGGCTCTGATGCGTCGTTATGTAGGTGTTGACCACTCTCGACATGCCCCACCCTGCTGTAGCAGGTGTGAAGCTCACAGGGTGCCCTCGATGGACTTGGATCCCCAGGTCCCACTTCCACTACAGCCATCTCCCAAGGCACAGCGGCAGGAGAGGGTGGAGTCTGAGGAGCTGCAAACCAATGAATTCACTTGAGCCCTGGGTCTGCATGGTTTTGTAGGAGAATCATGCAGAATCATTTCTCCTGAGAGAAACTGAGACTCCAAGGGTGAAGTTAAATGTGTGACAGAGTAGGCTTTGAGCCAGACCAACCTCTTGAGCTGTCCTTCCTCTGCCACCTCCCCAGGGTACTCAGTGAAAGAAGGTGGGGCCCGAGGACTAAGATGTCCATCTGTTATCATTCTTCTGTACAAGAGGGTCCCCTCTTTTTGTGTGTGAGCCGCACTGGGTCCTGGAAGGACGACAGTCCCAGCCTTGGAGGCGTGTGTTCGGTTTCCACAGTCCACGCTTCCTGTGGTCAGCTTGGAGGGTCACAGAAGCAATTAGGTGCTGCGTGGGGTCTGTCTGTCTTCTGCTTCAGACTCGACTGTGCCTTCGGCCGACCCCTTTGCCTGGCCTGCTCCTGTCTGTCTCCTTACTTAAACATGTTCCACGTTTCCTTCAGGCTCAGATCAAGGTGCACCTCTTCCTGAGAACACTACCCCATGAGCGGCGTAGGTGCCCTGTCTCAACTATATGGATGAGGAATTGGTCACAGAGAGGTCAGATGACTAACCGAAAATCGTAGAGTCAGTAAGAGACAGAGCTGTGATCTGAACTGGCTCCCAAACCAGCACTCCTAACCTTTACACGTGCAACTGCTCCCATTAGAACAGTCTATCTTTTATATTAGAGAAAAAACACGAATCTCTAAGGCTCCCTTGTAGCCTTAGAGGCTGCTGTGGAGCTGGACACGCACTGAACTCGGTAGGTTTTCCATGCAGATAAAGAGTGTGTCCTGACCCTGGACGGACCCCTCCCAGCCCGAGGTTGAAGGTGCATTTTTGATGGCTTTGTAACAGGGCCAGAGGAATGCAGCTGACAGCCGGGAGGGATAGGGGACTCTGGGCCTTGTAGCATTTTTATGCCACCAACTGGCTTTGGACACTCTTCCAGCCCAAAGCAGTGCTCCTCAGAGGGGCGGTGAGACCCAAGGGGAAAGTCACATCGTTCGTCCTCTGGAGCAAAGGCGTCGCAGAACCACACGCTCTGTCACCAGGTTGGTGGAACTCCGAGATGTATTATCTACTGCAGCTCCAGGTTTTCCCCTAAGATCCCACTCAGCAGCCGTTGTCTCCTTTGCCCGCCATGCTGAAGCTCCACTTCCCTTCTCCTTCAGAAGCTGCCACATTAATACCCTCCAAAGACAACCGCAGAAGAGCTTTTTGTTTGTAAGGCCCTTGACTACTGATCGAAAAAGGAAAGCAGTAACCAAAAAAAATTACCAAGATGGAGAAGCAGTAAGTAGCTCAGCATCTTAACGAAGTTCTTATTGTCTTGATCCCTTGGATATAGTTTTTAACTCCCTCTAGGTTCTCGAGTGGAAACCTCAAAGGTAACTTTGGTCCTCTTCTGAAGGTGGACCTGCCGAACCTTCCCACTGTCTGCTGATTCCTCCTTTAGCCCTGTTACAGGGGTCGTGTCCTCCCTGATATGTCCCCATCCTGAACTGCAGTCTGCTTCTTAGGTTCCAGTTGGTGTTAGACTTTATGAAGACCTCTATGTTCTTCTGATGCCTGCTGTAAATGACTGTTGCTTCTCTGGGTCTTTTCCTGAACTCACGCAAGGTCCCTCCAGGGGCAGGAACTCCCCTTCTGCTCTTCTGTCTCCTTGTTTGTTGATGGGGTTTATTGCCCAGACCTTATTGTCTACACAGCAATGGAGAAATAGTTTATGGCTTGACTTGGGGCTTTACCATTGAAAAGTACCTAATTCTCTGCTAACAAATTAACACTTTTATCCTTACCATGGGCCTTTAGGGAGATGTCTTTTTGTATTTAAAAACCATCTAGTAGATGTTAGCAAATGCAGAAGTAAGCAAGTTGGTTGAGCCAATCTGGCTGGGACGAATGTCTGCTTGGAAATGACATCCTAGGTTATGCTGGCATGAGTAAGGAAGTGAGGAGTTCCTGGGGTCGAAGGAGACCTGGAGATGGATGTGGAGGTGCACAAAGAGGACATTCAGAATGCTCTTGTATTCACATCACATACTTCAGTGTACATTGGTGATTGGGTGCCAAAAGAGCAGAGAGACACAGCTAGGAAGAGGTAAGAAAGAAGGAAGTAGGGTAAGAGGAGTTGGAGGAGGGGCAGCCAGTTCTGAGAGGCAAGGCTAGAGCCCAGAGCATCGTGCATAGGTTGGGAGAGGCTGGATGCAACGAGACAAGAGAGATGGGGAGATGACTAAAGAATGAGCAGAGCCTAAAAGCATGTCAAGTGAAAGCCAGGAGCCGTGTGAGGCAAATAAGGACTATCAGCCCCGAGATTCGCCCTCCCTTCAGTATGGGTGGCCTTTTCCCGTTCTCCTGTCTGCACTTCCTCAGGCAGTCGTGAATGATGAGGCCACCCAATGGAAGCAGTAAGTCTCTGAGACTTCGGTTATTGTTCCACTCTTTTCCCCGCTAAGCGATTCCTTCATGATATGGGGCAGAGGGTTGTAGGAACCGTTCCCAGCAGACCACCACGAGCTTCTCATGGCAGGAGCTGCCCTGGAAAGGTACAAGATTCAGAGTAGATTAAGATAACAATGATCGTCATTTTGGCAATGGAGGATCGCATATATGAGACACTAAAAACCTTATGGTGCCGGTGATTCATTTTATGGGAATCTGGCCTTGATTCAGAAGACAGTGCTTCTGGGCATGTAGCGATGAATTCCAGGACTTAGTTCAACAATTTAAAATACGCGTTCCCCTGAAAAACAATATCAAGACTATATGGAATAATAATAATGTCAACTATTGTAACCGGAAGGTGAATTGTTTAAAGTAATCCACTCAGCATGGGCTTCCCTGGTGGCCCAGTCAGTAAAGAATCTGCATGCAGTGCAGGAGACCCGGGTTCAGTCCCTGGGTCAGAAGGATCCACTCCAGTATTCTTGCCTGGAGATTCCCATGGACAGAGGAGCCTGGCAGGCTACAGTCCATGGGGTCACAAAGAGTCAGATACAACTGAGCAACACACACACACGCAGTCCACTCAGCAGAGAGTTTTTAGTGAAGGAGGTGTACTAGCATCATCTGTTCGCAGATGATAATGTAGTAACGCAGAACAAGAGCCACTTTGTGCATTTGTCACATTAGATATCCAGTAAAGATACGTAAAACCAGTTAAGTATTTCTCCAGTGCTCATAGTTTAACTTGGTCCAGTTCTGCTTCACTAGTATCGACATCCTCCCCAGGATCCTGGAAGGATTCTGTTGCTTGGTCTGACATCTCCTGGCCATCTTTTCCACACAAGGACCCTAGTCTTTATTTCATGCTCCATTATTAGTCTCCACATTGCTATGGATCTCCTAGACTTTATGACCTGTGCTGGTCATAGCACATAGGTCATCCAACTCTGGTTCTCTTCTCCCAGAGTCTGTCCTCCTGGGATGCTGGGACACTCATCTCAGAATGTGCTCCCTCTTAATACTCTTCTTGAATCAAAGAGCTGGAAACTTACTTTTCTCTGAGGAAGGTGACACCAGCTCCTGTGGGGAAGCCCATGAAAGGTGCTTTTAAAATTTTTATTGTAGAAAAGAATAGGATGCATTTAGTTTAAAATTCAAATGTAACACTTACTGCCCACAGCCCTCGGCTTGGAGCCCCTTTCCGTCTTCAAATCCAGCGATGGTGGATTGACTTTTTCTCACACTGCCTCACGCTGACCTCTGCTTTCATCATCATGTCTCCTCTGACTTGTCCTTCTGCCTCCCTCTCCCTCTTGGGATCAGATTGGGCCCAGCCAGGTCCTCCAGGAGAATCTACACATTTCAAGACTAACTTGTTCACATCTGCAAATCTCTTTCGCCATGCTGATAGAATTCCCAGCTTCCAAGGATTAGGATGTGAACATCCTTGGTGGCCATTGTTCTACCTACCACAGCTACGTAAATACCGCTCACTACATTACTCTAATGTATGTCGTGGTGAATCATTGTATTCCCTTTCTGTACAACTTTTAAGTTTTCTTTGAAGCTAATAATTATCTTTTCCCGCACTTGCTTATTTTTTAAAAAAAAAACAACTATCTCATTAATTCGTTCCTGTCCGATAAACCTGACAATCTTCTCCTAGGTCCTAAACAGGCCAACTTTTGTTGTTTAGTTGCTCAGTCGTATCCGACCCTTTTTCCGACCCCATGAGCTATAGCCGGCCAGGTTCCTCTGCCCATGGGATTTCCCAGGAAAGGATGCTGGAGTGGATTGCCATTTCCTTCTCCAGGGGATCTTCCCGACCCAGAGTTTGAACCTTTATCTCCTGCAATGCAGGTGGATTCTTTACCACTAAGCCACCTGGGGAGCCCAAACATGCCAACTAGTCTTCATCTTTCTTTTCTTAGCGCCACTTCTCCAGAGCATTCTGTCTTCTCCAGTTTGGAATTTTGCTCTTTGGGGATGGCACATAGATGTGAGACTTCCTTCACTATTATCCTGCAATTTCCCAATGGCTGCCCCTGATCCCATTTTGTATAGTTTTAGTCTCTCTGTTTCTAGGATCTTGTGTTTTTTTCCCTCTGATTTACTCTCTTGTGTTACTGAACCACATCTTTCAGTGGCATCTTGAGCAAGAACACAGAGAGGGAAGTTCTCCAGTGGTTTACCCCAGAGCCATCTCCTCCTGCTCTGTGGCCTGGGAGGCTGACATTTATGGAGACAACATTGGTAGCCTCCTTGCCTTCTGACTTCCAGTTGACTTTGGTGAGTGGGAGATACGGAAGTTGAGTGGGAGGAAAAGGAATTCGGGGTCTTTGTTCTCCGGCTCTCTTCTTTTTGAGCTATGAGTTGGTGGTGGCCATCGCCTCTGTCAGTGGCTGTCTCCTGTGGCTGCAGCTCTCTCCAGTTTGGGGCACTCAGCTCTGTGACAGCTCTCCACTCTGGGCAGCCCTGGGGAATCTTACCATTTCTAGTTGGCTTCCCCAATAAATAGTGAATCTCCCCAGTCTGAGTGAGCCTGCTGTTTTCCACTCTGACTGACACAAGAAGTAAATTTTGAATTCACTGCAAGTTTGAAAATATCTTTATTCCATCCTCACCCTTGGGTGTAGAATTCGAGGTTGAAAGTCATTTTTTCTTAGCACTTTAGAGGTACGGTTCTGCCTTACAGCTTTCATGGTCACTTTTGATGACACGAGTGTGATCCTGATGCCTGATCCTTTGTATGGGACTCATTTGCTCTGAGGAAGACGCAGATATCTGCTCTTTATCTCCAGTTTTCAAAATGTCATGCTGCGCTTTGGTACATGTTTATTTTGTCTTACTCAGAGTGCTATACAGTCAGTGGCCCCTTCCATCTGAAAAGTTCTGAGAATTTTATTTTCTTGTTCTTTTGATAATTTTCTTCCTCCCCCTTATTTCCATTTCTCTTTTCCTGGAAATCCTTTTAGTTGAAAGATGAATCTCATGGACAGGTATGTTAACTATCTTGAGCTTTTCCTCTTATTTTTAAACTTTTTGTTTGGCACTCCAAGAGACTTTACCACCTAATCCATTTCATTTTTTATTTGCATATCATATTTTGATAATGGGCTTCTTTTGGTGGCTCAGCGGTAAAGAATCTACCTGACGATGCAGGAGATGTGGGTTTGATCCCTGGGTCGGTAAGATCCCCTGGAGAAGGAAATAGCAAGCCACTCCAGTGTTCTTGCCTGGAAAACCACATGGACAGAGGAGCCTGGCAGACTACAACCCATGGGGTTTTACAGAGTCAGACATGACTTAGCAACTAAACATGCATTTTTATACTTTCCTATTTTTCTTTCATGGATGCAACATACTTTATATTATCTCCTTTTGTCTCCTATGGTTCAGTCAGTTCAGTCGCTCAGTCGTGTCTGACTCTTTGCGACCCCATGAATCGCAGCATGCCAGGCTTCCCTGTCCATCACCAACTCCTGGACTTCACTCAGACTCACGTCCATCGAGTCACTGATGCCATCCAGCCATCTCATCCTCTGTCGTCCCCTTCTCCTCCTGCCCCCAATCCCTCCCAGCATCATAGTCTTTTCCAATGAGTCAACTCTTCGAATGAGGTGGCCAAAGTACTGGAGTTTTAGCTTTAGCATCATTCGTTCCAAAGAAATCCCAGGGCTGATCTCCTTCAGAATGGACTGGTTGGATCTCCTTGCAGTCCAAGGGACTCTCAAACACCACAGTTCAAAAGCATCAATTCTTCGGCGCTCAGCTTTCTTCACAGTCCAACTCTCACATCCATACATGACCACTGGAAAAACCATAGCCTTGACTAGATGGACCTTTGTTGGCAAAGTAATATCTCTGCTTTTGAATATGCTATCTAGGTTGGTCATAACTTTTCTTCCAAGGAGTAAGTGTCTTTTAATTTCATGGCTGCAGTCACCATCTGCAGTGATTTTGGAGCCCCAAAAAATAAAGTCTGATTAGGACTTACTTAAAATTTTAGGTCATTCAGATTTGCCATCTATGCTTAAGGATGAGTCACCAAATTTCTGATAGAAAGCTCTGTTTGCATGAATGGAGCTTGTTAACCCTTGGGTTTCACTCTTGAGTGATCAAAAATTGTCAGTCTCCGTAGGTTTTTTTCTGTCAGTCTGATCAGTTTCCCCAGAGAAATTTTCTAATCCAATGCTGTCCAACTTGTGTGGTGATGGAAATGTTCACTATCAGCCCCATCCAATATGGTAGCCTGTAGTCACATGTGGCTCTTCAGTACTAGCAAAGTGACTAGTATGGCTGGGAAAGTGGATTTTAAATTTTGTTTAATTTTACCTAATTTAAGCTTAAATAATTGCTACTTATTTTGACTAGTGGCTACCATATTGGACAACTCAACTCTAATCTTCTGCATTGGCTACTAATCATCTCCTCACCAAGATGGAGGAAAAGTTGGGGGCCTCACTATCCAGGGTACAGACTTACACCTAAATTGCCTTTTGCAGCAAGGCCCTCGGTCTGCCCTCAGCTGTTCTGAGTACGGTTTACTTTTTGACTTTGGAAATCAAAGTCTACTTCTCTAAACTTCTAGTCTTCAGGGGGCGTGGAGGGGAGGGGGAGAGTCACATGACTGCACGAAATCAGGGATGAAATCTGGGGATCTTGGTGCTACTTACAAAGTCTTCCAACTGGTCCTCCTGTTTTCCTTGCCTTCTAAGGGGGCTGGAACTCAAAGAGCTGGGTTTTTCCAAGATCTTTTAGGGGAAACAGTTTTTTTTTTTGGCTCTCTCGGCTGCAAGTTTACATTTCAGCTCTCCCTGGGCTTCTAAATCAGCTGCAATCTACCTTTTGGCTCTCAATTTTTATTGACATCAGTTGTGTGCTGTCGTCTCCTCTTCAGGTGTCTTTGGCCACGTGGCTTGGAGCCACTTTTTATTTCTTGCCTGCATTTTAGTGATGTTCCGGCAGCGAGAGAAGAATGGGTGTGTCAGCGCCTCCAAGCCGGCAGCTTGATTACTTGGTTTCCATACTCACTTTGTCCAACTCTTTCGCCAAAGGCATGGGATTGTTTATTTCCCCTACAGATGTTTTTGTGCTGCTCTAAAATGAAAGCTAGTGTACTAGCTGCCGTTGCATTATTTATTCTGTCAAGGAGCAGGATATCTGTGAGGGGGCCAGAATTCGTTGGTCCATTTTCACGGCGCTGTCTTCAGGCTTCATCTGGTGGCTCTGGAAGGACAGTCACGGGTGCTTGACAGGAACCTACCCCTCAATTCCTGCTGCATTCCTACTCGCCTGCTCGTACAAGGGAAACCAGGGTTATAAACATACCCTTCCTGGCTGTAGAAAAATGATTTGCTTCCAGGATTCTTTTCTCAGTTTTTTCTAAGAATCCCTAGGGGTATTCACATGTGTCTGGAAATCAGTTCTGGCCATTTGTAAATCCATTGCTGGCCAAGCCAGGACCACACAATAGTCTCGAGCTGGAAATTTCCATTAGGTGGTCACTCTCAAGCTGGACTATTTTTCCCACTGCAGTGCAGTTAGAGGTTTCATTGTTGGTGAGAACAGTCCCCTTCCACTCCCAAAAGCAGAGAAAATGAGGCAGATCCCTGAGCCCCTATATCAGTTGCCCGTCGGAGATGAGAAACAAGTTCCGGTGTTGGGGCAGGTCTGGATGTTACCACTTACCTCTAACCTGGTGTGGCTGAGCTTTGACTTTCCAGCTCAAGCCCTAACAGACCTGTTGGGATGGGGCATCCCTCAGGCAGAGACCTCCGGCCCCTCTCTGGAGACCTTTGTCAGTCTCTCCAGACAAGGTCTCCAGGTTAAGAGAGAGAATGACGCCCCTCCTCACATGCCCTGCCCAGCTGCATTGTAACAGCAAGAGGTTCACAGTAAATTTGCCCGGAGCTGATGTAATCGGCTGTATCCACTCACACTTCCACCTCCACCCCAGCACCCAGCCTCCTCACTCACATTCTAGCCCTTTCAAGTCAGTTTCCTCTCTGAGACGTACTGGAGGCTCTTTCTACCAGCCTCCACCCAGGACTGCTACTCTGCACCGGGGCCTGTGTGCTAAGTTGCTTCAGCCATGTCCAACTCTGTGCGACCCCATGGACTGTAGCCTTCCAGGTTTCTCTGTCCATGGGATTCTCCAGGCAAGAATACTGGAGTGGGTTGCCATGCCCTCCTCCAAGGGATCTTCCCGACCCAGGGATTGAACCTGGGTCTCTTCCATCTCCTGCATTGGCAGGTGGGTTCTTTACCATTAACGCCACCTGGGAAGCCCCACCAGCCATGCTTCTGTATTCTAGAAACCCAAGGGATATAAGAGCTCAATCCACTTTTCCCTCCACTGAATTCCTACATAGATGTCTAAATTCAGATGAGAGCTGGGGGGTCAGTCACCCTTCCCCACCCCTCTGTCCCAATTTCAGGAGCCAACCATGTCCCACAGGCAAGTCCAACTACAGCCGTGTGGGACAGTTTTGTCTAAGGCAAAACTGTGTGAGCCTCACAGGGTGGTATGGAAATTTTAAAAACTGGGATCTCTCTTTATTTTCTAATCTCATGCTTTAAATTTTTTTACATGCATGTTTTACTATGTACTAGCCATGGTCAAACATTGTTTTGAACATTTGTTTAAAATTAGGGTAGGCAAACCAGTACTGTCCACAATATGGACCTGGGGGACTCAGAGGCCTCAGAACCCTCATTATGTTTGTGTATTTAATAATTTACATTTGTAGGTTCACCGTGGTACACTTTCATGTGGATATTATGCCTGTTTACTCTTTTTAAAAACTAATTTTATTTATTTACTTAGGGCTGTCCTGGATCTTCACCGCTATGTGGGCTTTTCTCTCTCGTTGCTGTGTGCAGGTTTCTCGTTGTGGTGGCTTATTTTGTTCCAGAGCACAGACTCCAGGGCATGTGGGCTTCAGCAGTTGTAGCACCTGGGCTCTGGAGCACACGCTCAATAGTTGTGGTACACAGGCTTACTCTGAGGCATGTGGGATCTTCCTGGATCAGGGATCGAACCTGTGTCTCTTGTACTGTCAGGCAGATTCTTTACCACTGAGCCACCAGGAAAGACCTATTTACTCTTTTTTATTTATCAATAGGGTGGCAAAACTGTTTTGCTTTTGAGTTTTCAGGAAATTCACACCACATTTGCCTACCAAGTCTTTAATAGGTCCATGCAAACATTAACATTTAAAACAGATAACATTTGAACTTATTAATACTGTTATTAACTAATCTTGTTGCCTTCATTGAGATAAATTTCAGTATTTTTTCCAACTTGTGAAACAGCTGGGTTTTTTTGTTTTGTTTTTACATTTGTTTACAACTGCGGTGTAGTTAATTGCTTTCAATAGCAGAAAGCCTTGATGTTATAGGTTCCATTTTCAAAATTTCTTCCAAATCTTCAGAAATGTGAAAAAACCCAGACAAAGGAATTCATTTGTCACAGTAAATGGAACTGTATTATCCACAGGAAGGTCCACTTACACATCATTCGTTGTGGTTGCTGACTCACCAGACAGACTTCAGGGCTGCCTTGCTGAGGTGGATTCATGTGAGGTCACGCCGAAGCAGGCAAGAAGTGAACAGCACAGACACTGGCTGCAGGGTCAGTGTGACAGGTGAACACGCGTGGAGAGAACAGGAAGGGCTGGGCTTCGATAGTTGCATAGGTTCTTAAGATCAGTGACTTATGTGCCATCAAGGCCTGAATTCAGGGATCTGTTGTCTAGCAGTGGTGAATTCCATTGCTCACCATCCTTCATGATGGCTCCCAAGGATGCCCACCTCCAGGTACTCACATCTGTGTAGTCTCCTCCCGCACTGGGCCAGGGGTGATCTGTGTGATCATGAGAATACGGCAGAAGTGATGGTGTGTCACGTCCAAGGTCAAGTTCTGAAAGACACCTTGGCTCTTGTCTTGGATGCTTGCTCACATTTCTTTCTTTCTCAGACCATCCACCCCCTAGGGAACCGACCTGTCATGTTAAGAGCAACCGTGTGTGGGTTCCTGTGTTAAGTATGGGGAACACAAGAGAGAAGGCACAACCCCTCTTTTTAATGTAATTCTGTCTCTTAAGAAGACAGAATGTTCTCAAGTAAATGCTGTGCAGGGTACTGTATAATTGTGCATGCTTAGTCGTTAAGTTGTGTCCCACTCTTTGTGACCCCATGAACTGTAGTCCACCAGGCTCATCTACCCATGGGGTTTCCTAGACAAGAATGCTGGAGTGGGTTGCCATTTCCGCCTCCATGGGATCTTCCCCGCACAGGGATCAAATCCGCATCTCCTGCATTGGCAGGGGGGGGTTCTTTCCTGACGAGCCACCAGGGAAAGCCCATACTGTGTAAGATAACAGTGGAAAAAGCAGACTTTCCAGGAACATTCAAGGAGGCTACATACATTTCAACTTTGGTTTGCTGAAGACCCTTTTGAACCAAAGAAGAAGAAAGTAGGTGCCTTTGAGGCATATAGGGAAAGGTGAAGGGAGAGGGGGTCCTTTCAGGCAGACAACTGGACATACAGAGAGAGGGAATTGGGATCAGTAAGGATTTATCGGAAAAAAGAAGAATTTATTGGCATTTTAATGGCCTCCACTGAAAAAATAAAATATATATTGGAGGAAACATCTGTCCTCTAAAATCACACACTTCCCAAGACTCGAAGCTTCAAAACAGATCTGTCGAAACTCTTAGACCAGTGCTGTTCAGTATGGTAGTCACTAGGCAGAAGAACACAGTTCATTCTTGAAATCTGGGTCGTCCAAATTAAATGTGCTGTGAGTGTAAAATACACACCAAAATTCGAAGACGTAACCAAAAACAGGTAAATATCCTGTTAATAACGTTTGGTATCTACTACATGTTGAAATGATATTTTTGATATAATGAATTAAAAAGAATACCTAATTAAGATTGATTTCAGCTATTTCTTTTTTATGTTTTTAAAGGGGCCGCTAAGTTTAAAATCCTCTCGGTGGTCTGTCTTCGTGGCTTGTGCCGTCTCCCTCTTGGGCAGCGCTGGTTTGGAGGCTGCTCTGGCATCAGCACTGTGGAAGAGGAAGAAGGAACGGGGTCAAGGGATGTCAGGAGGACCACAGCCAGTGTGCTTTCCTCTACCTTCACTCTGCTGAGAGGGTCTAGAGTGAGGCCGGAGGGAGCTCAGCTGGAGAAGAGGCGGTGCCAGAGCTCAGGATCCAGAGGAGGGGGCGTGTGTGCCGAGCAGCCCTGTGACTGTGGTGTTGATGTGAATTCTTAGTGAGTAACGTGTGATAATGATTTAGTTATACCCTCCTCCCATCCAAAGCTTTTTGGTTCAGGATTCTCTGGAGTGTTGGCATCGCTTTTGCAGCTAATATTAGAGCATGGATGGGATGGAGTGGGAGGGAAGAAGGTTGCTAAGAGAAATGGAAGGGGCACCCATAAAGACAGCAGAGCAAAGGTCTATCTTATCTCTTTAGGAAAGTTGAGGACATATTCCACAAAATCTGCCAGAAGGTCTGAGGTTCTAGCAAGTCTCTGTCACTCTATATGATTTAGGGTCCTTGCTAGGTGAATTTTGGGGTAACCCGTTATCTTTATCTTTTTGACTTGTGAGAGACTGAAACTGGGCTTTATTGGACTAGACAAGATGATAGGAGCTCCCAGGTCTAAAGAGCCTACCACTGGCCAATAACCCCGGGACTGACAAAGTCAATAGTTGGAGGTTATCCAGGCCCTTGGCCAATATGCTGCAACGGAGCATTGATTCTGTTCTAATCTCTGGCACAAATTGTTCTGCAACCTTGCCAAAGCATCTCTCTGTGTCTTTATATCCTTACTGGTTAACCAGTTTCCGGATCTAAAGAGCCAGAGTGTGCTATAGATTTACTTCAGAACATTTTTTTAAGTGCAGTGTCAATAAGAACATCGTGCTTTTTCAGGTAGAGAGCACTCTGAAGGAGAGTAATTGATGGTGTTCCACGCCTCTCTGGGATACTGGATATTAATAGAAGAGGACGCTACCCAATTCTGGGGATGTTGCAGAAGGCAGCAGTGAACGCTCTTGCCCCTCCAGGTTCCTCCAGACTGTTGAACAACACGTGGTCTGAACCAGCACCACAGAGGAGACCCCGGTGGGCTGTCTGTCCTAGAAGATATTATGTAGAGTCTGAGTTTGTTAGGGCTGACACAACAAAGAACCACAGGCTGGGGGCTTGAACAACAGAAGTGTATGGTCTCACAGCTTTGCAAGTCTGAGGTCAAGATGTGAAAAGGGCTGGTCTCTTCTGAGGACTGTGAGGTCTTAGAATCTGCTCCAGGCCTCTCTCCTAGGCTCTGTGGGTTGGTGCTGCTCAGCTTGTAGATGCATCGCCCTGATTGCTGCCTCCATCTTCACACGCTGTGCCCGTGTCTGTGTCCAGGTTTTCCCTGTCTATAAGGACAGCGGTCGTGTTGGATTAGGACCCACCCTAATGACCTCAACTTTAACTTGAGTACTCTATAAAGACCTTGTATCCAAATAACATCACATTCTGAGGTACCATTTAAATTTGGGGTTGGGGACACAACTCAATCCTTAACAAACTCTATTCAAGAAAAAGATTGATATGTTTTGCCTCATGTATGTATATATATATATGCTGCTGCTGCTAAGTTGCTTCAGTTGTGTCCGACTCTGTGCGACCTCATAGACGGCAGCCCACCAGGCTCCTCATCCCTGGGATTCTCCAGGCAAGAATACTGGAGTGGGTTGCCATTTCTTTCTCCATATATATATGTATGAGTGTATGTGAGCAACAACAACATATATATATATATATATATATATACATATATATATATATATAATAGTTGAAGTTTAAAAAATTATGAAGCAGACTCAAGAAACTGAGAAATTTTGAAACTGGAGATTAAGTGAGTCATTCAGTCTGTGATCCTGTGAGACAAAGATTTGGAAAATATGAAGGGAAAGTTAAGAGAAAACAGGACTAGAATGATGATCTCTGCCAATGCTGTCCAGTAAAATCTTCTCTGTTGATGGAAGTGTCCCAAATCACCACCTATGATTAGTAACTATTATTTTGGACTTGAGAGGTTTACCTCTGCCTAATCTGTGTTCCCAGAGAAGGCAATGGCACCCCACTCCAGTACTCTTGCCTGGAAAATCCCATGGATGGAGGAGCCGGTAGGCTGCAGTCCATGGGGTCGCTAAGAGTCAGACATGATTGAGCGACTTCACTTTCACTTTTCACTTTCATGCATTGGAGAAGGAAATGGCAACCCACTCCAGTATTCTTGCCTAGAGAATCCCAGGGACGGCGGAGCCTGGTGGGCTTCTGTCTATGGGGTCGCACAGAGTCGGACACGACTGAAGCGACTTAGCAGCAGCAGTCTGTGTTCCAGAAGGAGATAATTAGAATGGGGAAGAGGCAATATCCAAAGAGATCATGGCTGAGAATTTTCCAGAATAAAGACCCCAATATTTATTCTAGGAAGCCCTTAAATCTAAACAAATTAAATGAAAAGAAGTATACACTGTGACCTCTCCATAGGCAGACCGCAGAATACCAAAGAGAAAAAAGAAGGTTTTTTACAAAGCAGCCAGTGAGACAAACCAGATCATCCACAAAGGATTGGCGACGAGACTGATAGCTGTTTCTCATTGACGTTGGTGGAAATTCCCGGACAAAGGATCCATATCTTCAATGTACTTAGAGAAAATTTGTCAATCTACAATACTGTGCTGTAAAACTACCTTTTAAGTATGCAGCCACAATAAAGACTTCTACAGACAAACTATATCTGGTGGCGCTTCCCAAGGAAAGACTACCACCTTAGAAAATTTCAAAAGATCATTTTAAGAAGGAAAATCATTAAAAAAATAATAAATAAATAAATAAAGAAGGAAAATCATTCAAGGTGAGCATTCTGAGATACAAGTAGAAATAAACAGCAAAGATTTAGGTAAACCAAAGTAATGACTGTGTAAAACTATAAAAATAATGTCTAGTTTGTGTGGAAATCTAGATCAGAAAAACTAATGTATTATAGAATAACAGCATGTAAGCTGGAAAAACCTTGACCACAGTTAAAGAGATATGAGGTCCTTATCTTATTTAACTGGAAAAGTAAACGCTAAAGAATAGACCAAAGCCTTTAACTTTCATACAAAGTGGAATAGGAAAAGAAATAAATAATCACCGATCCAGAAAAAGGAATGGATGCAGATTGAATCAGCACAATTAGTGACCCTGACCAAATGGATCTGTGTAGAGCATGGCACCCAACTGTAGGAGAAAATGTCCTTTTCCCCCAAAGCATATGAAATAGTAATGCAGATTGTTGGAATGCTAGGCCATAAAACTGGATTTCAAAAGATTGTACTCACCCATATTGTGGTCTCAAACCACAAATAAAGATACAAATGATATGTTAAATGAGAGCTTCCCAGATGGTACAAGTGGTAAAGAACCTGCCTGCCAATGCAAGAGATGCAGGAGACCCTAGTTCGATCCCTGGGTTAGGAAGATCCCTTGGAGGAGGGCATGGCAACCCACTCCAGTATTCTTGCCTGGAGAATCCAATAGACAGAGGAGCCTAATGGGCTACAGTCCAAAGGGTCACAAAGAGTCAGACACAACGAAGCAACTTAGCATGATCTAATATGTACTAGGAAAAGACGAAATCCTAACCCTCAAGCTTTTCTTCTTGGGACCAGATGGTACATAAGAAAATGAATGAATGAATAACAATTACAAGAGGAGAGAAGCACATTGAACTTGAAGAACATGCAGCAGTGTAAAGCAACAGAGACCCAGGAGAGACGGCGAGTTGGTGGTGGCTATTTTAGACTTCAGGATTCTTCCAAGGACAGGAACTCATGCCGCCATTAGGAAATGGAAAAAGCCCACATCCTAAGTAATAGAGTCGGGATGAGCTCCCAGCCTGATGCCTTCTGCATGCAGCCATTTGTGGCCGGGCCAAGGTTGTGGGTAAGCAGGCTGCAAAAATTTGGACAACAGGATGATGCAGGTTAGATAAGGGGTCTCCAGGACTTTGGCTCCAGAAACTCTTATGAGCCTTTATGTCCGAGTCTCTCCTCTCCCTGAGGCCCACGGCCTCATGTTGCCCTGGCTCTGTGGCCCTCCTGGCGGCTCCACCAGCCTTCTTTGGAAGCTCCATGCTCAGACTGTTATCCCTCAACCTGCTTCCGTCAGGCTTTGTCCTGATCATCCAGGAGCCTGGCAGGATGGCCAGAGCATCAGGCGGGGGTGGGGAGGCACAGCATGCCAGTTCCAAGTCCAGCTGCGCGACATCGGCCAGGCGGCTCCCTAGGCCTCCGTGCCTTCATCTGTGAAATGTGGAGGCAGACCATGACCTCTGGGAGACCTTCCAGCACTAGATGCCCCGCGGCTGGGGGCTGGGTCGGTGCTAAAGATCTCCTGACAACACACCAGTGTAGGAATGGGAGGCTCCCTCCCTGCACACATTCACCTTTTGAGCAAAGCTTTTGCTCACCTTAGCCCAAAGAAGTGGGGTTTCATCAGCCTCTCAGCCAAAGTGAAAAAGATGGGGTGGAGGCTGCCATCTGAGTCACCTTTGGCCTCCTGGGGAGCCAAGAGTACAACTGGGAGGAGAGCAAAGACTTCCTACAGCAGGGGCGTTGTGTAGCGTTTTGAGGGATGTGAAGGATTTCAATAGATGGGGAAAGGCCCTCCAGAATAAGGGGGCAATGGGAACAAGTCAAGGGGGTGGGGAAGTGGGTGGCACAGGTGCCCTGTCTATAATATCCCTGGGTGGGACAGCAGCCCACGAGAGTCAGTGCCCAGAGGTGCCTATGAGAGAGTGTGTAACAATAGCCATCTCCACCAGAGACTCCTGTGTGCTCTGCATACGTTTACAAGTTTATTCTTCAAACTGAGTCTGTGAGGTCAAGCATTACCATAATCCCCATTTTACAGGTGATGAAACTGAGGCCAAAAGGGATCGACAGGGAGGAAACTAGGATTTGAATGAAGGGCTGACTCTAACTGACATCAGGAGTGGAGAATTCAGGAGGGCTGAGTTGGGTGAAAGAGCCTGGGAGCTGGGGATTTGAGGAAGGAGCCGGCAGATGTGAAGAAATTCCGGGTCTGCACACAAGGACATGACCAGAGAAAGTCGTGAGGGGCTGACTCTGGTGGTTGGTGCCTCTTTGGAGTAAAAATGTTCATAATGAAAGTTCTGCTTGACAGATGATAAAGGCTCTGGAGGGACTCACGAGGGAAGACAAGTGTGTGCTGTGCATTATCCTGACGCAGTTACTGGAGAGAGCGGGAGGATGCGAGGCTTGTCATTCTGTCTCTCGGGGAGGCAGCCAGTAGTGTGTGGAGTGGTGGGCTGGTAAATTGCTCTACACACACACACACACACGCATGCACACACACACACATGCCTTAGTTTGTAGCATCTGCTGACTTCATGGTGTCAATACTCCCCCAGAGGCTGATTTCAAGGTATCACTGTGATGTCACTGGACACAGAGTTGGGAAGACAAGTGAGATTCAAGTCTCAGAATAGCCCTGAGATTTGTCATCGAACTAGATTTGGGTCTGGAGGGATAGGATAGAGGCCAGAAGAGTCGGGTATCCGATGCATTGCTCTTCACTCCTGTATCTTCTTGTCTGACCAGCCTCTTTCCTCCTGTGGAAGGGTTTTCTGGGGGTATAAAAGAAGAAAAGATATAGACTGTGAGAAAGGGCAAAGGTATGTGAGATCTGCCCTCCCTGGACCACACCAAGACCCTTCCCCTAGGGACCCTGCCCCTGAGGATCAACTTCTCCATCAATATGTTGTCGTTGTTCAGTCGCTAAGTCACGTCTAACTCTTTTTGACCCTGTGGACTGCAGCCCTCCAGGCTTCCCTGTCCTTCACCATCTCCCAGAGTTGGCTCAAATTCGTGTCCATTGAGTCAGTGATGCCATCCAAAGATCTCATCCTCTGTTGCCCTCTCTCCCTCCTGCCCTCAATCTTTCCCAGCATCAGGGTCTTTTCCAGTGAGTCAGTTCTTTGCATCAGGTGGCCAAAGTATTGAAACTTTGGCTCCAGCATCAGTCCTTCCAGTGAATATTCAGGGTTGAGCCTAATCTGGTGTTCCCTTCCTGAGGTTGAGAATGTGCCCCCAGAAGCTTGGGAGAGGCGGTGTGCCATAGTGGTCAAGAGACTGCCTGAATCTGAGCACAAGATCTACCACTTATTAGCCATGTGACCACAGGCAAGTGGCTTAACAACTCTCTGTGTCAGTTGCCTGCTCTGTAAAATGGGGGTCATGTGCTTACTTCACAGGGTTGTTGTGAGGGTTAAACTGTTACAAGTAAAGCCCTTAGAACAGTGCCAGGAACATAGTAAGTGCCAAATGAGTATTTGTCACCATCATCACCATCATTATCGTCTATAATCGTTACTCCCATTTGCTGGTTTTCTGCTTTCAATGTAAACGGAAGCTATACTTAGTAATATAATTATGATGCACAAGTTACAATTTATTCTCAAGCCTGCATGCCTTAAAAATTTCTCCAGGTTTATAATAACTTCTCAGGGTGAATATTTCTTAACGATAGCTACAGTTCTCCGTTGGTTTTCAGTATGTATTTAATCTGGCCACGTGGACCTGGTGGAAAAGCGTAACTCCTATTCCAAAACCACCTGGTGGGCAAAGGACTGTCCTATTTTAGATAGCTGGGTAGAGAGAAGTGCCAATCAATGGATGACCAGTTTCCCATCCAAGGAGATGGTAAGACTCTGCCCCTACCCTCGTTGTAGGCAGAGACACCTCCCATCTTCCCCGAGGGACAGAGGTGTGCTGTCCAAGTCTATTCTGCATTCTTAGTGACATGACGTGTCAGGGTCTAAACGTCCTTCAGAGGCATCCAGTTTCATCTGCTACCTGATTTTCCTGTACAGCATCCCTTGTAGTGAGCACCCAGCTTCTGCCCTAATATAGCCAGTGATAGAGAACTCGGTTTCCTTAGGATTCTGTTTCTATTTTCAGATAGCTTATTGCTGATGTCTGGCTCTACACATGGAAAGTCTTTCTGCCTTCCCAAAGCTTGCAGGTACTCTTCTGGTTTAAGCACTTTGGAACACATAAGGTAAGTTTAATTTCTTTTCCATAAGGCAATCTTTCAATTATTTGAAGACAGGCATCCTATCCCTCTATGTCTTCTCTTAATAAGCAAGATGATTCCTTCGTTTGTTCTATGTATAGCTTGGTTTTAGTTTTCTTCACCTTGCTGGCCGTTCTCCCTGAAATGCACTTCAGATTGTATGCCTCACTTTTAAAATGTGGAACCCAGAAATGAATGCAAAATTCCGGGTATGTTCTGAGTAGCACATAGTACAGGATGGAAATGCTGCCCTCCATTATCAATTCTTTACTTTTATTAGAGTTAGCTTTGGTCACTTTCAATATTTTGCAGCCACGTTGCTTTCAACTGATATTGGATCAATTGTTGACTAACACTCTCAAGGCTCTTTAAAAGTGTCAGCTGCCTTTACATCGAATTTCTCCTCTACATGTACTGTAAGATTTTAGCACTCAGATCCTGGACTATTAACTTTATTAAATCTAATTATTTTTAAATTCTGCTTATCATTCCAGCCCATCAGAAGTATTCAAGCGTATATAGGGCCTGTGAACCATTTCTCTGACAGATTCCGGAAGACTAGAAAGCCCTCACTAGGTTTGACATAACTCCATTAATGAGTATTCTCTGGATATGATTTCTGAACAGTTAATAACCCACTCACATGTTCTAGCGCCAAACCCATTTTTTCTCTACGTTAAGCACAAGTATATCATTAGAGACATCACCAAGTGTTTTGCTAGTGTCCAGATGCCTGAATGGGAATGTGTGAACATTGTCTTTATCTGCCAACCTCCCACTGAGGGATGGAAATGGGCTGGACTAACGGGGTGTGTTCCTGTGAACCCATGCTGGGTTCTATAATCACTGCTTTGTCATTTGGGTGCCCATTATAACAGCGCTTTAGTAATACATTCTGGAATCTTGTCTGAGATCCATATCAAGCTCAATCATCCGTAGTTTACAGAATCCATTTTCTCTCCATTTTAGAAAATTGGAAGGCTATTTACTCATTTCCAGCCTTCTAAGATCTCTTGACTTCTTCCCAAACAGCATGCCTATCCTGTCCCTGATCTCCCAACTCGTCCCAAATAGAACTGAGAGGCATTTTGTTTTTGCTGTTGCCTTTTTGTCAGCCTGAGGTCATTTTGCTAAAATACTGTCTCTGTCACTTTCTTACATGCCTCTTAAATGTGTGTCCTTCTTCCTATCCTGTCCTTTAAAATCAGAGCTTCCAGAGCACTGTATTGCAATTGTAAGTGAATATTGGGGTTACTCAGGGAGATTAAAAAGTTATGCTGATTTCTTACCCTAGACAAATTGAATCAAAACTTCAGAGAGTGATGCAAGCATTTGTATTCTTTTTTTAAGTCCCCCAACAGACAGCCAAAGCTGGGACTGTAATGGAGTGATATTAGTTTTGTTTGTTTCTGGTTTTGTGTGCAGGTTTTTGTTATTCGTTTTAGATTTTTTTTCTCTCTCTCTCTTTATCATTGACCTTACCTGTATCTGCATTGTGAGATTTGACCATTTGAGAAATTTCTGAAACATTTTGAGTGCAATGGACCTTCATTCTTTATGCCTCGGAATTTTGCTTTTCTTTACCTATGAATCTTATCTGGGAATCACACTGTCGCCATGTCTGTTGGCTCACAGTCTGTGAGCTCGGTGACCTTTGCCCTAAGACTCCTTTTTCGTCGTCTTTGATAAACATTACTTTATCCTCGTAGGTCAGAATTAAATCTAGGACAGTAGTTTTTCCATTTGTGTGCTTAATCTTTTTGGAAACTTGGGCAAGGCAAGTTTTAGGCTGCTCTGCTTTGGGCCAAATGAGGCTTTTAGTAGATGTTGATAGAGTTGAAATTCCCCATCATTACCAAATCATGCTTGTAGTCATTTTTTAAAAATGTATTGGGAACCTATTACACTTTTTATTTATTTGGCCCATTGGTCCAGTCTATACATTGGTGGTGGTTTAGTGGCTAAATCATGTCCAACTCCTACGACCCCATGGACTGTAACCCTCCAGACTCCTCCGCCCATGGAATTCTCCAGGCAAGAATACTGGAATGGATTGCCATTTACTTCTTCAAAAGATCTTCCTGACCCAGGGATCAAATCAGAATCTCCTGCACTGCTGGCGGATTCTTTCCTGCTGAGCCACAGGGAAGCTGATCTGCATATTGTGCACGTGCTGTTCTGTGCTTAGTCGCTCAGTCGTATCAGACTCTTTGTAGCCCCATGGGCTGGAGCCCTCCAGGCTCCTCTGTCCGTAGGATTCTCCAGGCAAGAACACTGGAGTGGGTTGCCATGCCCTCATCCAGGGGATCTTCCGAACCCAGGTCTTCCGCATTCCAGGTGAATTCTTTACCATCTAAGCCACCAGACAAACCTAATTTTTCCTTAGAGCTGCTCAGAGAGTGGTAAAAATACAAATTTTAGGATCTAATCCCAGAATGTATGATTTAGTAGAAATCGTAACAAGAAATTTCATTTTAAAAGCCCCTTGCAGGAGCCTTTGGAAGGCGGCGGCGGCGGCATCTGTGAGCCAGAGTCCAGTCAGGGCATGGCGGCGCCGACGGCCCTGTCAGAGCCAAATTACCGCGGGGCCCGCTATGGCAGCCCTGGCAAGAGCGCCAGCGGCTCCAAAGCTCGGGGCCTGTGGCCCTTGACCTCAGCCTCAGGGCCGGTGGCCCAGAGGCGGTGGTCGCTGCGCAAGCTTTGGTGCGACAGCCAGGCCGAGTCGTGCCCCACCTTCGCATTCATGCCCCGCGGCTCCATGTTCGATGACGAGGATGAAGATCTGCCTCACGAAGTCTCTGAGGAGACAGTCGTCACCAAGAACGGGCCAAGCTGAGGCGGGTGCATCAGAACCTGATTCCTCAGGGCACCGTGAAGCTGGGCCCACCTGGATTTCCCTGTGATTCTCTATGAGGTATGAGACTGGGGCGGGAGTGGCAGGCATAAACACCCCCTGCTGCAGCAAGACACCCCCAGGCTCAAGGTGTGGCTGCCTTTGAGGAACCGAGGCTGCGGCCACAGCCGTGAATAAATTCCACTGGCCTGGAACCTTCAGCTGTGAGCCGGGCAGTCCTACAGCGCTGGTTGGGTGTTGGTTTGTAAGTGGACTAGAGATGACTGGTTGAGAAGGCAATGGCACCCCACTCCAGTACTCTTGCCTGGAAAATCCCATGGACGGAGGAGCCTGGTGGGCTGCAGTCCATGGGGTCGCTAAGAGTCGGACACGACTCAGCGACTTCATTTTCACTTTCACGCATTGGAGAAGGAAATGGCAACCCACTCCAGTGTTCTTGCCTGGAGAATCCCAGGGACGGGGGAGCGTGGTGGGCTGCCGTCTATGGGGTCACACAGAGTCGGACACGACTGAAGCGACTTAGCAGCAGCAGCAGCAGAGATGGACGGGTAGCTGGCAAGGCCTGATGGCAGAGTTACCAGTCCAACTTCCCTAACAAGGAGCATGGCCGGGCACCTGCCGGTCAGAAATGCCTGCTTCCTGTGCCCTTGACTGGCCTACATTCTTCCAAGCTTGCCCAGGGCCCAGCCCTGCTAGAGGCTACAGCACTTTACAAGCCAGGTCTGCCTTCTTCCCTCCCCAGGGCAACCGGAGCTCTACAAAAGTGGGAACGTCCTTTCCCTCCCTTCCTTTACCAGCCGTTTGCTACCTTGATTCCTCCTGTGTTGGACAGAGGCTGGGGCAGAACAAGCCTGATTCTTCCTCCCTACCTGCCCATTTGTTCCCAGGATGGACAATTTGCTGTCTGTTATTAGGAGTAGGGACTGGGGTGTGGGAGGTTTCTCCCTCTACCCAGGGCTGGCCTGATCCCTCCCCACTGCAACCAGTTGCTGCCCCTCCACCCCAAGTTGAGAGCACATACGATGGGGAGCAGGAAGGGCTCCGGATGCCTGTGCCCCATCCCACCTACTGTATCTAATCCCCCTTGCCCTTACACATCCACCACCCTGTGGTAAGGCACAGCACCCTAGGGCTGGTGCCAGTCGCTCTGAGGAACCCACCACCCCTTTCCCTACAGTATACCCATCCCTTCAGGATCAGTCAAGAGAAAAGTACTGGAGCCCTTGGGATGGGGGCAGAAAGGAGAGAAAACATTTAAAATGTGAAAGCTTGTATAGTCCAGTCCATGATGTTGTTGGGGTACAGTCTGATTTCTACATAGAAATTATTATTTTTTTTAATTCCTTACTGTGCAAACTCTGTGCTTTAAGCATCTGAGAAATGGTTTGGGGAGGGTACTCCTCAATCTAGGAAGGCTGTTGTGTTATTTGTTCAATAAAATTATTTGTAGACCCTGAAAAAGAAGAGTCCCCTGAACAATGTTGATAATGGGCCAGATTTAATAAGCCCTGACCTGTACCACAACAACATCACTTCTATTCTTGTCCCCTTATCTCTTGGCTCTTCAGCTCGTATCCATCCACAGGCCCATGAATTCCACAAAGATGTCTGTCTTCTTGGCACAGTGTCTGGTCAGTCTCTTCCTGTAACCGGCCTATTTGTCTTAAATAGAGCATATGCTTCCATCAGCCTTTTTCAGTTCTGTATCTCTTCTTTCCCAAGCCTGGTGAATGAAACAAGTTCATATTTGTTGCCCTATCTTCTAAGAATTTCTTTCAAATTATCCCCAATTTATTTTGTTACTCATGCTTTGCTGACAGCATAAAATAAGACTTCTCAGATTAGAACAATCTTTTTTCTACCCCCTGCTCAGTTGCTTTCTGGTTAAAAAAACATCACCAGACACTTTATTCATTCTTACATATTTGCTCTATGTAATATCTTCTGATTTTCACAGCAATCAGTTTTATGGATTTATCTGGACATTTTATTTGTCGTCTGTACTTTATGTTTAAGGCATTCTTCCCCTTTCAGTTCTCTTTCCTTTCAAAAAACATTTTATTGTGAAAAGGCTAAAAAATACTTCAAAGTATAGGGACTAATATAATGAAGTTTAAGGTACCTCTCTTGGCTTCAGCTGTATGCCAGTTGAATCCTTCAGAAAGCATGCTAAGATGGAGTTAGGAGAGCATACGTCTTATTGGGGAGTGACACCCACAGAAGGAAATGGGAAGAAGCAGGATGGAGCAAGGGGAGCCTTTAGAGGGTGATGCAAGGCAGGCAAAGTTCATCACAGTTCAACAAGGAGGCCCTGGATCGATTGTCTTTGGAGGAGCCTTATATTGGCAGAAATGGCTGGGCCCTTGGGTCACAGTCTTACTCGGTTATTGCTAGAGCCATCTTGAGAAGACTGTGACCTCTAGTACCCTTGAAGGAATTAACCACTAAAAGATGTCAGCTAGTCACACAGCTCTAACTTGCTGCACTTTTCTATTCATAATTGCAATTGAGCAGGTTTGGCCCAAGAAGCACCCAAGTGGATCTCCTGGCTCCACCTGTGTTCCCTTCTGCCAGCCCTGTGGAGAGGTCTGGAGCAAAAATTACCCATTAAAGGAGTCCTGCATTGGGTTTAAATGGCTAAACCCTTGGACCACAGTTTTCCTTAGTCACTGGCTGTGACTACACTGAGAAGAATGCGGCCTTGACTCAAAAGCTGAAGTTGACCTGAAGGAGTTAACAAGAGAAGGCTGTCTCTAACCACTCTCTTTGCAGCTGGGCCAAGCAGCCTTTCTTAGAGGCAACCAGTAAATCTCCATGTCTACTCTAAAAAGATCATCATCAACATTTTCCAAGTATTGAATTATTAAAACACTCCTGATTGGATCAGTGAGTTTCCGGGCAAATTCTTTCTTTCCTGTCCTCATGAAATGCATTCTATTCTCAGCCAGGATCCTATCGTGTTGCTATCTAAAACCGTGGCCCAGCAGTCTAGATCCTGCCCCAGTACCATCTGCAGAGTCCATTGCTCATGTTCTTGACTTCTGTCTCTCTTCCTAAATCCTAGGTGTTGATCTGAACGATCAGTGAAAATAGCACCTGGGCTTCCAAATCCTTCAGTTTCTTGCTTCAAATTTTATAATCCTTAAAAAGTTATTTCTGATCACTTCAAATGGTATTATTTGTACCCCTAAGATGGTGATTGCAGCCATGAAATTAAAAGATGCTTGCTCCTTGGAAGGAAAGTAATGACCCACCTAGACAGCATATTAAAAAGCAGAGACATTACTTTGTCCAGTGGTCATGTATGGATGTGAGAGTTGGACTATAAAGAAAGCTGGGCACCGAAGAATTGATGCTTTTGAACTGTGGTGTTGGAGAAGACTCTTGAGAGTCCCTTGGACCGCAAGGAGATCCAACCAGTCCATCCTAAAGGAGATTAGTCTTGGGTGTTCATTGGAGGGACTGATGTTGAAGCTGAAACTCCAGTACTTTGGCCACCTGATGCGGAGAGTTGACTCACTTGAAAAGACCCTGATGCTGGGAATGATTGAGGGTGGGAGGAGAAGGGGATGACAGAGGATGAGATGGTTGGATGGCATCACAGACTCGATGGACATGGGTTTGGGTGGACTCTGAGAGTTGGTGATGGACAGGGAGGCCTGGCATGGTACAGTTCATGGGGTCACAAAGAGTTGGACACAACTGAGCTACTGAACTGAGTTGTAAAGATGGATGTGGTTTATAATTAATTAATCTGAAGGACCTCCTGTTACATCCCAAATACTTGACCCCGGAAAGTCAATCACAGTTATTCTAGAAGGACTTCCCTCCACTCCTCAACCAAGAGTCCCAATGCCATGGCATGCCCCTCTTGTCTGAAGTTCTTAGGGAGTTCCCTTACACTAAGGATTGATCACACTCCTCATCATTGTACTTTTTTTCCTCCAGAAGTTTGGGCTTCACCTTTCCTGGGCCATTCTCAAATCACCTGCAAACCTCTGAGAAAGAAGAATTTCTTTCCCTTGGCTTTTCCTATGTCACATTTTCTTAATCTCTTTCTCCTGATTCTAGTTTTAACTCCCCAACCTCCTCCCCCCGCCAACACATTTTGAAGTTCCTTGTTTTCTTTTTGCGTTATCCTTTGCGTTTTCTTCAAGATTACCCCAAACATGTAACATCCATAGAGACAGTCCTCATGCCCTTCACTGGCTGTCAGTTCTGAGCAGTGGTCTGCATTTACAGCGAACGCTTCCCCTTGCAAGCATCTCCCACCAGCGCAGTGCAGGTCACAAGTCTAGTTCCTGTGGCTTCTACCCTTCCCAGTTAGGGTTGAGAGTCCAACAGGAAGAATATCCATCCCAGACTCTGGAACACCATGCTCTCAGGACTACTTTTTTAGTCACCCCATCGTCCAATAACTCCCACAGGTCCCCTGGTCAGAAGACCACCTGGTGATTTTGCCCCGTCAAATTACCACCAGTTGCAAATGTTTGTTTAATGCTTATTGAATTGTCAATAAGTAACACTATTCCACCACAGCCACCAGATTGCAAAACGCTGAGGAACCAGAGAGAAAAACTCTAAGGATTTAGTGATTTATTCACCTTCTCCCACTTGCCAGCCTCTGCTGCAGTGTCAGATTTAATTTGTCTCCCCAGGCTTAGGCCAGCAAGAACAATTCTTCTAAATTGACTATCTCCACATGCAAAATGGGATCAACATTTTTGTCCGAGTTGAACAATCAATTCTTACAAAAAGTAAAACAATCAGTTTGAGTCTTTTTCTTCCTACTTAATTGTTGAGCTGAATTGACTGATCAAATAGTGACAGCGTCTAAGGTAATGAAAAATACCTTTGGCAGCTAGGAATGCAGGAAGCGCTTCTCTTAATACAGGAATCCTGACAGATTCTTTATTATTCTCCCTAGTCTATAGGATACTTGAATACTTCCAGTGATGGGGAGAGCTCTACCTCACTGACACTCTACCGAGTCCATTTATTAGTCATTCCGTCATATCAAGTTACCCTGGAGTTGGTATGGAGACATTTAATGGACACACAACTTAATTTCACCGAGAGCCCATGGAAATGAATGAGGACCTATTGCGTATCAGTTATTTGCTGGGCATCATGCTAAACAATGAATGACATTTGAGTTATAAAAAGTCTATTACGAAAACAAAGGTTTCTTCTTTTCAACTATTTGACTGGCAAAGATAAAGAAGAATGGTTAACACCTAGAGTGATGCGAGGAAAATGGGCGTTCTCAGGCTCAACTCCCGGGGCGGGAGGGTACCGCAGCCTTGCTGGAGGGCTGGGTACCATCTTGCATCATGGAGATGCAGACATAGATAACAGATTTGTGGGTTCAGGGCAATTGGTAGGAAGGAGACAGTGGGGCTAATGGAGACAGCAGTGTGGACATGTATACCCTAACATATGTAAAATGGATAGCAACGGGAATTCTCTGTATGTCTCAGGGAACTCAAACCGGGACTCGTGACAACCTGGAGGGGTGGGATGGGGTGGGAGTTGGGAGGGAGGTTCAAGAGGGAGGGGACATATATATATACCTATGGCTGATTCATGTTGATGTATGGAAGAAATCAACATGATATTGTAATTATCCTTCAATTAAAAATAAATAAAGAAAAAATGCACATAAATTTGGCCCAGGAATCGCATTTCTAAAAATAAATCGTAAAGATACAAGTGGACAAAGATACATGTCAAATGATATTTATTGCTGTCTCATTTTTGATAGTGAAAATAGAAAGCCTCTAAATGGATTTGCTTGGTAGAAAGATACGCAGTCTTTGAAAACAAAACATCGAGATAGCTACACTTGCCTGGACATATGTCCACAATATATGTGATTTTGAAAGGTTAACACATTATGCAGTATACAATCACATATTTATTAAAAGGAGAAAAAACTATTAGCAAAAATATCTCAAAGAGTATGCATATGAAAGTTAATAGTGGTTATTTCCAGATGATGGGATCTTGGAAGAATTTTGCTTTTTTCTTTGCATTTTTCTTTATCACCTTAATTATTTTACAATAAGAATCCACCTTACTTTTTTTGTCAGAAACAAAAGGAAAACCTTATTCACGTCTCTGAAACATCATTGGGTTTGTCCAGTTTGGTCTCTTTATTTTATAGATGAGGAAATTGGTGGTTCAGAGAGGTGATCACAAGGTTTTTGTAAAATTTCTGTAAGACATTCTAATTACTCTTCAAATGTTTGCATAGTATTATAAAGGGACACTTTGAAAGGGGCCCTGGATTATGCTCATTAGCACTCATTCAACCACAGGCTATACTCAGCTTTGGCTTCTGTGCTTGGTATGGGGACTCTTGGTATGGAGATACTTGGTATGGAGAAGGTTTGACGGAGTCTTGTCTTCCCATTTGCAGCTTTGCCTCAGTGCAGTAACTAATAGAAGAGTGATGTTTTCCTTGACAATGGTTTCTGTTCTTCCGCCCTTTTGGAACTCAGTCCCTGCTCCTGGGTTGCTCTTCATCTCTTGGTTGATTCTGTATCTGCCAGACTATAATGTGTCCTAAAAGAGGACCAGGCCTCGCTTTTCTGTCTCAGTCTTCATCAATATGTCAATGCTCGTGCACGGCAACAGCAACAGACAGAACACTAGCCTGTGTAATTTTTGTTGTTCAGTTGTTCAATCACTAAGTCGTGTCCAACTCTTTGCAACCCCTGGGACTACAGTACCCCAGGCTTCCCTGTCCTTCAATATATCCTGGAGTTTGCTTAAATTCACATCCACTGAATCGGTGATGCTATCTAACCGTCTCACCCTCTGCCAACTTCTTCTCCTTTTGCCCTCAATCTTTCCCAGCATCAGGGCCTGTGTAATAGATAAACCTCAAGTGAAAATCCCAAGTTGTAATGTAAAATAGAAGTGAGTGTGGTGTGCCTGTGCAGTGTGGTCCATTGGGAGGCTGGCTTCTGGGAGCTGATGTGACTATTCAGACTCTGGTAACTGTTCTGATTCTGATGCTAGAAAATTGTGCTGCGTTGTGAGGAGGAGGGTGCACTGGGGCAATTCTTAGCCTTCTGTAAACCTTGGTTTAGAGATATAAGCAATTCTTCTTCTTCTTTTTTTCTTTTTACTTTTATGACACCTGTGAGTTATTTATTGGGGCAATCTTTTCATTCTCCTGCCCTTTAAAAAGAAAAAACCTGCCTCCATAAAGCATTTACAACAGAATCAACTGTTCTAGAAGAGCTAGTATAGGCCGTGGGTTCCAACTGATGACATACCTTCTTCTGCCTGGACTTGGCCTTGAGAAGCTTCAGGCTAAAGAGACTTCAGGATGGTACTTGGCAAAACCTCTGTGAAGGCTAGTGTTGTGAGAAGCCAACTAGTTGTTGAGCTTGCAGAGTGGTGCCAGGGGCATAGGCTTGACAATCTGGATTGGGTGAGAATCCGAATATCAGGTCTAGCCCCCTGGAGGAGTGAGAGAAACCCAGGTGGAATGTTGCTATCTGTGTTCTGGAGGGTGCCTGTGAGGGTATCTGTTATCTGTGAATTGGGTCTATCTATGTGTAATATCCAGAGTTTGAAAAAAAAAAATATCTGAGACGTCCTCTGAGTTTGTCTAGACCCTTGAAGACCAAAGTCCATTCCTTCTCCTGCTCTCAAGAACAGCGGAGCACGGGTGGTGGAGGGCCTCAGCTGCTGTTGTGCCTTCCTAGCTCCTAGTTTTCTCATGCCTGGGGCTTTGGAAACGCACGCCATTGTTTTCACAAATATCCCCACAGATTATCTTTAACCAGTAGAGATGGAGATGCAGTGAGGCTAGGAGTTGAACAGGATGGAGGAGGGAAGAGAAGGGAATTAAAGATCTTGACCCCTTCTCTCTGCAAGTCCCAGCATTACCAGAGCCCTGGGTCCTGAGAAAGACCATATCCAAAAATATCCCCTTCCCACAACTGGTTGCTAACACTTGGCATCCCACTTCCCTTCCTTCCTTCCTGCATTACACAGCTGGGGATATGATAGAAAGAGGCCTGATCCCAGCCCCCATGAAACATATACAGGCTAGTGAAGAGGCAGATATTAACTGCAGGATTGTAGCAATAAACACATAATTAAAAAATTCTGCAAGTGCTCGGTGGAGAGATACATAGCGCCTTGGGTTATAAAATAAGGGTGTTGGCCTTCCCGTGGAGATCCAGGGGAAGGGCTGATCATTAGTGCTTGCTCCCTTTAGTTCAAGGAACTGACTCCAGTTAAAATTGACAAGACCTGGCTCAGGTGACACTCAGGAGTGAGGGAGACAGGTCTGTGATTTGTTGGGTGCTGTATTAGAAAGACCTACTTCTTTCCTCCTATGAGTCTTTCTCCTGTGTCTCCTTTACAATTCACGCAAAACACTTACACTTCTGATCCCCAAATGCATAGAAATCTTCCCCTCATACCGAGCAGTTTTCTGCAACACCAGCTCGGTGTCCTGCAATTTTCTTGTCAGTCGCTCAGTTGTGTCCAACTCTTTGCGACTCCATGGACTGCAGCACACCAGGCTTCCCTGTCCATCACCAACTCATCACTTGAGAAGAGTTTGCTCAAACTCCTGTCCGTTGAGTCAGTGATGCCATCCAACCATCTCATCCTCTGCCGTTCCCTTCTACTGCTTTCAGTCTTTCCCAGCATCAGGGTCTTTTCTAATGAGTCAGCTCTTCGCATCCTACTGTTTAACTCGGTTCTAACCCTCTCTGCCTGGAAGTAGTGCCAGATCCCTCGGCCTAGGGCTCAGTCCCACAGCTCTGCTCCCATCCCTCTTCAGATGCCAGTCACAAGGCCAGGCTTCCCCATGCTTTAGACCAACTGGCTGTGAAGCTGAGGTTCCCGCATACCCCTTTGGGTTTGGTTAATTTGCTAGAGTAGCTCATAGAACTCGGAATTGCCCACTTACATCTACAGTTTATCAAAGGATATGATAAAGGACACAGGTGAATATCCATAAGAGATAGTCAGGGGGAGGGTAAGACGTGGGAGGGTCCTGAGTGCAGGAGCTTCTGTCCCCGTGAAGCTGGGGTGTGTCCCCCTCCCGCTATGGGTGTGTTTGCCTACCTGTAAGCTCTCTGAACCTCATACGATTGGAATTGTATGGAGGCTTCCTCATGTAGGCTTGATTGGTTATTAACTCCATTTATAGCCCTTCTTTCCTCTCTGGACAAAGCACAGTGGGAGGGTGGAGGTGAAAATTCCCTAATCTCTAGTTTTGGTGACTAACTCCATCCAGGATCCTCCCAGCTTTGTCTCAGAACAAAAGACGTCTCAGTGCTCTTATCACTGAGGAAATGACAAGGGTTTTAGAAGCTTTGTGCCAGGAGCTGAGGGCAGAGACCAATTTATATTTGCTATAATCCCAGAGTCGACTCATTGGAAAAGACCCTGATGCTGGGAAAGATTGAAGGCAAAAAGAGAAGGGGATGGCAGAGGATGAGATGGCTGGATAGCATCACTGACTTGGATGGACATGAATTTGAGCAAACTCAGAGAGATAGTGGAGGACAGAGAAGCCTGGCGTGCTGCAGTCCAGGGGGTCACAAAGACTCAGACACAACTTGGCAACTGAACAACAGTAATCTCACTCTGTGCCAAGCACTTCACACACCTGGTCCCCAGAGTCTCAGAAAGCCCTGTGAGTTTGGGCGCATTATCCCTGGTTGACAAATGAAGACTCAAGTTCAGAAAGGAGAAGTGACCTACCCACGGCCAAGTGCCTTCTAGGGAGCAGAGATCAGGTTTGAGCCCAGCGTGTTAGAGCGGGTGGGGTTCCTTCACTGTGTAGTAAATGAGAGGGCTCAGGGGAGCCACTTTTCCTTTGGCGCTCCAGGGAGGAACCGGAAGCCTGAGGGTGGGAGAAGACAGAGTTCCCACAAAAAAGGAGGGGAAGAGGAAGGACGCAGAATCAGGACTCCGGTAAGTTTAAAGTCAGCTATGGTGGACTGTTGGGTTTCCCGGGTGGCACTTAGAACCCTGCCGGAGACATAAGAGATGCGGGCTTGGTCCCTGAGTAGGGAAGATCCCCTGGAGGAGGGCTTGGCAACCCACTCCAGTGTTCTTGCCTGGAGAATCCCATGGACAGAGGAGCCTGGTGGGCTCCAGCCCATAGGGTTGCGAAGAGTTGGACAGGACTGAGGTGACTTGGCGTGCACACGTGCATGGTGCGTTGTAGGGGTTCCCAGGTGGCGCTAACGTAAAGAACCCATCTGCCAGTGCAGGAGACACAACAGACATGGGTTTGATCCCTGGGTCAGGGAGATCCTCTGGAGGAAGCTATGGCAACCCACTCCAGTACTCTTGCCTGGAGAATCCCATGGACAGGGGAGCCTGGTAGGCTACAGTCCATGGGGTCGAAAAGAGTAGGACACGACTGAAGCGACTGAGCGTGGAGCATGGCACAGACATGGGAGAGCATGCTGACCGTTACCTGGTCCAGGTGGAGAACCGCCCTCCCAGCTGTTTACACAGCCTGTGCGGGGTCCTGAGAGGGGAGTCACCGCGTGAAGGCGCCTGGGACACTGAAAGGCAGGTGAGGGAGCGCGTCGGTTGTAAGCAGAGCTCAGATGTCCAGCAATCTTAGGTTGGCTGTTGTCTCTCTTATGGGCAAGCGTCTCCTTTGAAAGTGACGCCTGTGGGGCTGGAGGAGAGAGCTCTCGTAGACTCGTGCCACCGCGCCCTTTGGGCCCCACTTAAAGTCAGAGGGGGCAGCAAGAGGGCAGCTGGGGGGAGTGTGATGCAGGCGTAAATGAATGCCGACCTTGTTGGGATAACCGGCGTGCTTCAGCCTCTGCAGCTGTGGAGTCCCTGGGGAGTTGTCTGGCTACATGTGATTTTACATATCTGACAGCTAAATCAGAGATCCAAATGCCAAATCCGGCACTCGGGAACATTATGTGGATTTGTGACACTCCCGAGGGGACTTCGGATCCATAAAGCAATGAATGGATTACAATGAGGCATAAATACAGCATTTTCATCTGTGACATACAATCCCGCTCTATTATTTCTCACATTGTTACATGAAAGAAATCTATACCCCACTCTTTCAGGTCTGTGTCCAGAAATTAAAAGAAAAACAAAAAGAACTTTAAGATAGGGGGAAAAAAAAAAACACCTCTCAATGCATCAGGAATAAACTAGGAACAAAATGTGATGAGTGTGACAATTTCAGTTTGCAATGGAAGGTCAACTCCAGGATCCCGCATGTCGTCAGCAAGCAGCTGTCTCACTCAGACCGCTGTGTGACTTTGAATAAATCATGTCACCTCTCTGGGTCTCCATCTCTTCTTCTGTCTCACGGACTCCTAAGTTACAGACCTGCCCTTTCACTGAGTGGGCACGATGGATCCACTCTGTGCTTCAGGAAGACCACGTTAGAGCTTTCTAAATTTCTTAGTGTGTTTATGTTTTTACAGTGCATGTTATATACCAGCATCAGTTTAGTCCAGTTCAGTCGCTCAGTCGTGTCCGGCTCTTTGCGACCCCATGAATCGCAGCACGCCAGGCCTCCCCGTCCATCACCAACTCCCGGAGTTCACTCAGACTCACGTCCATCGAGTCAGTGATGCCATCCAGCCATCTCATCCTCTGTCGTCCCCTTCTCCTCCTGCCCCCAATCCCTCCCAGCATCAGAGTCTTTTCCAATGAGTCAACTCTTCGCATGAGGTGGCCAAAGTACTGGGGTTTCAGTTTCAGCATCATTCCCTCCAAAGAAATCCCAGGGGTGATCTCCTTCAGAATGGACTGGTTGGATCTCCTTGCAGTCCAAGGGACTCTCAAGAGTCTTCTCCAACACCACAGTTAAAAAGCATCAATTCTTCGGCGCTCGGCTTTCTTCACAGTCCAACTCTCACATCCATACATGACCACAGGAAAAACCATAGCCTTGACTAGACGGACCTTTGTTGGCAAAGTAATGTCTCTGCTTTTGAATATGCTATCTAGGTTGGTCATAACTTTCCTTCCAAGGAGTAAGTGTCTTTTAATTTCATGGCTGCACTCACTGGTACATGTCTAACGGGACAGGGGATAAGGAGGCCTGGCGTGCTGCCATCCATGGGTCCGCAAAGTGTCGTACACGACTGAGCGACTGAACATCATCAAGCACATGTCTACTGTTTATAAATGAACACACATGCATGTGCTAAAAAAGCATGCTGAAAAATGCTTTAACTGAACAGAAAGTTTGGAGGTCACAGATATAACCCCACCCAGTCATTCCCCTGGTGATGGGAAGGGCTTTTTGCATCTAATAGTCCACGATTATATGTATTTGAGGCACCTTCTCAGTTGTCTTCCTTAAACTCCCGCACTAGGACTGAGTGCATCGGCTGTCCAAGGAGAGATTTTTGTACCCGTGTGTATCAGTCCACACGTATGTGGGCTCAGAAACCACAAGATGCAATTGATGGACCCCTTAGAATGGCACCTTCCACAGTCAAGTGCAGAGCTGCTCTATCTTTGCAAATACTTTTAAATCCCTCATATTTGCTTCACACTCTAAAGCACACAAAGCCGTTAAAAAGTAATTTTAGATGTATATACTGAGAGAGACAGAACAGGTATTATTGTCCTCTTTTCCACGTGAGGAAAGAGATTCGGAAAGGCCGAATGACTTCCCCAGGGCCACCCAGCTAGTGTGTGACAGGGCCACCATCAAGCCCCCGCATCCTCGCAATAAGCACTCTGGGGCTCTTTGCACTTATAACTAAGTGCAAATGTGCTCCTTGGATCCCAGGGAGAATGAAGTGACAGTGTGTGAGCCGGCCAGTGTAAATGCAACCCCCAGCTATTTAAGGAAAAAAACACAAACCTGACACAGAGCTTGGGGCGCACTGTTGGCAGATCAATAGCATCATTCTTGTGTACACAAGACCTCACATTATTCAGGGAGGCCTGGCAGAGAGAGGAAAGCTGGCCCCCTCGTGCCACCAGCTGTCACGGCCTGCTCCGCTGCAGCTCCTGACAAGTGCTGTTGTGACAGTCTTTCTACAGACACAGTCACAGGGAGCAGCTTGATCGGGGCAGGAGCAAAAAGCCTTGTTTACAGAGGTGCGCGGGAACAAAGAACACGTATATTCTTGAGAGCATGTAATTTTAAGCAGGCCTTCGGTCCCGCCAGCTGTATTAGCTCTAGAGGATGCCAGGTACGGCCCCTATCCCTGAACTGGCCACCTGCCCCTATCCCGGGAGATGGGACCCGACACCCCGGCGAGAAGCCTTCCCCTCTGAGCTCTTCTTCCTTCAGTCATGGGATAATGGCCAGCAGAAGCATTTTTATCCTTTTTAACCTCCAGTGACATCACTGTGGTAAGACCTGCAGCACTGTTTTGGTAACCAGGATGGTGCTGACGAGGTTGTAACAGAATTTAGATGGCTATTTGTCTGCGTGCTCTAAGACTGCAGGTTCCTTAAAGGCAGAGATTCTGTCTTGTTTGTTTTCCTTCTTTCTTTTTGAAGTGTTTATTGTGGTAAAATACACATAACATGAAAGCAGCATCCTAACCGTTTCTAAGTGTACACTTCAGAGGATTAAGCCCTTTCCCCGTGTTGTGCCACCATCATCGTCCATCCCTGGAACTCCATCCCAATCCGAATAGAATGCTAGAGTTCTAATTTATATTCATTCACAGCTTTGACATAGCTCCATTTATTCTGGCATCTAGTATTACTGCTAAAAGGCTAGAAAGCTTATTATCTTACTGGTCTTTAAAAAAAATTGAATGAGGCTTGAAAGTTCTAATTCAGTTCTGGGACTATGAAGAAATACTTTGTTGGTTATTTTCATGTTCCCAGACCTTCCACCACAGAGCCTCATCCATCTAAAATATGCAATATTTGAACTGAATGAGTCGTGATCCACATGTTGACCGTCCCTCTGGGAAACCTCTCTTTCTGCCATGTATTAGCCTTATAGCAGAACTCAGAACCTCCTAAAATTCACCATAAAGGATTACTTTAATTAATACTTGCCATGATGTGTATCACTCATAAAGGATTACTATCAGAATATGTAAAGAAGGTCTACAAAATGATAGACAATTTCATTGAGAAATGGATGGATGGATTAACATTTGAAAAGAAAGTTCACAAAGGAGGAAACCCAAATGATCCATGAAAATAAAAAAGAAAGCTTTTCCTTACAAGTAATCATGGAAGTGATTACTTGCATGCAAGTAATCATGCAAGTTCAAAACACTGAGATACTGTTTCACTCCTTTAGGAGTAACAAGCATATAAAAAACCCAACTGTACCATTGGCTGGCAACGCTATGGAGCAGTGCATCTCTTCCTTTGTTGGTGTGAGTGCAAACTGGTAGAACCACTTCGAAGAGCAATTTGGCACCATCAGATAAAACTGAAATTGTTCAAACTGAGCAGCAGTTCCTCTCCTAAGACATCTCAACCACTTGCAGAGAATTAAACGTATGTTCTCAGGCATTGGCGTATGAAAGAAATTAACTTCTCATTTATGAATCTAGAATGGTGCTAGTTGCACACTAGCCATGGGAACTTAAGAATTACTCTGATTACCGCTTCTGTCTTGCAGTTCAGAGGAGGAACCCTGATTGAGAAGGGCTGTCCACTTGGCAGGTACGCAAGAAGACATATAAACAGACATTGTTTATAAAAGAAAAAAATCTCAAACAACCTAAATATCCATCAGGAAGAGAAAAAGCATGAAACCTGGTATATTCTTGCAATGGAATATGTAGTACAACAGTGGGAAAAAAATCTAGAGCCACGTATATTAATTAACAAAGGCAAATATAAACAAATTCATTTTGAATGAACACTCAAATTGCAGTAAAATTCACAGAGTATATTTCTATTTCTATGAAGTTTTAAAATACTCAACAAACCATTATCTATTGCTCATATAGACTTACATAGTTAAAGTATAAAAAATGCATGAGGATGATAAACTCCAGAGTCAGAAGAGTGGCTATCCTTTATTCTTTATAACATGATTACTATGCCAAAATATATAATTATATATATTACATATTATATTTTATATCATAGACTACACATAAATATATGGGCTTCCCTGGGGTTTCCCTAGTGTCTCAGACAGTAAAGAATCTACCTGCAACTGGAGACCTGCGTTTGATCCCTGGGTCCAGAAGATCCCCTGGAGAAGTGAATGACTACCCACTTCAGTATTCTTGCCTGGAGAATCCCCATGGACAGAGGAGCCTGGCGGGCTACAGTCCATGGGGGTCACAAAGAGTTGGACATGACTGAGCGACTAACACACAAAAGTATATGATATAGAATTACTATATATCATTAATACATCATATTATTTTTCGTATTATTCCCTATAATTTCTATATGTCAAAACAGATGATTTCAAGAATGTACTTTGTTGAAAAACAAGTAAAATATCGTATTTACTATCTCCTAGTAACCTCCTCCCTCAATCGATCTGCACTGAATTGTGATAAATGACCCTCCTTTTGGAAGACAGAGGAAGTTATTTTTGAAATTAGTTTAGACAGAATCTGATCATTTCACTGCCCCATTCAGAAGCTGAGGCTGGTTTTGGAGTGCTGCTGGCCAAAAGTCTACATTCCACAGTGTGACATTCAAACCTCTCTGCAAGTTGGCTTTAGACCACTTTAGAGGCAGTGCTTCAGTCTCTGTCTTCAAGCACTCTACATTCCACTCAGATTGGAGGGGTTGCCATTTTCCATTTCATACTTTTGCTTGATCACATTTTCTCTTCCTGAGAACTCCTTCCCTCATTCTTGCAATTTGACGTTATATACCAAAGCCTTAATAGCATGCCTACTCTCTGACACAGCCCGTTTCCTACAAAAAAAAACAACTCAGGATGCACATGAAAATTTAGCTTGAGCTTGTTTATTGCAGTATTGTCTCTAATGTCAAAAAGTTAAAAGTAAGCTAATGTCCAAAGAGGGCTTCCTAGGTGGCGCTAGTGGTAAAGAGCCCACCTGCCAATGCAGGAGATGTAAGAGATGCGGGTTCAATCCCTGGGTCAGGAAGATGCCCTGGAGGAGGGCATGGCAACCCATTCCAGTATTCTTGCCTGGAGAATCCCATGGACACTGGAGCTTGGTGGGTTATAGTCCATAGGGTCACAAAGAATTGGACACGACTGAAGTGACTGAGCACACACAATGTCCAAAGAAGGTTTAAATATATCCATTTCACACGGGATACCACACGAAGAAGCACAGACTCTGGAGCCTAAAGTCGGACGGCCCGGGTCAAGTCCAAGTTCTGGACCATTCTGGCACATTTCCAGCTTTCCCATCTTAGCCTCTCTCTGCCTACATATTCTATTCTGTAAAAATGGAAATGAGCTAGTACTTCCTTCACTGAGTTACCTGGTGCTCAGGCCTAGCATGGTACTTACAGCGGTGAAGGACTAATGACCTGTGTAATGTAAGAATCAGTACTATTCTAGCTCATTCCTTCTAAATTTTAGGTTCTGAAGTAGTGAATAAAATTTTGATTAGTTTATTTAAAGTTCACTTCCCCCAATAAAGCAGTGAGGTCACTCAGGATCCAGCTGATTTCTTGTGGTTTAATCTCTCAGTCATGTCCGACTTTTTGTGACCTCATAGACTGCACCATGCCAGGCTTCCCTGTCCTTCACTATCTCCTGGAGTTTGCTGAAACTCATGTCCATTGAGTTGGTGGTGCCATCCAACCATTTCATCCTCTGTCATCCCCTTCTCCTCCTGTCCTCAATCTTTCCCAGCCTCAGGGTCTTTTCCAATGAGTAGGCTCTTGGCCAAAGTACTGGAGCTTCAGCTTCAGCTTCAGCATCAGCCCTTCCAATGAACATTCAGTGTTGATTAGAAAGCAAGTCTTACAAGTAAAGTAAGAGGGAACTAGGTCATGATGGGAAATCAAGCTGCTCTAGAATGAATGTGCCTAATGGACTAAAAAAAGTTCATGTGTTCTGGCTCTTATACTCACTGACTAGGTAACCTTAGGCCATTGGCCCTAACCTCCAGCCAGGGCTTCCTCTTTTGTCAAAGAAGGACAATAATGCCCACCCTAATAAGCCTGCTATAAATTTAGAAATACCAATGATTTATAGTTTGTATTACTCTTTGCCAGGCACTGGTGTAAACTCTTCACATTATTTCATTTAATCCTCAAAGCCAACCCCATGAGGTACTATTGCAAGTTGAATTGTGTCTCCCAAACAGATATGTTGAACTTCTACCCTCAGACACCTATGAATGTGATTTGATTTGGAAATCAAGTCTTTGCAGAAGCAGTTGGTTAAGACGAGGTCATATGCGATTAGGGCGGGCCTTGTAAGGCGGTCCTTAGAAAAATAGATCAGAAGTGGAGACAGCCTACAGCCAGGAAACACCAAGGGTGTCTGGCCAACACTTAGAAGCTGGGGAAGAGACAAGGAAGAGTCGTCGCTTAGAGCCTTCAGAAGGAGCACAGACTTGCTAATAGACTGACTTTGGACTTCTAGCCACCAGACCTGTGAGAGGATAAGTGTCTGTTGTTTTAAGTAAGCAAATGTGTAATCATTTGTTAAGGCGCAAGGAAACTCACACAGGGACCACTGTGATGGATGCAGAAACTGAGACACAGGATGGGGAAGCAGCCTAAGTCTCTCACAGATCGTGAGCCTTCTGACCCTGGAGTCTGTGCCGTTGATTATTAGATGATATTCAACCCTGACTATTCACTGAAAGGACTGATGCTGAAGCTGAAGCTCTAATACTTTGGCCACCTGATGCAAAGAGCCGACTCACTGGAAAAGACCCCAATGCCGGGAAAGATTGAGGGCAGGAGGAGATGGGAGCCTGGCGTGCTGCAGTCCACGGGGTCACAGAGAGTCGGACATGACTGAGCAACTGAAATACAACAACAAAACAGCTGGATCCTGAGTGACCCTACTGTTCTCTTGGGGGACACAGAAGTTATGTCCACCTTTTACATTTTGATAGATTTCACCATACATGAATCCCCAAACAGGCATTGTTCTGTGGTATCAGGGTGGTTTTGTCCCATGGTTGTCAGAAGTTTTATCCTCAGTAGCCCAGCTGAATCTGTGTTTCAATCCTGCAGTTTTCACAAGTGTCACATCGCAAGGTGCCCCACGTGTCTGGGCTCTGCTGGGCCCTGCAGGCTGGTATTGAGGTTCTTCCTCCGAGGCTCTTATTCAGGCAACTAATACCCCCCCCCCCCACCTCTCCACCCCCAGACCACAGCAAAAGCAAGCTGCTAAATGCACAGCAACTTAGAGGGCCTTGCTGACTTAAAGATAGAACAAGGAAGTGAATAAATGAAATCTGAATTACTCCCCAAGTTCCATCTTGCCCAAAGCTATTCCATCAAAATTATTTTTCTAATTTGCAAGTATTAGAAAGATTTTCAGATTTGAGCACCGTCTTCATTTATCCCTTTTTCTCTGTCTCTGTTGATTTTCAGAGAAATGCCTGCCTGAGAAAGCAGACGAGATGCTATCCAAGAGCAGACTCCCAGCCCTGCCATAACCTGGGCTTCGTTTAATGAGTCATACCTTCTAAGACACACAGAAGCTTACCAGGTAGCTCACATCTACTTCCTTGTCTTGTTTCTTTTAATTTTTTTTTGCCCTGTGACCTGCAGCTTTACCAAGAGCCTCGTCGACCCGATTTCCCGGAGAATGCAGCAATATGATCCACACGGATGCTTGAGCTCTTGGTTTTCAGATGTAGGGGGAAAGAGAAGCTTATTCATCGACCTCTGTGGGCTCCAGGCTGCAGCAGGCTATTATTCAGGTTGATAAAAGCTTCCATTCCCTGGGGGGAAATCTCCTCAGTCCTGGCAACCATGACCCTGACTCAAGAGTGTAAGCGGAGCCCAGGCACACCTGTACCTCTGACAGATGAGCCAGGCTCGGAAAAGCCTCTGCTGACAAGCTTATCAGACAGCGGACACCTGCAGAGGGGCCCACGCCCTTTTTCATGAGGCCTCTGACAGCAGTCCTGATCCAACAGGCCTGGCTGGGCACACGGTCAAAGAAAGATGACTTGAAGATTCACAAAGGAGCTGGATTATGCCAAGGCCAGGCGTCATGCTTGGAAGGAAACACAACCCCCCCTTTCATCACACAGGCCCTTCTGGTTGGAAATCGTGGCGCACCCCCACTGGTTTGGTTCCAAATAAAATCCTAGCTCTGTCTCGGGGAAAGAAGGGTGGGAGCAAAGGCGATTTTGATTTATGAGGCCTACTAAGTGCCTGGACGGGAGTAAGAGCTTTATATTCAACACCCTGTTTGATCCTCCCAAGAACCCATGTGACAGAGGCACCGTTTCCGTTTATCCTGATTTCACAGACAAAATATCTGAGCTTGGAAAGGTTGTCACTTCGCAAGCCTGCACGTCTAATTAGCAGCCGGGCAGGATTTGAAAAGGGTTCCCCCAGGGTTTTACGACCGTTGCCAGCTGTTCCCAAGCAAATCAACTCAGGAAACCCAAAGTCTGGGGGTTTGGGGCCCATTCATTCTGTTTTGGGTCCTTCATTAGTGGGACTCACATTGTTCCACGCTGGCTCCCTGAAAGGTCAACTTGCAGGCATGACCCTGTTTCCCAGAGCTCCAGGCAGATGGGCAGAACGACCCGGGATGACCTAAGTCGAAGCTGACTTTGCCTTTAGACTCTGCCCCAGCCTGAACCAGAGTCACGTGATGCCCCCGGATCCTTTTAGAGACTCCTCAGTTTGTACTTGAACACAGTGGTCCTCGACTGTGGGCAGTATTGTGACCTAGGATGCATTTGGGGATGTCTGGTTGTCATAACTGGGAAGGGTGTGATACTGGCATCGAGAGGTGAGAGGCCAGGGCTGCCGCTGAGTGTCTTACAACGCACTAGACTGCCCCACAGGGAAGAATGTGGTAGTCGCTCAGTCATGTCAGACTCTCTGCAGCCCCGTGGACTGTAGCCTGCCAGGCCCCCCGGTCCATGGGATTTCCCAGACAAGAATCCAGGAGTGGGCTGCCATTTCCTTCTCCAGGGGGTCTTCTCGACCCAGAGATGGAACCCCACCCAGAGATCAGACACAAAATGTCAGTGGTGCCAAGGCTGAGAAGTTGCTTTGAAATTTGACCCTGCCAGACACGGGAGGCTCTTAGCAAGTGACTGGCACACAGCAATCAGGGGCTGATGAAGCGTTACTCCACGATGGCTGAGTGGCCAGTCCTTGGCAGATGGTTCTGGGGGCAGGGAGGAGCTGGATCCTCCCTCCCCGAAGTGACCGCAAGGTCACTGGAGCCAGGCCACTGCAGAAGCTGGCCATCCAGCGCTGCCCCAACACTAGCTATCTCCACAGCATGTGCAACACCTTACGAACCCATACATTCATTGAAGGGTTTTCTTCTTGTTTTTGAAAGACAAGGCAAGCGAGGTGACGACAACCCAACAGTGGGTGGCAGGAACTGGTTTATTGGGAAGATGTTTATGGAGCCTGAACTCCCAAGAGTCTGGCAGACGTGGAGGTGGGGTGCAGCTCTAAGTTCAGGGCTGCCCAGGAGAAAGAGGGCACAGTCACTGGGGTTAGAACTGGCTTTTGACTCACAGCTCGACCCCTTCTCAGAGCTGCCATCTCCTAGTGTGTAAAACAAGAGTCGTAATTCTTACTTTCCTGGGCTGGTGTGAGAATTAATTGGAATAATGAATGCAAAGTGCCTAACACGGCAGGTGGCAGAATAGACACTTAAGCGGTCCTGTGATTAGGGAAAGATTAGGACAGGCTGGCCTTGGAGGGTTGCCCGGGGCGCGGCCTGTTTGTTACAATAGTGACCTGCGTGCTGTTCGGAGGGCGTTGTCACCACACACCAGGGCACCCTGTGTGGTTCGCTTGGTACCGTGGGTTGGAATGTCTTCTCCAGGGCTGCCTGGGGGTTCTCAGGATGGCAGTCAGGCCAGCCTTGCTGAGGTTCGTTTTGAGGACTGGAAAACTCCTACCCCGCCAGAGGGAGGGGTCGTAACCCTCTTTTCCTGTTACCATCGCAGGAGGCGGCTGTAGAAGGTGGCATGTGACTCGGAGTCCTGCCCACGTCTGCCACTAATGCCACCTTGAGTGGGTGACTTGCACTGCTTGAACCCTGGTTTCCTTCCCTCCAAAGTGGATAATACCAGCTACTTCATGGTACTTACATGAACATTCAGGGCGATGATGAAGGCGGTAATGACAAGAATAGATAATCAGTAGGGAAATAACTGGAGAAGGCAATGGCGCCCCACTCCAGTACTCTTGCCTGCCAAATCCCATGGACGGAGGAGCCTGGTGGCCTGCAGTCCACGGGGTCGTTAGGAGTCAGACACGACTAAAGCAACTTAGCAGCAGCAGCAGCAGCAGGGAAATAACTGGCCAGAGTGGGAACTTGAAAGAGTCCATTGGTTTGTTTTGATTTTATGATTTTCTTAAAGAATAGCTAAATTTATCACGCAAGCGAGGCTCTGCCTCAGTGGTTCTACTTCACCTGCCTAAACACTCCCCGCACATGACTTGGTCCTCCCCCGGGGTGGGCTTGCCACCTCCCTTTCTTTCCCTACTTGGGACCACCTCTACACCCGGCCACCAGTGAACTACTCAGAGCAGGCTTCTTTCTCTTCCCACGCAAATCCTCTTCCTCTCCTGAAGGACGGTGCCAGGCCCACTTCTGGTCGCCCACCTTCCCCGAGAGCTGCAGCTGCTATCCCCCACCCCGAGTATCAGAGAATGGCCACTGTATCAGCGGAAGCACCACCCCTCACGAAGGGCTGAGAGAAGAGTCTGTGGGCTCAGACTTTGCTCAGAGTGTCTACCTCTGCGGAGGGCTCCCAAAAGAGGGAGTTAGCGCTCCTTCTTCACATGCCACTTCCTTTCTGTACTATTTGCCCAAATTTCAAACAATGTGTTTTCTTACTGTCAAATACTACTTAATAGAGCTACGTGTGCCTCTGTAGCTCTTTCTTCCTCTAAGCCTCAGGGGTCATGTGATATTTGACTGTGTGTCTCCAGATTTTAACAATGAGTCAGAAATAGTGTAGACAAACTTAGTGAACCCTGATGCACAAAGGAACCAGTTATTTTTTTGTTGTTGTTGTTTTTGTTTTTCTCCTTTGAACTAATGGTTTTTGCCTCTCCTCTCCACCACCAAATTGCTCATCTCATGAAGGTCTGAGAAGACCACGGAAGCTGTGGATGGGACGACATCCACCAGGCTTCCTCACGGGACCCCTGGAATCACACTCAGATCTCTGGCCTCTGCGGTCCGCCCGGCAGAATCCTGATCATGGGCACACGTCACTGTGGTCACAAGGGCAGAGAAGGAGGCCCTCTCTTTCTTCTCCTGCACACTCCCTGGACTGAGGGATGCTCAGCCTTCTAGATGTGCACTTTTTTCTACCGGCCAATCCCCAGGCTGTGTGCCACCGACCTCCAGGGTCTTGTCCTGGTTGCTTCTCACCCCATTTAACCTCTCTGCTACTCATCGGAGAACTTCATGCTGGCTTCTATGAGGCTTCAACTGGTTCTATTTACTTGTTTGTTTTGTTTTTCTTTTGGCTTTTTTTTAAAAAGAGCATTCTCCCTGATGGAGGATGGACTCTCAGAGGCAGGCACTGATCTTGACACCGTCTCCTTCCCAGCAGGGCCCGCAGATACCCCACCAAGGGCTGCAGGATCCAAGCCATCAAACACACGGGCATGCGGTGTCGTTTCAGTCGTGTCCGAGTCTGTGTGACCCCGTGAACTGTACCCTGCCTGGCTCCTCTGTCCATGGGATTCTCCAGGCAGGAATACTGGAGTAGGGTGCCATGCCCTCCTCCGGGGGATCGTCTCCTGCATTGGCAGGCAGGCTCTTCACCACTAGTGCCATTCTAATGCATCTTCCTCCACGCATACCCTGATGACAAACACCAGAGTGTGGCAAAATAATCCAGAGTGGGGATTTTCAAAACAGAAAAGAAAAATCAGGTGAACTGAAAAGAAAAAAAAAAAAATCAGGTGAACTGAAAAGAAGAGGATGGCAGGCCTAGGATGAAAACACCAAGACTGACAACTACCCCACCTGCCCCTCCAGCTCCCAGTGAAAAGAAACCAAAGCCAGGGGATTCACTTCAATTGCTCTTCTGGCCCGAAATGGCTCCCTCCCCCAGGCCCGAAGGAAAATTCAATTAAAGGGTCCATCTGCGAGGCAGCAGCTGAAGAGGAATGACTGTGGGGAGGCCCGCATTTTCATCAAAAAGAGCCCAGGCCCTTCTCTCCGCCCCGCCCCCAAGTCCCCTCTCCCTCTCACTTAGGAGGCCCGCCCCTCACCCCTAAAACCGCAATTCTCTCCAATTAGGTGGCTCAGAGAAGTGGCTTTCATCTGCTCCTTTCAAATGCATACACGTTAAAGACTCATCCCACAGAGTCGGGGCTCCCGCCGCAGGGAGAGAGGGAGAAAGCCCACAAAAGGAGCCCAGGGAAGTTGGGGAGCAGAAGCCTCCGTCCCCAATTATTCTGTAGTGGCCGGCCCGCTGCTGCGGGTGGTTCGGCAGGCTACTACCAGCCGAAAGGCGGGATTCGATGGGGAAAAATAAATACACAGAAATCACAACCAGGCAAGCTCTCTGGGCTTCAGCGAGAAGCCAGGGGAAAAGGCAGAAGGGAAGCATTAAATGGAGTGACCTCCCGAATGAGCCTTGACCCTCCGGAGCCTGCGCGCACCTGGGGCGCCTCTCCGCCTCCCTGTCTCTTTGGGCTAGCCGGGAGTGGGCCAGGCTGCCGGCTGCGGAGACCCGGAGAAGCCCACCGCCCCCTGGCTGCGTGCTGTTCTGCCGGAGATGAGAAAGGAGGGTCTGCGGACCTAGTGCCTCTTCCGTCTCCCGCGCTCCTTGCAAAACAAGCAATGCTTACGACAGCGTCTTGACGCACAGACCCCACAAAGGCCCCTCAGCCCTGCACCCAGCCTTGTGCTCTGGTCCTTCAAAGGACCCCTTCTTTACCTTAGGGTCTCCTTGGGCCTCCTTCCTGCCTCCCTCCACTTCCTCCTGATTATTTTTGATTAGGGGCACAGGGAAGAGGGCGGCTCACTGTTTGCCTCTGTCTCCTCCAGTGACAGAAGGAGGGATGGTTTTAACGTGGATGGGAGTTGACTTATTAATGCAGGCCCGACACAAGGCAGGGCGCGTGGGGTCCTGACACGTGGCTGAGAAATGGTATCCGTGTTCTTGCGCCGGGGCCAGGGACCAAAGACCCTGGGGCTGGGGATTCAGAGCACAGAAAGGCGTGTTCTCACAGTTCTGGAAGGCTCACCTGGGATCTTGCTGTGGGCAAGTCTGGTTTTGGTCCGAGGCCTCTGTCCTGGCTTGAAGATGCCATTTCCTCCCGTGGTCCTTCCCCTGTGCCTTTCTGTGTCCTGACCCCTTCCTGTCTGGATGCCAGTCATGTAGCAGGAAGGCCCCCCTACTGCTTAATGACCTCTCTAAGTATGGCCACATTCTGAGGTACTGGGGGTCAGAACATCGACACAAGAAATAAGCGAAACACAGTGCCGCCCATAACAGTACATCTTGGTTCAGTTCAGTTCAGTCGCTCAGTTGTGTCCAACTCTTTGCAACCCCATGAATCGCAGCACGCCAGGCCTCCCTGTCCATCACCAACTCCCAGAGTTCACTCAGACTCACGGCTGTTGAGTCAGTGATGCCATCCAGCCATCTCATCCTCTGTCATCCCCTTCTCCTCCTGCCCCCAATCCCTCCCAGCATCAGAGTCTTTTCCAATGAGTCAACTCTTCGCATGAGGTGGCCAAAGTACTGGAGTTTCAGCTTTAGCATCATTCCTTCTAAAGAAATCCCAAGGCTGATCTCCTTCAGAATGGACTGGTTGGATCTCCTTGCAGTCCAAGGGACTCTCAAGAGTCTTCTCCAGCACCACAGTTCAAAAGCATCAATTCTTCGGCACTTAGCCTTCTTCACAGTCCAACTCTCACATCCATTCGTGACCACAGGAAAAACCATAGCCTTGACTAGACGAACCTTTGTTGGCAAAGTAATGTCTCTGCTTTTGAATATGCTGTCTAGGTTGGTCATAACTTTCCTTCCAAGGAGTAAGCGTCTTTTTAATTTCATGGCTGCAGTCACCATCTGCAGTGATTTTGGAGCCCAGAAAAATAAAGTCTGACGCTGTTTCCACTGTTTCCCCATCTATTTCCCATGAAGTGATGGGACTAGATGCCATGATCTTCGTTTTCTGAATGTTGAGCTTTAAGCCAACTTTTTCACTCTCTACTTTCACCTTCATCAAGAGGCTTTTTAGTTCTTCTTCACTTTCTGCCATAAGGGTGGTGTCATCTGCATATCTGAGGTTATTGATATTTCTCCCAGCAATCTTGATTCCAGCTTGGTAGTTCTGCCTAAAAATGCACCTGTTATTGCCCAATTTAGTTGTTTCACCTCAGGATTTGTAGGACTTTAAGGAGATATCAGCTTTACAAAGGACCAGGCCTTCCCTGCTGGCTCAGATAGTAAAGAATCCACCTGCAGTGTGGGAGACCCGGGTTTGATCCCTGGGTTGGGAAGATCCCCTAGAGGAAGGTATGGCAACCCACCCCACTGTTCTTGCCTGGAGAATCCCCATGGACAGAGGAGCCTATCGGGCTGCAGTCCATGGGGTGACAAAGAATTGGACAGGACTGAGAGACTAAGGACACGAGAGACCTTCTCAGAACAGGCCTCCACGAGCTGGTGTTAGCATGCTGTTTTATTTAGTGTAGCATAGAGTTGGGGACACCATGAGGACTATTATGTAGAATTGGATCAGAGAGATTCTGTCATACAAACACCATTCATTTGATGGGGACAGAGTCTGGAAAGCCTACTTCTTTTTGTAAGTGGTTAATAGATCACACCCCCCACCTCTCACCACACACACACAAATGGAGCATCCTTAGCTCCCTGTCTTGGTTCCTATCAGTCAGGGCCCACCAACCTCACCAGATCCCCATCATTCTTCACACTTGGTCTCACTCCAAACTTGCACATGTCTGTCTTTCCCTCTTGTTGAAACGTCCTTTGCCTTCTTCATCTGCAGAGCATCACGGAAGGAGAAGAGGACAGGTAGTTTTATCAAGTCGTCTGACTTCTCTCCTGGGCGAGGCGATCCTCGTAGATACAAGCCGTTGGATGCTGCTGGGCCAGGCCCTTCCCTGTTCCCTCTTCTCTGCCCCCTGTCACGGAGGACATGCTAAGTGCGGGGAGCACGGAAGATGCACTCCACACCAGAGACCCACGTCCATGCCTTTCGAGTCCTTAGTCCCTGTCTCCAGGCAGAGCTCTTCTCAGGCATCTCAGGAAAGCTTTTTGTGTGTGTGTCTAGCTTCTTTTAAGAGCCCAAACCGCACAAGCTATAAATCAACTTAATCCGCCTTGTCCAGTTATGTGCTATACTTTCAATTAGAGGCTGGCCTGGGCAGAATTAAACCCCTTTCATTCTCCCAAGAGTGTGGATGTCACAGTGTCCCAGGGAATGCCGTGTCCATCCTTCCACATGCCATCTTCTCTCTTTTGATGGTGATGGGGAGGTGGGCATTGCAGACATTCCTCTGATGACCTTGAACTTCAGCATCTGGCTCACTTTCCTCTTCCCACACCCTGGGCCTCAGGCTCCTCCCACGAGATGGGGCAGTAGGATGACTATAGACACAAGCTCTCTTTCAGACTGCCTGCGCTTAAACCTGATTCTGTATTTTTAACTTTTGTTTCTTTTGCACAAAAATGTTCACTGCAACTTTATTCATAATCCCAAACTACGCTGAAGTCCATCAGCAGAAGAATGGATAAAAAAATTATGGTATATTCATACAATTGAAAATTACTACGTGATCAAATGGAGAAGGGAATGGCAAGCCACTCCAGTGTTCTTGCCTGGGAAACCCCATGGACACCCGGGGAGCCTGGTGGGCTGCAGTCCATAGGGTCGTACAAGCTGGACACGACTGAGCGACTAAACACCAACAAGCAACCTAAAGGTTACGCTAGTGGTAAAGAACCTGCCTGCAATGCAGGAGATGTAGAGGCAGGGATTCGATCCCGTCCTTGGGTCGGGAAGATCCCCTAAAGGAGGGAATGGCAACCCACTCCAGTGTTCCTGCCTGGAGAATTCCATGGACAAAGGAAGCTGGCAGGCTGCAGTCCACAGGGTTGCACAGAGTCGGAGAGGACTGAAGTGACTTAGCACACACACGCAAGTGACCTAAAGAGAAAAATGAAAACATTCGAAAACATGAGTAAATCCTAAACCCATTTTTGTCATGCTAAAAACATTACGACCTTTATTCTTTCGTTTAACCTCAGGAAATGGCAACCCACTCCAATATTCTTGCCTGGAAAATCCCAAAAGCCTGGCAGCCTGCAGTCCATGGGATTGCAAAGAGTCGGACATCACTGAGCATGCACACATGGAAGGCTCATCTATAAAACAAGGATGATGAGAAACTCCTTTTAGAATAGCGATTGCAATTGAGCACATGTTCTGTGAGTCCTGGTGAGACTCCTAGGTCCCAGATGACTTCAAGGCCTTTTGAATTTGAGGAGTGGGGGAGTCGTGAGGTTGTACCAGTTGACTGAGAGAAGGACAACTAGGAGAAATGGGGTGCCTGCCCCTCACCTGGACATGTGGACCAGTTTGCGGACTTGATGAAGGGAGGGCATGGAAACTGACGGAGCTGTTCTGACGCAAGACGTTATGCTCTGGGCCCGGAAACAGCCAGAGCCTGGGAAGAAAACTTTTCAGGCCACTTTTGCATTGTCGTCTGTATTTCGATGGCTGCTTGAAGACGACCAGCTTTGGGAGTATGAGGAGACAGAAGGCTTGACAATAATATCAGTCACCTGCTGTTGGCCCAGCGTGGTGAGGGTGTGGACAATCCCTCAAGACACTTTGTAAGGCAGAGTGTCACGGAGAATGGGAGGTGAGGGACAAAGAGGCAGGTCTGTCAGGGACCCTGAGCCCACGGACATATTGGAGAAAAGCCCTGAAGGGTCTGGCATTCCTGTTAACCCTATCTGGTTCGGGGGTTAACAAAGGCTAACATGCTGGATTTTGAACGTAGAAACTCTGGAATTCTAGGCTGCTTGAGTGACATGTATTTCTGGTGACACAACCTCCGCCCCCCATCCCCAATCCTCACCTTGGAGACAGGACAGACTGCCTGTTGTGGCTGGGAGTTTAGACTAAGAAGAAAAGAGGAAGGATGTGCTAACTCCTTACTCCATTACCCCTGCTCTGCCTGTCATCTGGGACCCTGACCTTCAGTGTCCGCCGCTCTGTTCTTTGCTAATGTCCCTTCCTCCTCCCTCCATAATTAGAACAAAGGACAAATCAAGGTAAGGACGAGGGACCCTCACTGCCACTCAGGACCCACACTTTACCTGATGGAAGATGAGACTCAGAGCTCCCATTCATTCACCTCCAGTGTTTTGAGTAATTGGCACAATGGCTTTAAAATGCAGGAGGTAATGAAAATATACTAATAACTCCAAAACACGCTGGACCTAGGGCTTTGTCATCTTGCATTCAACCTCCATTCACCAATTTTACTCTTAACCTTCAAGTCTTTCATTTCAGGAAACACACAGTGAGCGCTTGCTGGATGCCAGAAACTGCTGAGCTGGGTTTTTTAAACAAGCAGTTTATGTAACTAAGTTGTCTTTCTCCACCACTACCCGCCAGCGCATTCAATCCAGCAGAGGCGTTATTACACGTGACGGGACGGAGGAGGAGATGTTAAGTTTGTAAAACGGAGGAAAAATAAAAGCATGTGAAACGAGAGCTTTATGTCCTATGGTGAGTTCTTAGGCCTGAGCATGTGAGAGCTATGAGTGTGAGCACTGCCTGTGTGTGTGTTTTTGATTGACACATAATGTGCGCCTAGTGAAAGGCACAGGGCAGAACGGCGTGAGTTTCTACGAACGATGCAGCCCGGTAACCCACACCCTGTGAAGCCAGAGAACTTCACTTTGGTCACCCCAGGATGTTTCCCAGTGCCCCTCCTCAACCAACACTCACCATGTTTATTTTTAAGATTTCTGAAATATCCTTAGGGACTTCCCTGGGGGTCCAGAGGTTAAGACTTAACCATCCAGTGCAGAGGGGCACGGGTTAGATTCCTGGTCAGGGAAGTAAGATCCCACATACCTTGCAGTTGAAAAAATCAGAGGAAAAAAACCCATAGAAAACAGAAGCAATATTGTAACAAATTCAATAAATACTTTAAAAATAGTCCACATTAAAAAAAAAAAACACCTTTAAAAGGATAAAATAAAAAAATTAATGAAATATCCTTATATTTCAATCAAGAAAGTTCCTAGACACTTACGAAGCACAAGTTTGAAGTTGTAAGAACAAGCTTAAGGTTGTATGTTTTTGTTTGGTTGTGTTTAGATGGCTTGTTCAGCACCTACTCTGGGTATTCTGAATGACAGCTTCACTAAGTGCTGCCAGATATTTCCTCTAAGGGAGGCTATTCATAACATGGACCTACTGGGGACTTACAGTGGACAGCCTCAGAAGACAGGGTCATGTCTCATTCCAAAGCAAAGAGCAGATGTGTCCCGTACAGTAAGGACAGTCTCCCTCCAGGGTAGATGGCGGGTGGTTTGCAGCCCATTGAAAAAGATTCGGGTTTCATGTTGGGATTCCTCTCCTGCAGCGCAGCCCCCACATATGCAGCTGGCATCACCTGGCGGTTTGCGGAGCATCCTGTGGGAACCAGGCTCAGGGAACCAGCCAGGAAAATGATAACTCTCTGGATACCAGTGGTACTGTGAGAGGTAAACTTCTTCATCGAACTCAGGGGTCTTCTGTCTTAACCAGCTTCCAGGAAACTGTTGCAAGTCAGGCTACTTGGTAAGCTTGCAGATAGAGAGACGTTTCAGACTCTCTGCTGCTCTTGAAGCTATAAACCCAAACTGAGTCTTTGGCACGTGCTCTCCTAGTTAAACTGTCTTAGCGGTTGCCTAGAGGGGACAGCCGGAGAAGGCAATGGCACCCCACTCCAGTACTCTTGCCTGGAAAATCCCATGGATGGAGGAGCCTAGAAGGCTGCAGTCCATGGAATCGCTAAGAGTCGGACATGACTGAGTGACTTCACTTTCACTTTTCACTTTCATGCATTGGAGAAGGAAATGGCAACCCACTCCAGTGTTCCTGCCTGGAGAATCCCAGGGACGGGGGAGCCTGGTGGGCTGCCGTCTATGGGGTCGCACAGAGTCAGACACGACTGAAGTGACTTAGCAGCAGCAGAGGGGACAGTTCACAGCCCAAATCACAGCACAGATATGAGTGTCGTTCTTCCTAAGGCAGAAGGGCTCTTGACTGCAGAGATGAGGAGTAAGCAGCCTGGGTGGGTGGTTAGCTCCAACTCCCCCGAGCTCTCACTGCCTCTGTGTGAAATGCCCGCTGCCATCTTGCTTGACTTCCGCAAGCCGATCACACCCTCCCCGTGTTCTCTGCTCCCCTGGCACTAGGTCTGGGAAGGCAGGTCAGTGGACTGTGATCTGCCGAAGTGCTGTACTGAGACCACGAGTTGAATTTTTAATTTGTACAGTTGTTGTTGCTTTGTAGCTTGATGTACTTATAACACGTGATGACTGTAAAAAACTGAGTTCAGAAAAGTCACAGAAAAGTAACATATAGAATGTTCACAGTCACACCCCACAGGAAGCACTGCTAGCATATTGGTTATATCTTTCTGGACATTTTTCTATATGTACATGTATTTTTCTTCATGGTTTGTTTTCTTTATCTTTTTCTCCTTTTCTTAAATAGAACTTTTTTTTTTCCTTTTAACAGTATAGTGTAGATATCTTTCTATCTCAAAGGATAAAAACATATAACATCATTTTTAATATGTTTATAATATAGATGTATCCTATCCTTATTTGTTTAATTAGGATCTTTGGGGGCTTCCCTGGTGGCTCAGTGGTAAAGAGTCTACCTACCAGTGCAGGAGACTTGGGTTCAGTCCCTGGGTTGGGAAGATCCCCTGGAGAAGGAAATGGCAACCCACTCCAGTATTCTAACCTGGGAAATCCCATGGACAGAGGAGCCTGGTGGGCTACAGTCTAGGGGTCGCAATAGAGTCAGACATGACTTAGCGACTAAAACAACAACAAAGTGTCTTTTCAGTGGACATGTGGGTTATTCATTAGTTTTCAGTATCATAAATAATGCTCTTTTGATCTTTGGTCTCTCTGCCTCTCTCTGTATCTATCTATTGCATCCCAACTTGTTTTCCTTCCACCCCAATAAACTTTCCTTAGAATTCTCAGGTTGTCATGATTTACCTGGAGAAAGCAAACGGACAGAAGTGCAGAAACCAGTTCACATTAACTTCTGAAAAGGAGAATGCATTACCACCATCCGAATGCACTTCTCTGACCAAGGGTCATGAGCGAACACAATGCAAGAAAAAATTTGATAAGTGCGTATGCACTGGGAGCATTCATTCTAGAACACTGCTGCACCGTGTTAGAAGCCCAGGATACCCTGCTAGGAAGACAACATGAAAGAAAACTGAGACATCCTGGCTGACAGCCCTGAGAAACACCAGACCTGTGCGTGAGGCCATCTTGGACTGCCTGACCTTGGCCATGCTGCCAAAGATTGCATTTGCATAATGAATACTAGTGAGACCAGCAGAAGAACCGCCCTGCTAATCCTAGCTTGATTGGAGAGGTGTGACCAAATAAATATTGTTGGTGTAAGCCATTGACTTTTGAAACGGTTAGTAACAAAGCAATAGGGTAACTTCCTTTAAGATGAGGCAACTAAGAAACTCATATTCTACAAACTGGCAGAATTTCCAGGCTAGCTCCTTAAGAACCCAGAGTATTCCCAAAGGCAATACAAATCATCTTCCTTCAACTACTTCACATCACATCTGAAGGGGGGGTTAGTATTGCAGGACAAATTTGGACTCCACTCCTATCACCATCACAGGTGGGGAGAGAGGGAGTAGAAGGTGTGAGAATTCATTCCAGGCACTAACAATTTACTCTTCTACCTGAATTTTTTTTTAAGTCTTCACAAGTCCTAATCTGCATTAAAGAAGCATCTTTCCAGATGTTCTGAAATGAGGAGCCAGTTAGGTGGTTGGTCCCACAAGGACTCAGATCTCTATGCAGAAAGGGCCTGGCGGGGAAGAGTAATGGGGAGGGTATGTTTTTATAAGGGGCATAGGATACCTCTGTAAGCTTAAAAACAGCTTCTACAAAAAAGGTAAATGTGGAATGTTCCCAGAGTTCATAAAGATCATAGCCACTCCCCTTATTTAAGACGAGGAAACTGATGTCCCAATCAAGATGCCAATGTTCTGATTCCTAGTCACCTACTCTTTCCATTTACCATGCTTCTTTTAAACTACTAAGAATTTTATTGTTTGGTTTAAGCCATTTATCACAGCTGTTACCTTAATTGTATTTTTTCTTATTTAACAACCACTGGGACTTATAATGTATTCATCCAATATATTTCATAGAATAAGTGTGCCCTTTTTACATGAGATTTCAGGTATTGTGGGAAAAATCCTTACATAATTTATTTCTCTGAGCATAGAATTTTCCCATGATTTTAAATCACAGTTTCCCTGGAGGAGATCAGTTTATTTTGATGATTAACATGAACATTCAGAGTGAGAGAGGTGGACAACAAGAAGCTTGGAGCCCCTGGGGACAGTGTCCTATCTGAGGTGCTTTAGGAAGGCCCATGCTAGTCTCAGAGACTGATTTCCAGCATAGATGAATAACCTGTACACTGGGAGAAAAACGCAAAGATTTGTAGAAACTAAAGAATGATTAAGGACAAGCAAATATAATCCTGTTTGAGAATGTAAGAGAAAAAAATTGGACGTGGTGAAGATTTCATTCTAAAGGAATAGGATGTGTATTCAGAACTGATCTCCAAGGAGGTAAAACTCAAGCCAGATTTTGAAGGAACAGAAGCAGTGTTAGGATGATAGATGCTCTTTCAATCCTGGAAGAACGTCAGCTTATTCAGATAGGATCTCAGGTCCGGTTTCTCTTGCCTCTTCAATTACGCAGTATGTTGGATTTCCAAGAACCTTTTGAATTGGAGCAGAAACAAACAATCAAACATAAAAGCCACAGCGGACCTACTTTGGAGATGTGATGACTTAGTAAAATGATCTTTTTCCTAGGACACTGACCAAAATATTTTTCAAGGCTAAAAAAATTACTCAACATTTTAAAGTGGATGCAATGTCACATCATTTACTTAGAATGTGACCAAAATGTCTATTATTTACTTATTATCTTTGGTCTCTCTTTAAAATTGACATTTCTATTTTTAATACAAGTCCATTGAATGAAAAGACAGGTCAAAGCTGAGTGTATTTCAGGGATGATATGTGTTTCTTGCAGTGATGATTTCTGTTTTCCATCCCTTCAAGGATTACAGGTTGTTTAGATCTGAAAACTTCTGTATGAGAGGGTCAGTACAATCTGATGTGGCAGGTGTGAGTGTTCACTTATGACTGATTCTTTTTTGTCCCCATGATCTGTAGCCCACCAGGCTCCTCTGTCCATGGGATTCTCCAAGCAAGAATACTAGAACAGGTTGCCATGCTCTCTTCCAGGGAATCTGCCTGACCCAGGGACTGAACCCACATCTCTTGTGTCTCCTGCATGGCAGTCAGATTCTTTACCACCGAGACACCAGGGAAGCCCCTCAGTATGGTCCAGGGCAGTCAAAACAGCACCAAGATGCTCTGTAGCAGAAATATTATGTATGGGGGGAGGCCTTTCATTTTTGCCTTTATTTTCTTTATGTGGAAAAGCTCTCAAGATACTTTCTCTGAGGGAGCAGGGCCTCTGCTTCCTTGCAAGCATGCTGTTTATCTGGAGGTACAGAGTCTTTGCTAATGGGTGCTCACTGCCCTCAGAAGCACTTTCTGAGTTCACAGAAGGAGGGGGCAACGCCGATGTCACCAGCTGATAAGGCCAGGCAGCAGCCCAAACCTGCAGATCAATAGGGAGGCAGGCGGCTGCTGCTGCCAGGGCAGACAGCCTGGTGTCTGCTCTCATTTCACTTCCTGCCCAGTCCCAGCCCGTCACTACGGTCACGCAGGTCAAAGGACAAAGCATGCCTTGGTTTCAGATACATACAGCTCTTGTCCCTATGGAGGTGACCCCAGTGAGATTGTCTAATGAACGGATGCAAAATGCCGTCCAGTTCAGACAGCCTTTCTATCAAAGGGAACATTCAGCAGCCTCGCTGTTGTTGCGACTTGATGCTGCCCCCGGCCAACTCCATGGGTGTGAGACGCCATCAGTCACGTGAGCCCGCCAGGGCTCGCTGCCTGGTTTCAGGCTCTGCTGTGGCCATTTGAAATCCTTACTAATTCTTCAACTAGGGTCCTGGGAAAGTTTCTTCTCCGAATTTCAGAGGCATTGATTGTTGGCCAGAAATCCACTAGTGGTCTCAATGCCTGATCCTTTGTAGGTGACTTGCTTCTGAAAGCGTCTGGAACTTTTAGGGTTTCTAATTTCCGCATTTCTGTGCCTCTCCTCCTGCCTTCTTTTGTGTCTGCTATCCCCAAGCCAAAGATGGAGAAGCTCTATACAGTCAGCAAAAACAAGACCGGGAGCTGACTGTGGCTCAGATCATGAACTCCTTATTGCCAAATTCAGACTTAAATTGAAGAAAGTAGGGAAAACCACTAGACCATTCAGATATGACCTAAATCAAATCCCTTATGATTATACTGTGGAAGTGAGAAATAGATTGAAGGGACTAGATATGATAGATAGAGTGCCTGATGAACTATGGACTGAGGTTCGTGACATTGTACAGGAGACAGGGATCAAGATCATCCCCATGGAAAAGAAATGCAAAAAAGCAAAATGGCTGTCTGGGGAGGCCTTAGAAATAGCTGTGAAAAGAAGAGAAGTGAAAAGCAAAGGAGAAAAAGAAAGATATAAGCATCTGAATGCAGAGTTCCAAAGAATAACAAGAAGAGATAAGAAAGCCTTCCTCAGTAATCAATGCAAAGAAATAGATGAAAACAACAGAATGGGAAAGACTAGAGATCTCTTCAAGAAAATTAGAGATACTAAGGGAACATTTCATGCAAAGATGGGCTCGATAAAGGACAGAAATGGTATGGACCTAACAGAAGCAGAAGATATTAAGAAGAGGTGGCAAGAATACACAGAAGAACTATACAAAAAAGATCTTCACGACCCAGATAATCACGATGGTGTGATCACTCACGTAGAGCCAGACATCCTGGAATGTGAAGTCAAGTGGGCCTTAGAAAGCATCACTATGAACAAAGCTAGTGGAGGTGATGGAATTCCAGTTGAGCTATTTCAAATCCTGAAAGATGATGCTGTGAAAGTGCTGCACTCAATATGCCAGCAAATTTGGAAAACTCAGCAGAATGAAAACGTCAATTTTCATTCCAGTCACAAAGAAAGGCAATGCCAAAGAATGCTCAAACTACTGCACAATTGCACTCATCTCACACGCTAGTAAAGTAATGCTCAAAATTCTCCAAGCCAGTCTTCAGCAGTATGTGAACTGTGAACTTCCAGATGTTCAAGCTGGTTTTAGAAAAGGCAGAGGAACCAGAGATCAAATTGCCAACAGCCACTGGATCATCGAAAAAGCAAGAGAGTTCCAGAAAAACATCTATTTCTGCTTTATTGACTATGCCAAAACCTTTGACTGTGTGGATCACAATAAACTGTGGAAAATTCTGAAAGAGATGGGAATACCAAACCACCTGACCTGCCTCTTGAGAAACCTATATGCAGGTCAGGAAGCAACAGTTAGAACTGGACATGGAACAACAGACTGGTTCCAAATAGGAAAAGGAGTCCATCAAGGCTGTATATTGTCACCCTGCTTGTTTAACTTATATGCAGAGTACATCATGAGAAACGCTGGGCTGGAAGAAGCACAAGCTGGAATCAAGATTGCCGGGAGAAATATCAATAACCTCAGATATACAGATGACACCACCCTTATGGCAGAAAGTAAGAAGAACTCAAAAGCCTCTTGATGAAAGTGAAAGAGGAGAGTGAAAAAGCTGGCTTAAAGCTCAACATTCAGAAAACTAAGGTCATGGCATCTGGTCCCATCACTTCATGGGAAATAGATGGAGAAACAGTGGAAACAGTGTCAGACTTTATTTTTTTGGGCTCCAAAATCACTGCAGGTGGTGATTGCAGCCATGAAATTAAAAGACGCTTACTCCTTGGAAGGAAAGTTATGACAAACCTAGATAGCATATTCAAAAGCAGAGACATTACTTTGCCAACAAAGGTTCGTCTAGTCAAGGCTATGGTTTTTCCTGTGGTCATGTATGGATGTGAGAGTTGGACTGTGAAGAAAGCTGAGTGCTGAAGAATTGATGCTTCTGAACTGTGGTGTTGGAGAAGACTCTTGAGAGTCCCTTGGACTGCAAGGAGATCCAACCAGTCCATTCTAAAGGAGATCAGTCCTGGGATTTCTTTGGAAGGAATGATGCTAAAGCTGAAACTCCAGTACTTTGGCCACCTCATGTGAAGAGTTGACTCATTGGAAAAGACTCTGATGCTTGGAGGGATTGGGGGCAGGAGGAGAAGGGGACGACAGAGGATGAGATGGCTGGATGGCATCACCAACTCGATGGATGTGAGTTTGAGTGAACTCCGGGAGTTGGTGATGAACAGGGAGGCCTGGTGTGCTGCGATTCATGGGGGTCGCAAGAATTGGACACGACTGAGTGACTGAACTGAATCCCCAAGCCCAAGGCTCCTTTGCTTAAATCTCTCCAGAAGCTAAACCTCTTTTCTCCTGCTGGAGTGGAGCAGTCTAGTCAACCTGGACTCTGTAAGACTTTCCTTCAGTCTTTCTGCTGGCACGCAGGACACAGACTTCTTGCCTCCAGCACTGTAAGATAAAACACCTCTGTGGTGCAAGCCACCAGGTTTGCGTACTTTGTTACGACAGCCCTGAGAAACTAATGCACCACCTGAAACTCTACTTATCCAGAAGTTTGCACCATGCCGTGCTGTGTTAGTCGCCTCTGACTCTGTGTGACCCCATGGACTGTAGCCCGCCAGGTTCCTCTGTCCATGGGGTTCTCCAGGCAAGAACACTGGAGTGGGTTGCAATGCCCTTCTCCAGGGGACCTTCCTGACCCAGGGATTGAACCTGTGTTTCTTAAGTCTCCTGCATTGGCAGGTGGATTTCTTACCATTACCACCACCTGGGAAGCCATCCAGAAGTTTATTGGTGCTATGCTAAGTCACTTCAGTCATGTCCGACTCTGTGCGACCCCATAGACGGCAGCCCACCAGGCTCCCCCGTCCCTGGGATTCTCCAGGCAAGAACACTGGAGTGGGTTGCCGTTTCCTTCTCCAATGTATGAAAGTGAAAAGTGAAAGTGAAGTCGCTCAGTCGTGTCCGACCCTCAGCGACCCCATGGACTGCGGCCTTCCAGGCTCCTCCATCCGTGGGATTTTCCAGGCAAGAGTACTGGAGTGGGGTGCCATTGCCTTCTCCGAGAAGTTTATCGGTAAGAATTATATCTATGTTCATAATCAGCTTGACCAAATTCTGTTGTTAAAAAAATTTAATCCTTGACCAGGACATACCTATAAGTATGTTCCTGGGCAGGCACTTCTGCTTGTCTGTGAGCAGAGCTTTTGTCAACAGAACCCACATCATTAATCCTGTCCCACTGAAGGGAAGGACATCGTCCTTTGATACAAGCTCTTATGATACAAGGACTTCTGGACAATCAAGCTGCTGGTTGGGGAGCTGACAACTGTTTTGTCCAGGGATGGTCTTTAGTGTTTTAAGGTCCCGTATTATTTTTCTAGGGCTGTCATAGGGCTTCCCAGGTGGCATTAGTGGTAAAGAACCCACTTGCCAGTGCAGGAGACATAAGAGATGTGGGTTTGATTCCTGGGTCAGGAAGATCCCCTGGAGAAGGGCATGGCAACGCACTCCAGTATTCTTGCCTGGAGAATCTCATGGACCATGGAGCCTAGCTAGCTACGGTCCATAGGGTCGCAAAGAGTCGGACACAACTAAATTGACTTAGGAAGCACACACACACTGGGCTGTCACTGACTGAGTGATTTAAACAACACATACTTATATTCTCAGGGTTTCTGGAGGCTAGACGTCCAAGATCAAGGTGTGGGCAGGCTTGGTTTCTCCTGAGGCCTCTTCTCTTGGCTTGCAGATGGCTGCCTGTCTGTGTGTCCGAGTTTCCTCTTCTCGTAAGGACACCCCCTGATGCCTCATTTTAATCTAATCATCTTTTAGCAAGCTCTTATCTGCAAAAACAGTCACATTCTAAAGTATTAGGAGTTAGCATTTCAACATACAAATTTTAGAAAGACAATACTCAACCATAGGGCTTCCCAGGTGACGCTAGTGATAAAAAAAAAAAACCAAAAACCCGCCTGCCAAAGCAGGAGACGCAGGAGTTGCAGTTTCAATCCCTGGATTGGGAAGATCCCCTGGAAGAGGGCTGGGCAACCCACTCCAGTATTCTTGCCTGGAGAATCCCATGGACAAGGACCCTGGCAGGCTATACAGTCCATGGGGCCACAATGTCAGATATGACTGAAGCAACTTAGTATGCATGCATGCATTCAACCATAATACTATTCCATCAGAACAGAGCCAAAGAAGAGTCTCTTAAGCCCCAAGATGAGACTGAGGGAGAAGAAGAATTGGGGTGTCCTAAGCCTGTGAGTTTGCTGGGTAGATCTGACCAAGTCCTCCAGGGTCCGTGAGCAATCTAACAGGTGAAGAAGAGCAAGTGAATACGTGACTGGGAGTGGCTGATGGAGGACCCGCCCACTGGACCAGGCCTCCAGGTCACTAGTCCTTTGCTAGCAATGCTCCTGTCATGGTCACAGTAGCAGAAAACAGATCCTAATTCCCCGGAGCCCACATGCCTGGGGGCTGGGGGCTCTGGCACTTGACTCATCCATGGACTGGGGCACGCTGCCTGCATCCAGAACCACACAGGCGACAAACACAATGAGCAGATACTTGTCATCTCCAGTGGCCATAGTGTCACTGAGTCTTAGTGAAGACATGTGACTCTCCAGGGACCCAGACTGAGTAGGCAGAGGAACAGGGATTTAGTGTAGATACACCTGGCTCCAAATCCATACATGTTCCATGACATACCACGCAGACAGTGCTTCACATATCGTATACCATAACTTTAGACCTGTGAAGGTGAGTTCTGTGTGTCTACTAGGCCACGGGATGCCCAAATATTTGATGAAATGCTATTCTGTGTGCATCTGTGGGAGTGTTTCTGGATGAGGTTATCATTTCAATCAGTACACTGAGTAAAGCAGGTCACCCTCCCTATCGTGGATGAAAGTACTAGCTGCTCAGTCACGTCCAACTCTCCGTGACCCCATGGACTGTAGCCCGCCAGGCTCCTCTGTCCATGGGATTTCCCAGCAAGAATAGTGGAGCGGGTTGCCATTCCCTTCTCCAGGGGAATCTTCCTGATTCAGGGATTGAACCCACATCTCCTGCATTGCAGGGGCGTCCCTGGGGGCTCAGACGGTAAAGCGTCTGCCTGCAATGTTCAGAGACTTGGGTTCGATCCCTGGGTCAGGAAGATCCCCTGGAGAAGGAAATGGCAACTCACTCCAGTACTCTTGCCTGGAAAATTCCATAGATGGAGGAGCCTGGTGGGCTACAGTCTGTGGGGTCGCAAAGAGTTGGACACGACTCAGGGACTTCATTTACCATCTGAGCCACCAGGGAAGCCCTCTTGTGGATGAGCCCCATCCAGTCCATTTTGTTCCATCCAGGCCTGAATGGAACAAAAAAGCTGAGGAAGGAGGAATTCTCTCGGCCTTTGAACTAGCCTACCCGTCTTCTTCTGCTTTTGGACTCAGACTGGAACTTACCCCATCAGTTTGTCCTTGTTTCCAACTTAGCAACCAGCAGCCCATGTCACATGGGCCAGTTCCTTACATTCATATATAAATAAATATATATATGTATCGCCTATTGGTTTTGTTTCTCTGGAGAACCTGGGCAAATACAGACTCCCAAATGCTCTACAAATGTTTTCCCACAAGGATTGATAAACTATTAACAGATTATTCTTGTTAGCTCAATAGAAAATAAACAAAATGTTATTTAATTAGCCATTTCTAATTACTGTCTCTAATTGAACATAACAATAGTGTACTTAGACCCTATTCTCTCTACTCCAGACTTCGATGATTTAAGACTGGCTTTTCCCTAAACACAGCTGAACGAATGAGCTCTTTCCTTTTAAAGTCTTCATATCAACTTTGTGCTTATGTGGTAAGAGGATGAGAATGATGTTTGCTGAGCAACTACTTGGCATCAGACCGTTGCATGAAGTCCTTACATGGTATCTGCCATCCGGAATCTTCAGAAGCATCATGTTATTGATTCTTTTTCTTGTGCCTGTGGTGGATGGATGGCATCCGTGGGAACAGCAGTTACAGAGAGAACAAGCTCTTTTGCAAGGAGGTTTCTCCAGTTGGTCAGAATTTGATAACTCCTCTGAGAAGAATAGATGCTTTGAAATTGGTGCTGGAGAAGACTCTTGAGAGTCCCTTGGACAGCAAGGAGATCAAACCAGTCAGTCCTAAAGGAAATCAGCCCTGAATGTTCATTGGAATCACTGAAGCTGAAGCTCCAATACTTTGGCCACTTGATGCAAAAAACCAACTCATTGGATAAGACCCTGATGCTAGGAAAGATTGAAGGCAGGATGAGAAGGGGGAGACAAAGGATAAGATGATTTTATGGCATCATCAACTCAGTGGATATGAGTCTGAGCAAAACGCAGGAGATTTTGAGGACAGGGCAGTCCATGGGGTCACCACTTAGCGTTGGACACAGCTTAGCGACTGAACAACAACCACTGAGTACCTTTAGGAGGCAAAAAGCTGGATTCCAGATAGGGCTGGATCCCGATGAACTTCTCAGGGTCTTAACAGGTGGACTTCCCGGAGATAGCAGCAGACGACGTGCAAAAGAATTCTGGCTGAGTGATGCCTCCCAGTCGCCCCCGCCCTCCATTCTGCTGAGCTGTCTGGTTCAGAAAGCAGCCCAACCATTGAGAGCCTCCAATTGAGATGACATCCCAATAACTACCTGAGCCCCGGGCTGGCAAAAACCCGAGGTGTGCAGTCAGCCTTAATCACAGCTCTCCTCAGTAGCACTTAAAAATGGAGTTGATGAATTTAACAAGAAACACATGTTTTCATTTAAATTACAATTAGCAATTAGAGAGTTAAGTGTGCCCTAGATAGAACAGATAATTGTTGTCGAGTTTGTGGCATAGCTACTTTACTGTTGCCATCCTCCTTTTATGTTTTGCTTTATGTTTTTATTGTAAATTTATGCAGAAACTGTGAGAGAGTCTCAGGTTAAAGAAGGCTGCTGGTTTGGAGTTATTCGGCTTCTAAAAAAAAGGGTCACCAGCCCAAGCTCACTGCACACCCCTTGTCTCGTGTGATTCTCTTTCTTTTAGGAAATGTGAAAAGAGAATTTTTTATCTACCCCCATGTAAGTTGGATCATCTGTCAGTGAGGGTTGCGGTGTAAATTACATGTTTCTGAGTAATGAACAATTGGTGAGAACTGCTTCCTCTTTGGTATGATTTCCTGAAAATCCAGAAAAGGAAAAACAAGCTATCTTCTCCTTTACGCTCTCTGGAATGTTTCCCAGAGAAATTAATGTTCACTTCTGCTTTTCAGACGAGATTATTTTTTTAAAAAAGAGGCCAAGGAAAGGTGCCAATACACACACTTTGGGAAACAAGTCAGGTGCATCCCACATGGCAGGGAACCTGGCTGACGGACCTGCCAGGGTAAACCCACGGGGCCGAGTAGCCGGAGCACAGCCACTCCTGGTCCCTGCAAGGTTGCTCTAGCAAAGCAAGCTGGTGCTTCTGACGAAGACCTCTAATGAGAAACTAATTCCTGGTGAGGAGCCCCTCCCTCCGAATAAAATCCAATAAAAGGAGAGAGACATGGTTTATGGTGGAATTACCACCGGCCTGAGAACAGTGCAGATCAGAGCCAAGACAAGTAATTGTAGGTGGCTCGGAGACCTGAATATATATAATTCCTTGGCACGGTCCAAAAACCACAGCCGTTGTCTAAATTTTAACAAAACCAGACAGAGAAGTGAGGGGAGATGGCTCCTTGGGGATACCGTTAGGTATCCGAGACTTCTGGCGGAGTTTGCTGTGACTGGCAAAGGCGTTGATGGCCACAGATGACCGGTAGACTCTGGAGAGCATCTTTTCTGGATTTCTTTAAAGGGGGCAGTACGTTACACAGGCTGAACAGAATGGAAATCATCTCCAGTTTCTACAAAGCAACCAGCCAGTGTCTTATTTTAGCTACTCCCACAGTCGCATACAACCTGTCACTCAAAACAACAACAAACAACTCAAAAATCCTAAGTGAAGAGTTTGCTTGTTTCCCAGGGTTCTGTAAATGTTTCCAGGTCAAAACACTAGGATGAGAAAGAAGTTTCCCTGTCTTTTGTTGCTGGGAAAACACGCAGAGCAAAACTTCCGAGAGCAGACAGAGAGCCAGGCTCGGCTTTCTCCTCCCGTGTTGTTTTCCATCCTGTGGAATTGTTTGTCCCGAGCATCAGAGACAGGGAGTAAATTCTCCCCGACGCGCTGACAGCCCTCGTGGAACATCTGCATAACGACGGGATTTATTCTGTTCATTATGACTGCTGCAGAGCACGGGGCCTTATTTCACTCCTACAGACGAGTCGCGCTTCCATAAATTATCCTGCCTCCTCTTCGGGTAAATGGCCAGCAGTCTTGGGAGAACTGGCGAATAATCTCCGAGTTGTCTCAGCTTCTTCATTTTGGTTATTTCTATGTCGTAAAAGTTATGGAGTATCAGACAGAAGAAGGATCAAAAAGGCCTCTAATAAATACTTTTCAACAAGCTTGAGACAAACCTAATAACCCAGCCACGGAGGCTTCAGAGAAAACTCTCCATGCCTCCCCAGGCCCGAGGGCTCCAGGGGAGATGCTTCTTTCTGTGGAAATCAGCCCCCTTTCCTGCCTCGAGCACTTGGTCTAGTGTGTAGTGCTGGAAACTTCATCTTGCTCACTTGATGAACTGTCCAGCTTGGAGGTGATTTTTGTGTTCCTCAGGATGGATTTCCCCTTTGATTTTCGACAATGAAACCAGTATAAATAGAAGCAATCTGTTAAGTGCAAAAACAAACAGAGACCACAAGTTTCTGGACTAAAGATAACCCACCCAGGAGTGCTTTCAGATGTTCCACATCAATCAAGGTCTCACGTTCTATTTTCTTCCCCTCTCTTGCTCTCATTTATCTTTTTTTTTTTTTTTAAGAATTTGGCACAAAAGCCCCAGGCCTGGAGCTGGAGTTGTAATTTCAAGCAGTTGATCTAAAGTTCAGGCTACTCTCTGAAGGGCTTCCCGGTGTTGCGTTTACTGAAATATGTGCAGTCGCATGAAAGAAAGGAGAATGTTTGACCAAGAGGCAGATGGGCTTTGGGAGTAGGTGAAAGGAGAAACGTTGCTCACGGTTCTCCAGAGAAACAGAGCCAGCGGGATGTCTCTACACCTAGATCGCCATCTGTCTGTATTTATATCTGTATGTAGGGACTTCCTGGGTGGCTCAATGGTAAAGAATCCACCTGCCAAGCAGGAGACAGGGTTTGATCCCCGGGTTGGGAAGATCCCCTGGAGAAGGCAATGGCAACCCACTCCAGGATTCTTGCCTGGGAAGTCCCATGGACAGAGGAGCCTGGTGGGCTACAGTCCCCGGGGTCGAAAAGGGTCAGAACATAACTTAGCAACTAAACACCAACAGTAACACGTGTAGATAGATACACACATCTGTATAACAGGAGAGATTTATTGTTTAAAAAAATGACTCGTGTCATTATGAAGGCAGGCAAGCCCCAAGAGAGTTGGTAAGTTGCAGTCCCAGGGGAGCTGATGGTGGAGTTCAAGGTGAGTGCAAAGGTCTGCAAACCAAGAGAACCGGCGGTGCGCTTCCATTCTCAAGACTGGCAGACTGAAAATCCAGGAAGAGGCAGTGCTTCAGTTTGTGTCTGAAGCTGAAAAAAGCTGATGTCCCAGTTGGAAGGCAGGCAGGCATTCTCGCCTTTTCAGGGGAGGGCCCACCTTTTTGTTCTATTTCAGGCCTTCAGCTGATGGCACGAGGCTCGCCCACATCAAGGAGGGGCAATCTAATCTCATCCCCAAAACATTCTCATAGAAACACCCAGAAAATTGTTGGGCCACATAGCTGAGCCCTCAGGAGCCCAGTCAAGCTGGAACTTAGAATTAACCATCCAGAGGTTACGTGAAATCAGGCCCCAGAGAAGGCACTCTGTGTCTTGTTTACCTGAAACACCTTGGAGAACAGAACCAACAGCAGGATGAATGGGGGATGCTGTTTTCTGTCTCATGAGATGTAAGTGAGTGAGCAATCATGCCACCCACCTCACACCTCTATGCCCGCCGGAAATGTCAGAGCCCTTCGATCATGAAGGATTGATTTGTTTTATGAAGGAAGTTTGTAGACTATTTGTTCCTATGGTCTGAGGGTTCCAGGACGGGGTAGAAATGGGTTGAAAGGGAGGGCAGGGAACGAGGAGGGAGTCTTGTGTCTTTGTTGATGGGCATCACCGTCTGCATCGCTGTTGGTCTACTGTGAGATGTTGCTGCTGCTTCGAATTCACTGGGCAATGCCCCGATACCACAGCGACCACCCCTGAGGCACCCCAGGCCATGAAGATGAAGGCTGGTTCTCCTGGGGAGCCACCCAGCTGGAGCTGTGTAAAGGCTTGCCCCCCGCCAGGTGTTGCCCCGAAGCAAAGCCCTAGTCTGCCACCGCTGGTGATTTTGCCTCTCCCCCTCTGCTCTCCGTCCCCTTCCCAGCCTCTCGATATTCATCTTTAGGGGCAGTCCAGCCTGCCTGTTCAACATGAAGATGAATTCCCCTAGCTGAGCCTGGTTTAGCTGCCAGTTATCTTTAAATGCAGCCCCTGAAGCACAGGAGAGTCTATTGACTCCCCTTGGGACAAGGAAGTCTGTAACTCAAGCTCTCAAAGACTCAGAAAAATTTACAAAAAAGGCATGTCAGTGAGGGCAGGGATTGGGGCAGCGGGAGTGAAGAAATAAGAGCAAACAGCTTCAAATTCCTTTCTGAAATTATAAAGGTGGAAATCCACAATAATAATTATTATTGTGCAAATGTTATTATTTCTCAGTTTTAGCCTATTAAATCTTCCATATAGCAGACATAATAGTGCTTTTATATGTTTTTCATTGAACCCCCATGACTTTGTGAGGCGAGGTTTCCTTCATATTACAGATTAGGCCAAGGAGAGAAGGTGCGGTTTTCACTCCAGGCGCTGCGCTGTTTACTTCAGATATCTTTTTATTAAAATCTTACAGCCCCATAACCTAGGTCAGAGTTTTGTATCTACTTTCCAGATGAGACAACTAAGGCAGCAGTCTTGTTTAGGAATAAGGCACAAAGCTTAGCGCTGTCAAGCTGGTGAACACGAGGAAGGAAGGATCCTACATATGGTGTTTGAAGTCCAAGGCCAGCGCCCCAGCCCCTGGGGAAGTCAGCTCTAGGCTAAGATACCCCAGATCATCCACTCTCCCGCCCAGGATTCTTCTGGAAGTTTCTCTAAATCAATTGTCTTGATATCTTTCCATGTGAGCTCTCAGGCCTGTGGGGGTTCTTAGTGCTGTGCTTAGTCACTCAGTCATGTCTTTTTCGACTCTTTTCGACCCCATGGACTGGGTAGCCTGCCAGTCTTCTCTGTCCATGGAGATTCTCCAGGCAAATACTAGAGTGGGTTTGCATGCCCTTCTCCAATATCCCAAAGACACGGTACTAGCTACCACTGGGAGGCAAATGATGCTGAATGAGAATTTTTTCTAGTTCTCGCTCTGTCTACTAGACTGCTCTGCTCTCCCTATGGTGTTGCAATGAGAACATGAAAACAAACAAACATACCAACCTGTGTAACTTCTTTCCATCATCACCGAATGCTGTTTATTGAGTATCTCAGTGGATGTGCCAGTTGCCGTGGAAAGTCATGATATCTGCAGATGGACAAATTCATAACACGCGCTTGATGCAGGGGCCCCTGGGTGCCCTGCTGCAAAGCTCCACATTTTAAAATCACAAGTATTTAGGAATTCCGTCCCTGATTCACCAGGCTAAGCCATCAGTCGCCTACCAAGCCCAAAAGTGGACGGAACCGAGCGTTTCCCCCATCCCTCCCCACTCAGGTCCAAAGCCAAACACTGGGCTGTTTGTTTCTCCAAAACCACAGCTTTAGCTTTTCCAGCAATAGCAGGAAAAGGTTCTCCGCTCCCCACCTCCTCCACTCCATCCCCTTCTTCAGTTAATACCAAGGGTTTCAATTATCCTGAAGCCTGGGCTCTGATGTGTTGGGAGAATCCTGTTTCAGAAAAACACATTCCCCAGACCCAGTGTCCTGGAAGGTTTTTTCCTTCTCCAGAGCCACTGGGGTAGGACTGTGAGCAAAGGAACCTCTCTGGAGGTGGCTTGTTTCTCCCCTTTCATGGCCGGCTTGCCCAGGGAGGAGCAGGATCCCAGTGTGAAGAGTCTGAGCTACCTGTAGTCAGGAAGCACGAGGAACTTGATGTTTCCTCTTGGTGCTTGAAGTCCCTGAACGTGGATTTGCAGAGAGCCTGCTTCACTGGGCTGTCCCCTCACACGGGTCCCGTCCTGCCGGTGAGTGTGCTGCTCTGCGTGGAGGCAGGGTGGGGGCGGGGTGCATCTTGTCAAAAGTAGACTTTTTCTTTTTTTCCACTCCTTATCCATAGTATAAACTCCTTAAGGGGAAGATCAAATACTTTATCCATTTTTAAGAAGAGTAATCAAGAACTAAGCATGAAAGATGTGAATGGAAAGAAACCATGAACTAGAGGAAACACTCATTTATCAAACACAGGACTGAACTTGAGTATACACCTACAAGATATTTGCTTAACTAAAAGGCAATGGCACCCCACTCCAGTACTCTTGCCTGGAAAATCCCATGGGTGGAGGAGCCTGGTAGGCTGCAGTCCATGGGGTCGCTGAGGGTAGGGCACGACTGAGCGACTTCACTTTCACTTTTCACTTTCATGCATTGGAGAGGGAAGTGGCAACCCACTCCAGTGTTCTTGCCTGGAGAATCCCAGGGATGGTGGAGCCTGTTGGGCTGCGGTCTATGGGGTCACACAGAGTCGGACACGACTGAAGCGACTTAGCAGCAGCAGCAGCAGCAGTCACAACTCAGCACTGGGCAAATAATAAAGATTTTTTTCCTTTAATTTTCCAAGTAAGTGATATCGACTTTGCTTCTCAAGCCCCATCATTATGGGTTGTTGTTCAGCTGCTAAGTTGCGTTCAACTCTTCAACCCCATGGACTGCAGCATGCCAGACTTCCATGTCCTTCACTATGTCCTGGAATTTGCTCAAACTCATGTCCATTGAGTCGGTGATGCCATCCAGCCATGTTATGCTCTGTCGCCTTCTTCTCCTCCTGCCCTCAATCTTTCCCAGCTTCAGGGTCTTTTTCAGTGAGTCGGCTCTTTGCATCAGGTGGCCAAAGTATTGGAGCATCAGCTTCAGGATCAGTCCTTCCAAGGAATATTCAGGATTGATTTCCTTTAGGATTGACTGGTTTGGTCTCCTTGCTGTCCAAGGGACTCTCAAGAGTCTTCTCAAGCACCACAGTTCGAAAGCATCAATTATTTGGTGCTCAGCCTTCTTTATGGCCCAACTCTCACATCCGTACATGACTACTGGAAAAACCATAGCTTTGACTGCTACTGCTAAGTCACTTCAGTCATGTCCGACTCTGTGCAACCCCAGAGACGGCAGCCCACCAGGCTCCCCCATCCCTGGATTCTCCAGGCAAGAACACTGGAGTGGGTTGCCATATCCTTCTCCAATGCATGCAAGTGAAAAGTGAAAGTGAAGTCGCTCAGTCATGTCCAACTCCTAGCAACCCCATGGACTGCAGCCTATCAGGCTCCTCCGTCCATGGGATTTTCCAGGCAAGAGTACTGGAGTGGGGTGTCACTGCCTTCCCCGATAGCTTCGGCTAGACGGACTTTTATCGGCAAAGTGATGTCTCTGCTTTTGAATAGGCTGGCTAGGTTTGTCATAGCTTTTCTTCCAAGGAGCAAGTATCTTTTTAATTTAATGGCTACAGTCACCATCCGCAGTGATTTTGGAGACCAAGAAAGCAAAGTCTGTCAGGTAGATCAGGAAAAATGGGAAGTTTCCCTGTTAAATGTATAGCAGTTTCTTCTTATGGACTTCAGACCCATACAGTCTCTTCTGGTTAAATCACTTTTTTTTCATGGTGATTCAGCATGGTCATGGTCGTTCATTCCAAAGATAAACTCTTTACTATGGTAGCCAGCCTTCAAGATGGTCCCCAAGGACCCTCACTTCCTGGTGTTCACACCCTGGTGTAGCCTCCTTCCACACTGCACCAGCGTGGTTCTCTGTAACCAGTAGGAATATGGTGGAAGTCCTGGTGTGACTTCTGAGGCAAAGTCACTTAAAACACGGCCCCTTCCACCTTGCTGTTTTGGATCTCTCTCTCTCTGGAGGGCAGCCGGCTGCCATATCATGAAGATGCCCAAGCGGCCCAGGAAACCGTGGTTTCCTGTCAACAACCAACATGAACTTTCCAGACAGGTGAGTGAGCCATCGTGCAAAGAGTCCTCCAACCCCAGTCAAGTCCCCACATAACAGTCACTCATCTTGATCTTGACTGCAGCTGTGTGAGGGACCCAAAGGCTGAACTATCCAGCTAAACCATACTCCAAGTTCCTGACTCAAAATAGAAACTGCGAGGTCATAAAATTTTATAGTTTTTAAGCCTTGAAATAATAAAGATTGATTGTTTTTTAAGCTTCTAAATTTTGGAGTCATTTGTTACACAAGAATAGGTAGCTAATATATCATCTGGGCTTTTCCTGCTTCTCCTCTTTTTTCCCTGGTGTCTGGTGTAATGTGATCTTGGTGGTCAAGGAGAGGGTCCTGTGTGGCAGCCTTGGCATCCTCCAGGTCTCTTTGATGATCCAGGTAGGGAGGGGGTACTCATCCGATCTAGTCTCTGCTGATGAAGACTTCTATAAGTGATGTTTGTGGTCTCTTCTCTTGGCTCAGGCAGGTCAGTTGTTCTCTATAATTTGTTCAGCTTATTTAGCTCCTGCCAGCACGGCACACCCTTCCCTGGGGTCAGCTTATCCTTCCTGGTCAATCTCTGCCCTGGACATTCTGCCCTGTAGCACTAGGGACTACTGGTCACCTTGCTGTGCTGACAGCAGCCTTCCTGACAGCTTGTCAGGCAGCTCCTGTGGCCACCTTTCTTGTTCTGGATCCTTCCATGATACAGGGGCACCGAGAAAGGCTCAGGAGCACGGCCTCAGGCTTCCGCCCTAATAGCACCACACCGTCTTTGTCCCTGTTGTGGAGCAGGCTCTTGTTTCACCAGGCTCATTCCACAGGAGAGGCCCTCCTGGAGTTCCGAAGACGGAGCGGGAGCTGGGCCCTCCGGTTCAGGTTCCCCACAGCCTCCGACTAGCCGGTGGGGTAAGACTTGTCTCCCTGGTCGTTCGCTCCGGGACCTCTACCTCTGCTCTCCCCATGCTCCACCGGGTGGTCAGACAGGCCTTCCACTGCTGTCCAGAACTTTTCTGCCTCCTTCCCTGGGGCAGTACAGCCCCTCACCTGGATGTCACAGGCAGGAATAGCATCTCCTTCCCATGGAAGAAACCTGGTATGCCTGCCCAACTGTGCTCCAGGTTTGGAAGCTGTGGAGCAGGGAAGAACTAGGCTACTCAAGATGAAAATGTGTGGATTTCAGTTCAGTTAGTTCAGTCGTTCAGTCGTGTCCGACTCTTTGTGACCCCATGGGCTGCAGCACACACATGGACAGGCCTCCCTGTCCATCACCAACTCCCAGAGTTCACCCAAACTCATATCCTTGAGTCGGTGATGCCATCCAGCCGTCTCATCCTCTGTCATCCCCTTCTCCTCCTGCCCCCAATCCCTCCCAGCATCAGAGTCTTTTCCAGTGAGTCAACTCTTCACATGAGGTGGCCAAAGTATTGGAGTTTCAGCTTCAGCATCAGTCCTTCCAGTGAACACCCAGGACTGGTCTCCTTTAGGATGGACTGGTTGAATCTCCTTGCAGTCCAAGGGACTCTCAAGAGTCTTCTCCAACACCACAGTTCAAAAGCATCAATTCTTTGGCGCTCAGCTTTAATATGCTCAAATTATTGTCCTCGTTATCCATTAATTTTGATTCAGTTGTAAAATATAAACCCTTCTCACCTCAATAAACTAATTCCACAAGCTTCCCAGATGACGCTAGTGGTAAAGAACCTACCTGCCAATGCAAGAGACATAAGAGACCTGGGTTCGATCCCTGGATGAGGAAGATCCCCAAGAGAAGGGAATCGCAACCCACCCCAGTATTCTTGCCTGGAAAATCCCATGGAGAGAGGAGCTTGACAGGCTACAGTCCGTAGAGTTGCAATCGCAACCCACCCCAGTATTCTTGCCTGGAAAATCCCATGGAGAGAGGAGCTTGACAGGCTACAGTCCGTAGAGTTGCAAAGAGTTGGACACAACTGAAGTGACTTAGCATGCATGCAAATTCCACACACACACGCACACATAGACACACACACATGCACACACGCTAATGCTCACATGGAGCCAGTTTAAACTGGAATGATACTAACACATTTCCTTTGACAAGTTTGTCCAAAAGAAGAAAATCACCTCTAAACAGAACCTGAACTTGACTGTCATTCATTCAGTTCCAAACCTTGTGTCTAAGTCAGACTGGTGTGGGGACAAATAGAGTCAGGCTGCCATGGCTTATGGCGGAGGTGGACACCCCTGCTATTTTGTCTCACCCAGTGTGTTGCAAAGTGTTAACTGCAACCACCTTTTTTTTTTTAAATTTCACTGGTTTATGTATGTAGCATTGTTATTATTATTTTTTCATGGCACACACCTCAGGAAATGCTTCCCTAGAGTCCTCTGCTTGGGCTTCCCTGGTGGTCCAGTGGTTGAGAGTCCCCCTGCTAATGCAGGAGACACGGGTTCCATCTCTGGCCCAGAAAGATCCTACATGCCACAGGGCCACTAAGCCCAAGCACCACAGCTACTGAAGTCTGTGTGCCCTAGAGCCTGTGCTCTGCAGCAAGAGAAGCCACCACGAGGAGAAGCCCGAGCACCACAGCTGGAGAGTAGGCCCTGCTCAGGGCAACTAGAGAAAGCCCTCTCACAGCAAGGGCTTTGAGAGAAAGACCCAGCGTAGTCCCCCCGCACCCCCTCCCAATAGAGTCCCCTGCTCACAGGACTCACAAGAGAAAAAGCAACTCTGAATGGATTTTTTGGATCCCTAGGTTCCGTCTTTTGAATGACACCATATCTGCTCTGAATTGGTTTTCCACATGTTATTCTACATCAGTGGCTGCAAATCAGTAACCTACAGGAGAGAGCCAGCCCTGAGATGTGTCTTGATTAGCGTGGGCACACTTGTTTCAGTTCCCGTGCATTTGAGAGCATCTAGATTGTGCCAGAAGTCTCCAGTCATTTCTGTTAAGAGGCTTACAGATACTGTCAATACTATTACTATATTATGGGGACTGTGAGGAAGTCTATGCTAAGTGATGGAAACGAGGAAGTGGCCGTTTTCCCTGGAAAGATCAAGAAAGAATTCATTAGGAGAGGATACTTGAATTGAACGTGGAAAGATAAGGCAGGGTTTGCCTGGAAGCAACAGTCTGAAGGACATTGCACGAGAGAGCAGTGTTGTGGAAGGCAAATTTCAAAAAGATTCTAAAGAAAGGGGGAATGTCATATCTTAAAAAGTGGACATGGGGGCGGGGTTATGGATCGCTAATAGCGCCAAATATTTCAGAAAGAGAAAGTAAAATGTGCCCTGGAAAAATTCTGTTGGTGTTGTAATATAAAGTTCATCACTGACAACCTTTCTCTGAACAAAGCAGGTTCCGTGGAGGCTGGGGATGGGCCAGAACAGTAGGATGTGGTGGTCAAAGATGGGAAGATGAAACACAGATAATTTTCTTATCACAGAAGTGAGGGATGGTTAAGTTGGTCTGAGGGCTGTGTCTGCTGAGCAGGACTCATGTAAGGGTAGGGGGTGAAGGACGGACGTCAAAGGACGTGGGAGACACCTGGAGTTGTAGACTCTAGATCCTACACTGGGCAGGAAAGTGAGTGAAGCTATGAAGGGGACATTATGGCCTCAGGGAAAGCCTATTTTGAGGCCCATATGTGGAAGTTTGTCCATGGTCAGACACACTTAAATCAAACTTGGAGGACCCTTAAAGTTCATTCACACCTATTGGGGTTCATTAGAACCAATCTGAGCAAAACAGAAGGAAAAATTCCATTTCCCAAGCAGGATGTGGTTCTCTGATTTTTTGAGTGATCAAAATGCAATCTCTTTAAGGCATGAACATCTTCCTATTTCTATTATGGGAAGCCTTTGAAAGATATCCCTGGGAGAGTGACGTTGCTGCTGCTGCTGCTGCTGCTGCTAAGTCGCTTCACTCATGTCCGACTCTGTGCGACCCCATAGACGGCAGCCCACCAGGCTCCCCCATCCCTGGGATTCTCCAGGCAAGAACACTGGAGTGGGTTGCCATTTCCGTCTCCAGCGTGTGAAAGTGAAAAGTGAAATTGAAGTCGCTCAGTCGTGTCCGACTCTTAGCAACCCCATGGACTGCAGCCTACCAGGCTCCTCCATCCATGGGATTTTCCAGACAAGAGTACTGGAGTGGGGTGCCATCGCCTTCTCTGGGGAGAGTGATGTTGGAACATCCTAATTCATAAACTAACATCACCTGTAAGCTCAGCATGAGCTGAAACTTGGGGTCCAGTTTCCTCTGGTTTCACTCACGCCTGTGTGGGGCTGTGGTCCCACCAGCAGCACCTGGGATTTTTCAGGTACATTGTGCCCCCGATACCTCCAGGCTCCCTGGCTATACCTGCCTGTCCCTCACAGCCTCTCCTATGGACCTGGGGACAGTTGTCCCAGATTCCTTGCCTGGGTAATGTCCCGCAGATTCCTCACGGCTGTAAAGTCACGTGTGGCCAAGGTAAGGTTCTGCCCGCCACGCTGTCACGGGGGCTCTGAAGTCGAGTCCCTCAGGGAGATGTCCCCCTGCCTCCAGACCCCTCTCTTCAGGAGTTCAGATAAGTCTGGTGTCAGACTCAGTCTGCTCCTCCCGTATTTCCCCCTCTTTCCACAGATTGTTGTTATTTAGTTGCTCAGTCGCATCTGACTGTGACCCCAAGGACTGTGGCCCACCAGACTCCTCTGTCCATGGGATTTCCCAGGCAAGAATGCTGGAGCAGTTGCTACTTCCTTCTCAGGGGATCTCCCTGACTCAGGGATCAAACCCATGTCTCCTGCAATGGCACTCCGATTCTTTGCCACTGAGCCACCAGGGAAGCCCCCTTTCCACAGATGCCCATGTACAAAGCCTCCTCCTCATGGCTTTCCCTACCCTCAGGACACTCTAACAAACAGACACCACAGTCTCACAGCATTCCAGGCTTATCCAGAAACCTCTGCTAAATTCCTAGAGAAAGTACTTTGGCTGAGCCTGTAGGGCCTTTGAGGTTGGCCATGCCCTGCTCCAGCAGCAAATCCCCTTTATGGGAAATTCCAGCAGGTGTGGGTATTTTTCCAAGTATTTTTCCTTTTCACATCTCAGGATTTTAATTTGGTTATCCTCAAATGTTCTGGTCGTCTTTGATAAAATCAATCAGAAAAGGGAACTGGGGACAGGGAAGGGCATAGACAGGTAAGTAATAAGCAGGGGTGAGAGAGGATTTTGTCACCTGTATTTGGTATTCATCTGCTGAAGTCACCAAAACAAAATACCACAGATGTGGGGGCTTACGCTACAGAAATTTGTTTCCTCACAGTTCTGGGGGCCAAAAGTCTGGGGTCAGGGCTGATTTCTGCTGAGGCCTTTCTCCATGACTTGTAGATGACTGTCTTTTCCCTGCATCTTTGCGTGGTCTTCCCTCTCTGTGTCTGTATTCTAATCTATTCCTATAAGGATACCAGTCAAGTAGGATTAAGGCCCACCCATATGGCCTCATTTTACCTTAAGACTCTATTTCCAAATATAATTACATGCTGAAGTACTGGGCATAGGACTTGAACATATTTGAAGGGGTCACAATTTAGCCCATAATATTGGCACTGGGGAAAACCACGGAAGGCGAGGGCGGTGAAGTAGGGCCTTCACGTGAGACCCCGAGGTCTACTGGGCAGAAGGACCCTCCATGGGTCGGTGGCTGGCAGAGCGTGGTGAAATGTCTGCATTCCTCCTCTGTGGCCAAGTGCCAGTTCATCATGGGCAGAAGAGAAGGTTTATAACTCCAGGTTCAAAGGAGGGGTTTGGAAAACGCTCTGTGGAATCACGAGCATTTATTAATTAAAGGCTTCCCAAAGATCTCTCCACCTTGATCAAACAGATGACTCTCTTTGGGACCACAGTGAGCCCTGAGGGACAGGAACTGTCTGGTGAACATCACAACCTTTAGGCTTAAGATCCAAAAGACAAAGTATTTGGCCAGATACAGAACAAAAGCCCCTTTCATGGTGATAGCATCATTGGAACTCAGTGACATAAAGATTTTGAAGGGTTTGGAGTGAGTGAGGAAGTGTGAATGAGAATTTGAAAATGGTGCTTGGACTATATTCTCATTTAAGGACTGAAAATACCAAATATAACTTTATGATTTATTGTGCTATCTTTATCACTTTATTTTACTTAAAAAATTGTGTAAGGTTTTAATAAGTTCACTTGAAATCTTGGTGCCCAAACTCTAAACACTCTTTTCTTTATGAAGACCTTAGTTCCAAAATGGCCCATACTTGTATGTAATCATAGCTGGGAAAGGGCTCTGTGGCACATTTTGAGATCTAAACCCAAGATACAGTCTTAGGGATGAGGGAGTCACAGGTCTGAGATATATGGTCTCTTTCCTGGTTTATGGCTCAGCCCTTCAGACACATATATTTCATTTTAATTTTAAGATCAATGTAAAAATGTCTTTCATGCACATTGAGTACTTTGAAGGGGTAGACTACATTATTACTATTAGTAGTAGTGAAACATTAGTAATAAATGCACTTATCTCGGCCTGATGCACCAATCCAGTGTTCAGTCATCACTCATTCACTCAATACGTTTTTATTAAGTACCTTCTATGTACTAAGTCTTGTATCCTCAGCTCTGACCACAAGGGACAGGCCCCTCCCTTCAGGGATTTAAAGAGTGTTAAGTGCCAGGGTGACATAATAGGGAGGGCCTGGGGGGAGGTGACCAGGAGAGCAGGGTGAGAGAGTCGATGGAGAGAAAGCAGAGCCAGAATGTCTCTGGGGAAGCCCCAGAGTGATTTAATGCATCGGAGTGAGAGGTCCCAATTCACATTCTAAAGCGGTCATCTGGACAGCTGTGCTCACAGGTCAGTGCTGAGCAGAGAGAGCACTGAGAGAGGAGGCTGTAGCCATGCAGGTGAGAGGTGATGACATTGGAAATGGAGTGGTGGTGGTGGTGGGGGTGGGTTTGAGGAGGGGACGTCCGAGAGAGGAGACTGGGAGTGGTGCCAACATGAGACCACTGCTCGTCAGGAAGGACTCCCCTAAAGGCAGTGGGCTTACCCTTAATGGGTAAAGTTCAGTTCAGGCATTGAGGGACCTCCTCACAGTCAGGGCTTATGTTCTGAAAAGGATTCTAGAGGGAAAACGGGCACATCTTCCCATGAGGGCACCAGGAAGGGGGCTATAAGTCAGGCTCCAAAATCACTGCAGATGGTGACTGCAGCCATGAAATTAAGACGCTTACTCCTTGGAAGGAAAGTTATGAGCAACCTAGATAGCATATTCAAAAGCAGAGACATTACTTTGCCAAAAAGGTCCATCTAGTCAAGGCTATGGTTTTTCCAGTGGTCACATATGGATGTGAGAGCCGGACTGTGAAGAAAGCTGAGCACCGAAGAATTGATGCTTTTGAACTGTGGTGTTGGAGAAGACTTTTGAGAGTCCCTTGGACTGCAAGGAGATCCAACCAGTCCATTCTGAAGGAGATCAGCCCTGGGATTTCTTTGGAAGGAATGATGCTGAAGCTGAAACTCCAGTACTATGGACACCTCATGCGAAGAGTTGACTCATTGGAAAAGACTCTGATGCTGAGAGAGACTGGGGGCAAGAGGAGAAGGGGACGACAGAGGATGAGATGGCTGGATGGCATCACTGACTTGATGGACATGAGTCTGAGTGAACTCCGGGAGTTGGTGATGGACAGGGAGGCCTGGCGTGCTGCAATTTATGGGGCTGCAAAGAGTAGGACACAACTGAGCAACTGAGCTGAACTGAACTGAGGTGGACTGAGGGCCACCCTGTGTGGGTGCAGGAGTTGAAATGGAAAGCCTGAAGTTGTCCCTGGCATTGATCCCAACCTGAGGGTGTTTCACGTGTACACTAGCCGAGTTTCCTTCTCCTCCCAATGCCTTAATGGAAGCCATTAGCCATTGGCTGCTGCTTCTGTAAGTTGCTTCATAGACGGCAGCCCACCAGGCTCCCCCGTCCCTGGGATTCTTCAGGCAAGAACACTGGAGTGGGTTGCCATTTCCTTCTCCACCTTAGCCCTTGGAGGCCACTTGTATTTACATTTATACAGTTAAATGTAAAATTCAGTTCTTTAGTCGTGCGAGACACATCTCACACCCTTGATTGCCACATGTAGGTAATGGCTCCCTCATTGGTTAGTGTGGCTGCAGAACATTTCCATCATCACAGAAAGTTCTGTTGGGCCATCTAGCTATAGAAGGCCCACTGTCATGGATGAAATTCCTCTGGGAAAAATCTCATTTCTCTGTGTGCTCAGTTGGTATAAAATGAGGCAATCAATACCAGGATATTTTGCTCCATCGTGTTTGTTTGTTTTTTTTAGTTACTCATGAAATGAAAATGAAACTGTTAATGCCAGCTCCATCTTGCTAGATCTCTGCTGCTTATTCTTTCATTTTGGGGGCTGATATGGTCTGAATGTTTGTGTCCTTCCCAAATTCATATGTTGGAATCCTAACCCCTAAGGTGATGGTGGTAAGAAGTAGGGGCTTAAGAAGGTGATTAGGTATGATGGTAGAGCCCTCTTGAGCGGGATTAGTGCCTTTATGAAAGAGACTCCAGAGAGCAGCCTCACTACTTCCACTGTATAAGGACACAGCAAAAAATGGCCATCTATGAACCAGGAAGTAGGTGCTCCCCAGGCACCAAGTCTGCCAGTGCCTGATTTTGAACTTCCCACCCTCCAGAACTGTGAGAAATGAATGTCTGTTGTTTATAAGCCACCTAATCTGTGGTATTCTTGTTACTGCAGCCTGAATGCACGTGGGGTGTCCTGCCTGCTCTCTTAGATCCACCTTTGACCTTCCCTAGTGCTTGGCTTGCCCTCATCTGGGGTCATCCTCATGGGATGTGGACCCTGGTCCTCTCTACCTTATGTCTCGCAGCCACAGTGAACCCTATTCACTCCCAGGCCAAGTACCAACCTTTGACCCACCTGGGGCTTGGCCATGGGCCCTTCTGGCTAAGTTCAGCAGGCATATCTTCCAGAAGAGGCTGTGATCCAGGAAGCAGAGAGCCAGGACTGAGAGTCAGAATCACATGCTCTGTGCCCAGTCTCCAGAGAGACTAGCTGGGTTTCTTAAAGGTGCGTGTTGATGCTCTCTTTGCAGGCACTGACCCATCAAAGACAATGGCCAAGGAACAAGTGTCATTCTCTGGGCAGTGAAGGAGTTAGGGGCCTCAGAAGAGAAACAATAAATTAAAGACAAAGTGCAAGAATGTCGTGCTTTCCCTGTACTTCAGAGAGCAGGTTTCATATATATTTCAACACCCGGCATGCTCAAGAATGGAACAGACATGCACGTGCCTGCAAAACCAAAACACAGCTGGTAGGTCTAATTTTAGGTCCCTGAGCCTTGGCAGTGTCCCTCTCTCCAGTGAGCACTGTCTGATCTCCCAGCATCTATGCCGAGAGCTAGACTCAGCTGAGCTCCATGACAGTCCTGTGTGCAAGCAGAAAGGTGGGTGCTTCCCCAGGTTTCCCAGGAGGGGATGAGAGGACTTGCCTGCTGCTCAGGGGCGACCCATTAGGACCAGAGGTTGGGGAGGTCCTGCTCGTTGGTTCCCTCCTGGGCCTCAACTTGTTTGGGGAATCTTGAACAGAAGCACTTTGAAAGGGGTCTTGGGAAGAAAAATACAATCATACAGGGTCATCTGGTGGCCTGAGTAGGGGCATTTAGGAATTGAATATCTACCTGGAATAATGGTTGCATGGAACATTATTCTGCATCTTTCCAAGAATGATCACAGAAATGAGGGTCCTGGCTGACAGAAGCTTCTAGAAACCATGCTGCTTGGGTCTGAATCTGGTTCTAGCCTCCTTGGTGGCTCTGACGGTAAAGAATCTGCCTGCACTGCAGGAGACCCATGTTCGATACCTGGGTCAGTAAGATCCAGTATTCTTGCCTAGAGAATTGCATGGACAGAGGGAGCCTGGCAGGCTAGAGCCCATGGGGTCACAAAGAGTCAGACATCGCCTAGTGACTGACTCATACTCTGCCATTTACTTGTTAGGTGACTTTGGCTGAGGGGTGAGGGAGAGGATGCATGTAAAGTTGGAATGGCGCCCGCACACAGCACGCACTTTGTAGTTGTTAGCTATTATAATTGGCTGATTATTTTGGTCTGGGGTAGTTAGAATTAATAATATAACAAGCCAGCAGAAGGTAAAATGCGTCTGCCTGGACTCAAAGCCGAGTTCTACCACTAACCAGCTCTGTGAACTTGGGCAAGTTAGTTAAGTTCTTTGTGTCTCAGCATTTTCATGGATAAAATGAAGTTAATAATATGGACATATTAATAGCATCTTTTCCGGATGATAGTTGTGAGGATTAAAGGAGCTCTTACATGGGAAACACTCAGAAGAATACCTGGTGTTACAGAATAAGAACTTGAGAGGAGCCAGCTGCTATTATTATCATGATTATTGTTATTGCTATTATCACTATATGATTATTGTTCGGCTTCTCACCTTTCAAAGGCAAGGAATGCAGGAAAGTTCACTGAAGGCCGAGATGAGACCAGACCTCATTTACTGTAGCTTTGAAGGATCAAAGTAGGATCTTAAGGCACCATTTCAGTTAACCAGCAAATACCTTTAGAAGATGTACAATGTGTCCAGAACTGGCCGTTATTGTAAACATCCGATGGCATCATGCTGGCGAATTCCTTGGTCATGACGGCTCAGACATTGCTGCCAACACAGAGGTCAGTCTGGGCCTGTCTGGTCCGGTAAGCCAGGCGTTCCCAAGGCTGCAAGTATCGTGGCGTCTCTAAAACATTGCCAAGTCTCGAGGCCAGGAGGAAGACCTTGAGCCTGTCTAAAGACTGAGGAGTGAGAGTCACTCAGTCGTGTCTGACTCTTTGTAACCCCATGGACTGTATGTTCCATGGAATTCTCAAGGCCAGAATACTGGAATGGGTAGCCTTTCCCTTCTCCAGGGGATCTTCCCAATACAGGGATCGAACCCAGGTCTCCCGCATTGTAGGCGGATTCTTTACCAGCTGAGCCACAAAGCTGAGGAGGCAGTTCATCAGTCAGGACATCTTTTGTAAGTCAGCCATCTTCACTTTGGCTCCGTGAAGAAGTGAAAGCCAAAACTGTGTGTGTGGACTCTCTGAGGGGTCCTTGTCTGCCTCTGGCTGCTCTGTCCCAAGAGCATGCCTTCCTTCTTCTCCTTTCTCTGGGGTCCGTGCTCCCTGTGGGGAGGACCTCCAACCTGGCTCCATCACCTGGACAGATGACCAAGGGGAGGAAGGTGGAAAGGGTGCCTTGCCAGGGAAACAGTAGGAACGAATAGGGATGCTGAGACTTCCAGTGGAGACAGGATCCTGGAGAACTCTGTCCTCTATTCGTCTTTTTGCCACCCTGGTGTCAGAATTCCATCTCCCTCCCCAGTGAAGCCAGCCTCACTTTCTAGGACCCATGTGTCTTCACCTTTCCAAGATCTGTGAGCCTCACTCAAATGAACCAACACTGAACAGCCAGGAAGTGGTCGCCAGGCTTGGAGACCTGTTAGAGTCCCAAGGCCATCCTCCGCAGGAGTTAGGGAAAGCCAGGGCATGGGTTTAAGTTTTCCCTTTCTGACTCAGAGTGGGAAAGGAAGGCCACATCTCAGGCTCAGGAATGACCCCAAAATAGCATCCCTCTCACTCTTTTTCTCCATTAGTTGCTTTCAATTTAAGTCAGTTAGACAGAAGATGAGATCACAAAACCTACAGCTGAACATGCCTGGTTTCTTATTTATCTGTTTATTTATTTGCCTTTTTTTATTTTTCCCCCTCTTTCTCTCTCCAGTACCTTGTTCTTGAAACTTGTCTGGTTCAACATCTCACCGGCTTGGTTAAGTATCTTGTAAGGAAATCATTTATAGTAAAGCTGGTGTGCTTGGGTTTATCATTTCTAAGTGTGGGTCAGGGTTTAGTTCGCTGTGTTAAACTCTCCATGCTGCATGTGATTTGTCAAGCTTTGTCAGGAACAAAAAGTTCCGGGATGTGCAAAGCAGGACTGCTTGGTTTCCATGGAGATACTGCTAGTTAGGCTATGGAAATCCTGAAAAGGCCAGGGGATGACTGACAATACAAGGATTTAGCGGCTGATCTGAAGAGCCAGACTGAATTAATGAGATTTTTCACAGAGCGTTATTAACAAGGCTAGCGCCGGATGGCTCTTAGGCCCTCGTTTTCTCAGCTGCAGTCTTGGAAAACAGACATGGAAGATTTAATTGCTGTTTTTTAAACCCTTTAAGATTATTTTAACCTATAACATTTTAAGGTGGTAATAAAAAATGGGGTTCTTCTTTGCTAACCCCCCCCCCCATCACTCAGTTACTGTTATTACTATGTTTTTGGTGGCAGTTACCCTTTATCTGCATGGAGATGGGAAATTCAATAGTACTTATTATATTGAGCAGTTAATTCCCACATACTGTGAACACATTACTGTTCAAAGTAGGTTATCTGGAGTTCCACTTAGAGCCAAGGGAGAGATACCATGTCACTAGCTTTATACCTCCGGGCTGTATTAATTATTTATTATAGGCTGTTGATGTCAACTGTTAACTCTGGCAGGTCATCATTTGTACACATATCTATCCAGTGCTCTAGGTTTTTGGAGTTTGGGTGAGATCTCTGGAAACAAGCAAGTTGTGTGCTTTTCCAGTTAATTCCACGTGCTGCTGCTGGAGCAGTTAACACCAAAAGGAAAGCTGCTCAGAAAGGACACATCTCACCATCAGCAGGTAGCAGTTTCCTCCGAAGTTTGGGAACCGTGCTGTCAAAAGGCCTTCTCCCATTTTCTTTGCAAAGATGATGCCAGAACTCCTAATTCCAGCTGCTCTATTTATTTGTTTTTTTCTCCCTCAGCAGTCAGGAACCAGGCTCTGATCACAGAAATTTTGGGTGTGATTAGCCTGGCCTCCTTCTCATTCCCAATGTGGTCCCTGCACAAACCATCCATAAAATGTCAGCATCTTCCCCTCCTGAAGTCGACCAGCATGGGGCAGGGACAGCGGCCGGCCAGCGCTGCTCTTCCTCCCTGGTTTGCAGAAGGGCACATGGCCATATGGTTCTGGGAGATGTAAAACCATAATGTTACTGCTGAGTGATCCACAACAAAAGCACATGCAGCCGCGTTCCCCGGATTCCTGTACAGTAGGCTAATCCACTTAATCTCACTGTTAGCTTCCCCGGGCGGGAATTTCACAGTCTCTTTTGATTTAGTGGTTTGTAAAATCTCTGATTAAGTGCCTGTGCCCTCCCGTTATTATCTGTCTATTCCCTACATGAGTTGGGAGGAAGAAACCAGGGAAGTTGAAATAGGGGTCAACATGCCCTCATCCTTCCCTATTGGGTTTTTCTTTATTGTTGTTATTTTTAAAATTTAAGTGGTTTTGTGTGTGGGGAGGGAGGTTACTGCTAATGACAGCATTTAATTTTTTAAGTTTTTACATGTGCCCCTTTACCTTGACATCTGCACAGGGTCCTCCCAACTGAACTGACCTTAAATTGATCTCTGTTGAGGACTTGTATGTTACTAGGTCTACTCGTGGTCTGAGTCCACTGCTCTGTGTGTCTTTAAAAGTGGTAAGGAGCAAGGCTGATGGGATCAGACAGATTTGACTTTGAGACTTGGTTGTGTCATTTGCTAGCTGTGGGGTTGTGGGCAAGTCACCTAACCTCTCTGGTCTCAATTTCCTCATCTGACAGTGAAGATTAAACACCAGTACCTAGGTGCTGACACATAGTTCTCAATAAATTATGACAATAGTAGCTATCATTCATTCGAGGGGATGTAGTTTTGCACAACAATGCTTTGTTTTGGGACATCCTGTTAAGCCCTTAGCTGTGTGTTTTTCTGGCACCTCCTCTTAGATTAAGCTTGTAGAACTTAAGAACCCAAGTTTTTCATTCACTTTGTAATTGCTAATTGCATTCAGTTTGAACTATTATCCACCTGATTCTCTGCCCCTTAAAAATGCTGATAAAAATATTTGGGGAAATTTGCCTTGGACAGTATAATTATAGAAATAATAGATATTCAGTTGAAAATCTGCCAGTTATATTGAAGTTCTTGCTTAAGTTTTAAATTAAGTTGCAAACTAGTTGAATTTGTGCCCATCCATAAGGAGAAATTCAAAGTGAAAAAAAAAAATTCAGCGTTTTTGATGTTTGTTATTGTTTGGTTTGGGGTTTCATTTTTTTCCCCATGGAATTCTCTTGAAGACTGTTCAGACTAATGAAAACATTTTTTCTGCCTCCTCCTTCCTCAATACCTTTCAGAGAAGGGGAATTTGGAGTTTTTTTTTTTTTTTTCCATAGACACTTCTGAGTTTGAACAGTCCTATCATCCGACCCAGATAATCACGATGGTGTGATCACTGACCTAGAGCCAGACATCCTGGAATGTGAAGTCAAGTGGGCCCTAGAAAGCATCACTACGAACAAAGCTAGTGGAGGTGATGGAATTCCAGTTGAACTATTCAAATCCTGAAAGATGATGCTGTGAAAGTGCTGCACTCAATATGCCAGCAAATTTGGAAAAGTCAGCAGTGGCCACAGGACTGGAAAAGGTCAGTTTTCATTCCAATCCCAAAGAAAGGCAATGCCAAAGAATGCTCAAACTACCACACAATTGCACGCATCTCACACACTAGTAAAGTAATGCTCAAAATTCTCCAAGCCAGGCTTCAGCAATATGTGAACCGTGAACTTCCTGATGTTCAAGCTGGTTTTAGAAAAGGCAGAGGAACCAGAGATCAAATTGCCAACAGCCGCTGGATCATCAAAAAAGCAAGAGAGTTCCAGAAAAACATCTACTTCTGCTTTATTGACTATGCCAAAGCCTTTGACTGTGTGGATCACAATAAACTGTGGAAAATTCTGAAAGAGATGGGAATACCAGACCACCTGATCTGCCTCTTGAGAAATCTGTATTCAGGTCAGGAAGCAACAGTTAGAACTGGACATGGAACAACAGACTGGTTCCAAATAGGAAAAGGAGTTCGTCAAGGCTGTATATTGTCACCCTGTTTATTTAATTTATATGCAGAGTATATCATGAGAAACGCTGGACTGGAAGAAACACAAGCTGGAATCAAGATTGCCAGGAGAAATATCAATAACCTCAGATACGCAGATGACACCACCCTTATGGCAGAAAGTGAAGAGGAACTCAAAAGCCTCTTGATGAAAGTGAAAGAGGAGAGTGAAAAAGTTGGCTTAAAGCTCAACATTCAGAAAACGAAGATCATGGCATCCGGTCCCACCACTTCATGGGAAATAGATGGGGAAACAGTGGAAACAGTGTTAGACTTTATTTTTTTGGGCTCCAAAATCACTACAGATGGTGACTGCAGCCATGAAATTAAAAGACGCTTAGTCCAGGGAAGGAAAGTTATAACCAATCTAGATAGCATATTCAAAAGCAGAGACATTACTTTGCCAACAAAGGTTCATCTAGTCAAGGCTATGGTTTTTCCTGTGGTCATGTATGGATGTGAGAGTTGGACTGTGAAGAAGGCTGAGCGCCGAAGAATTGATGCTTTTGAACTGTGGTGCTGGAGAAGACTCTTGAGAGTCCCTTGGACTGCAAGGAGATCCAACCAGTCCATTCTGAAGATCAGCCCTGGGATTTCTTTGGAAGGAAAGATGCTAAAGCTGAAACTCCAGCACTTTGGCCACCTCATGTGAAGAGTTGACTCATTGGAAAAGACTCTGATGCTGGGAGGGATTGGGGGCAGGAGGAGAAGGGGATGACAGAGGATGAGATGGCTGGATGGCATCACCGACCGGATGCACATGAGTTTGGGTGAACTCTGGGAGTTGGTGATGGACAGGGAGGCCTGGCGTGCTGCGATTCATGGGGTCGCAAAGAGTCGGACACGACTGATCAACTGATCTGATCTGATCATCATGATAGCTGCATTCAAACTCACTTCACTTTTACAAATAAAGCCCCAACCTCTCATCAGGTCTGGTTGGCACAGACGGTAAAAACTTCAGTCTAAGATCTGGGAATGGGAAGCATAGCAGTTCGTTCTTTTTTAAAATCAAATTACATGGGGGCTCCACACTCCCACCATTAGCTGGAGGAAAGTCCAGGACTGGCTAATACTGGCCTGCGGGGCTCTGGTTCCATCACTCAGTCACTGGCTGATCTTGGCAGGTTACTAACCATTCTGTGCCTCAGTCTCCCCATTAGTAAAATGGGACTATTAGTACCTCTCTTCTTAATGGAAGGCTGTTGTAGAAGATTAAATGAATCTTACACTTACATGTACAAGTGCTTAGAGCAATGCTTCATATCAAATGTTCAGAAGGTGTCAGTTTGATCATAACGTTGATGATTATTGTTATCAATTGAGAGACTTATGTGATACCACCAAAGTGGGACAGTGGCATGATCCTTAGTCTATAAAAATGACCATCCCTACCAGTTCACCCTTTGGGCTCCTTGATGTGCTCTCTAGTGTTGGCCCTCTGCCACCTGTTAGGCACCTGGGTGTGCTCTGGGCAGGTTGCAGAGTGGCCGCCGAAGCCAAACTCAGTGTTGGAGGACCCTCACCTGGAGCTGGGCTCCAAGAGCCAGTTCCCAGAAATCCACAGCCATCCCCACCAGAGGACTAGCTGCTTTCCCATAGTGGGATGGGGATGATGTCTTTTCTACAGGTCCAACTACTCAGTTTCAGAGTCTCTTTCTCTGTCTCCCTGCCCCTGTCTCTCGATCCATGGACCCATGTCCTCCAATAATTTGGCCACTTAATATGAAGAGCTGACTCTTGGAAAAGACCCTGATGCTGGGAAAGATTGAAGGCAAAAGGAGAAGAGGGCGGCAGAGGATGAGATGGTTAGGTAGCGTCACTGACTCAATAAACACCAATTTAAGAAACTCCAGGAGACAGTGAAGGACAGGGAAGCCTGGAGTACTGCAGTCCATGGGTCTCAGACAGTCGGACAGGACTTAGCAACTGAGCAACAACAATAACACAGCCTCCTAGACAATCCAGTTCTGTAGCTTTGGGACCGAAGTCTTAAAGCAAAATCTATGCATTCTCCCCTGGAGCAAGGAATGTTTCACCCTCAGAATGGAAAACTTGCTCAACTCACTATTCTCTCAGAGGTGTGGAATGTTCTGAGGGTGGGATTGGAGCAAAGGAAGACGACCTTTGTGATTGTGTTGAGCCTGTAGCTGAAATCAGGACACAGCTCATTTCTCATCTGGTCTTCACACTGGCTGGAAGGCAAGTTTTGGAAACCGTGTGTTTGGCACATTCACCCCTTTAGAGCCTGAGCCAGCAGTGTTCTAGAAGCTGAGCTGAGGGAAGGGCGCCTCTTGGTTGAGTTGAGAGACTAAGGACTTCAGAGAGATGCCTGAGGCAGACAGACACTTAATGGAGTTGGTGGCTCAGAACTGAGTCTCCAGAACAAAGCTCATCTATTCAGTCCAGGGCTGCTGAAGAACCATAGGAAGTCAGTGGGTTCATGGGTGCTGGGGAGCCAGTGTATGGGGGATTCTAAGAGAAAGGAAGGAAGGGAGGGAGACATATTTGGAGGTACTTCCGGTTGTTGACAGTGGCACATTTTTGTTTTTTGCCAGTTATGTCACTTGTTCCCATGTTCTTCTAGGGTTATTGTCCTCTAATGGCCAGTGTGGCTCCTTCTTTTTATCCTATTATCTCTGGCTTGCACATCCCAATGTCTCAGGTCAGTTAGAATAGCCGGACTATCCACAAAGAAAATCATCAGGCCCCGCTTCTTCATTCAGTACCCCTGCCCCAGATCTAGATTTAGAAGAAAGAAAACTAGCATCAATTGATCATTTTGTATACTATGGGGCACACGTAAATGTGTTATCTAATTTAAGATCGGGTTCTGATCTCAGCTCTTCCATTTCAAGCATACTTATATATGATATCTTTTATATAAAGTCCAAAATAAGAAAAACTGATCTATGATGATTCAAGTCAGAATGGTCACCTTAGGAGGGAGGTGGTTAATAACCAGCAGTTATTAGAAGGTTCTCAGATCCTAGTAATGTTCTATATCTTTATCTAGGTAGTAAGTCCGTGGAAATGTTTACTTTCTACAAATTCATTCAATAAAAAAAAAAAAAACAGTCCAAAAGCTAATTCGGGTATTTTGCTTATGGAAATAATTTTCATGCTTGGCAGAATGGCTAAAAAGCTTGATATGACCCACCTATTTATTACATGTTCTTCTGCATGTAAGATGAAGCTAATCTGAGACAGTGGCTGAGAACTTTAAACCCAGTTGCTGTTTGCAGCTCGTGGAAGCTGCCCTGCTCCGCCTCCCTTGGCTGCACTCTAGGCAAGTCTTTGCTCTCATTTTGGTCCCTAGCATCCTTTTGCCTAGCCTCATTGCTCGAGGCTGTCAACCAACACTAAAGAATTATAGCATGAAGGCCAGCTTAGAAGCACCATTTCTTTGTGGTACAAATGAGCAGTGAGAAGGAGCTATCTCCCCCATCACAGATCTTCCTGGTTGAAGAAGAAACAGACGTCACCGGGAAAATTTCCAGCTTTCATAGGAACCTGTTCCAGGTTATAATATTGAATCTAATCTTTGAACTTCCCTGGTGGTCCAGTGGTTAAAACTCAACTCCCAGTGCAGAGGGCACAAGGTCAATCCCTGGTTGGAGAAGATCTCACATGCCACGTGAGGCCATAACAGAAGTAACCTTTGGGGTGTGTGCCTATGCTCTAGGTTCTGCTGCTGCTGCTAAGTCATTTCAGTCGTGTCTGACTCTGTGCAACCCCATAGACGGCAGCCCACCAGGCTCTGCCGTCCCTGGGATTTTCCAGGCAAGAACATTGGAGTGGGTTGCCATTTCCTTCTCCAATGCCTGAAAGTGAAAAGTGAAAGTGAAGTCGCTTAGTCGTGTCTGACTCCTAGCGACCCCATGGACTGCAGCCCACCAGGCCCCTCCGTCCATGGGATTTTCCGCGCAAGAGTACTGGAGTGGGGTGCCGTCGCCTTCATCTCCTTTTTGGTTTTCTTTTCGTATGTGTATGTGTTCAGTTGTGTCTGACTCTTTGTGACCCCATGTCTGTAGCCTGCCAGGCTCCTCTGTCCATAGCATTTTCCACGCAAGAATACTGGAGTGGGTTGCCATTTCCTCCTCTGGGGATCTGCCCGACCCAGGGCTTGAACCCATGTCTCCTGTGTCTCCTGCGTTGCAGGCAGATGCTTTACCGCTGAGCCACCAGGGAAGCCCTTGTTCTATTCTATGTACTTTAAATGTATTAACTTACACGATTACTTAACGACTGTATTGAAATGTAATAACTTACCTAATTATATAACAACTGCATGAGGTAGTGTTATAGATTGAATATTTGTGTTCCCACCAAAACTCATATTTTGAAACCCTGACTCCTAATGGGATAATGTGAGGGAGTGAGGTCTTTGGAAGTAATTAAGTTATAAGGGTGGAGCCCTCAGGATAGAATTAGTGCCCTTATAAGAATAGAGTTAAGAGAGCTTCTTGCTTCTTCTCTTTCTCTGCAATCTACCATGAGAAGACACAGTTAGAAGGCAGCTGTATACAAACCAGCAAGAGGGTGTCCCCAGACCCCGACCATGTTGGCCCCCTGATATTAGACTTCCAGCCTCCAGAACTGTGAGAAATAGGTGTCTGTTGTTTAAGCCACCCACCCTATGGTGTTTTGTTATAAGAACCCAGACTGATAAAACAGGTAGAAACTATTCCCCATGTTGCTGGTGAGGAAACAGAGGCAGAGAGCAGTTCTGTCAAAGAACACACAGTTAGCAAGCAGGGGAGTCAGGGACTTGGCCTCTTCCTAGAGCCCTTGCTCATCACACACACGCAGTACAAGACACAATCAACTTCCTGCTGCCGTCCATGTGTCTTCAGTTTCAGGAGACCCATAGCATGAGGCTTTCTCAACAGGGCCCCAGCTCTCTGTGAGCGGCTGGCTGTACATCAGAGGTCAGTCCCTGGGATTCAGGCCCCGGGGATGGTGAAGGGACCGTGAGGATCGTCCCTTCTTCATCTCTTGGTGATAGCGGCTGGGGAGCAGAGTGGGAGATTTTGCTCATTTCTGTTAAAAAAAAAACAACAAAAAGCATCACAGAGAATGTAAACCTAGGTAAATCAAGGATCTGAGCAAGGGCGACGAACACTGTTTTCAAAAAAAAGAAGCACGGCTTTTCTCACCGCCCAATATTCCTCCTGCTCCCACTGCATGGCTTCCTCAGAACCGCCATTTTCTGAGCTCTCACCGGTAAACTTCATGAAGATTGATATCAGCGACAAATCTTGTCAACTTCCGTGCTGCGAAACTTAGTCACTGTGCAAAATGGACCAAGGAAAATAAATCACCCAAGGAATGATGAAGTGTGTAAATACTGATGTGGATGCCAGGCACCGGGAGGTTGGATGAAGCAAAAAAAGAGTTAGTGAAGGCAAGTTCCCATATCCTGATGGAAAGGAGAAAAGTCTTTTCACATCGATTTTAATTCTCTCTCATTATCTTCAGAATGGGAGTGTGTGTTGTAGGATTCCAAAAAGAACAAAAAAATCATTCTAGAAAAAGCATTTTTTAATTAGTTTAAAAAATTGCTATTACAAAAATAGTACTGTATATAGAAAAAATTTTAAATACATATATAAGAAATATAGAATAATGAAGAATACCATCACCAAAATAATTCCGTCACCGAAAATACTAGCTGTGAGTATCTTTCAGACTGTTTTCCATGCTTACGTATTCATTTCCTAATTTCTAAGGCCCAAGTTTTTCAAAATTTGGTATCTCTGAAATCAGACTGAATCTATGGCAGTGTTACCTTTTTTCCTAAAAGGCTGTTATTCAGTTAAAGTAGTTTCCTACCAATGATGACATCTTAAATCCAAAAATATATATGTGTACCACATATTTGTAGAAAATATTATATTGTACATACAATCTTTTCTTTTTTATTTTTTAACTGCTTTTTTTCTTTTTCTTTTCTTAAGGTATTATTGACATAACATTAAATTAGTTTAATGTGTACAATGTAATGATTTGATACTAGTATATACTGTAAAATAATCTCCACAATAAGTCCAGTTAGCATCTGTCACCACTCTTAATTACAATTTTTTTCCCTTATGATGAGAATTATCTACCCTCCTAGCTACTTTCAAATATGCAAATACAGTATTATTAACTGTAGTCACTCTGCTGTACATTATATCCCCACGACATATGCCTTTTATAACTAAATTTGCACTTTTTAACCCCTCCACCCGTTTCACCCGCTCTAGCATCTCCTTTTCTCCTTTTTTCTCATAGTATTGTTGTTGCTCAGTTGCTCAGTCGTGTCTGACTCTGCGACCCCATGGACTGCAGCATGCCAGGCTTCCCTGTCTTTATGGTATGCTGCTGCTGCTGCTAAGTCGCTTCTGGATCATTTTAACCATTTTTAAGATTACAATTCAATGATATTAAGAATATTCAGGATGTTGTGTAACTATCATCACTATTTAATTTCTGAACTTCTTCATCATCCCAAACAGAAGCTCTCTACCCATTAATCAATAACTCTTTCTCCCAACCTCCTCCTCCCAGCCCGGATAACCACGTTCTACTTTCTGCTTCTGTAAATTTGCTTATTCATCATATAAATGGAACCATAGAATACTTCTTGTCATTTGTGTCTGGCTTATTTCATCTTGCGTAGTGTTTTTGAGGTTCACCCGTGTGGTAGCACGTATCAGAATTCCATTTGTTCTATGGCTGAATAACACACCACATTGTGCTTGTCTGGCGATGGACACTTGGGTTGTCTCCACCTTTGGGCTATTGTGAATAATGTTGCTATGAACATTGGCACACAGTATCAATTTCAATCCTGTTTTCAAGTCTTTGGAATTGAATATCTAGGTGTGGAATTGCTGGATCACATGATAATTCTCTTCAGCTTTTTGAAGAACTGTCAAAGTATTTTCTACAGTGGCTGTATTATCGTGTATTCCCATTAGTGATACATTAGGGTTCTAGTTTTTCCACATTCTCATCAATAATTATTTCCTGCCATATATATATAATTTGTAATAGCCATCCTAATGGGTGCAAAGTAGCTGTACACACTTTTAAAATCTGCTTCTTCCTATTAATGATATATCCTAAATATATTTCCATGTCAGTTAATATTCTTCTATAATCCTTATCAATTACCATTTTAATGGCTGTAGTTTCTAGCTCTGTGTATGCTTAATTATATTAATTTTTAAAAAATAATCTTCTATTGTGGAATATTTAGGTTGTTCTCAGTTTTTTTCCTATTATAAATGATGATGAAATGGATACTTTATGGCTATTTTTTGCACACATTCTTAATTTATTTCATTGGTATAAATTCCTAGATATGCTATTGTTGGATCAAAAATATGAATGTGTAAAACTTTTAATTCATAATTCTAATTTTCCTCCACTTAGTTTTAAAAAGAAAAAAATCAACAGTGTTTTAGTGATGAACCACCCACACCACCACTGCCAACTCCAAAGATTTAACTGGAAAATATTTGCAATTATAAGGAAAAAAGGAAGTGGAAATGAAGATCTGGTCAATGAAATAGAAATTGTATCAGTCAGCTCTTTTGCCAGATGGCTTGACAATTCTGGAGTGATGAAATTCTTTATAATATTCATCTTGGGTCTGAGAATAAACTTTTTTTCAAGGAAGTATGATTACTTTCTTTCTGACCTGATTTTCAGATTTCTCATCTACCAGTGTTGCCTGGACTGTAGTAAGAAAAAAAAAAAGAGTGAAAGTAGGCATTCCACCAAAGAGTTCCTCCAGCAGTTACTTAAACTTGAAATTCTGAGCATCTGTATGAAATTTCTATAGAAGAGGAATAAAAAGAAGTTTCTGATTGGTATATCTAAATTAGTACAAATAACATGCTAAACCCACACCATAGAAATTCTCTGGAGGATTTTCTAACCTCTGAAAAATTGGATAATTTTATGGAAAGCATTACATTTCATCCCTCATTGCTCGTTAGGGTAGATGCTGCAACAGTAACCAGAGGGCAAGCAAGTGAGCAGTCATCCTGTAATTAGAATTTTCTGCCCCAGCTAAGTCACCTGTCCTAGTTTGTTTGGGCTGCTAAAACAGAGTGCCACAGACTTCTCACAGCTCTAGAAGCCAGGATGTCCAAGGCGCCGGTGGGTTTGGAATCTGGTGAAAACCTGCTTCTTTCCGTGGATGGCCATCTTATCACTGTGACCTCACGTGGTGGGAGGGACAAGGGAGCTCTCTGAGGTCTCTTTTAAAAGGGCGCTAATGGAATTAGGAGAGTTCCACCCTCCTGATCTAATCACCTCCCAGAGGCCTCATCTCCAAAGACCATGATACTGGGGATTAGATTTCAACCTAGGAACTTTGGGGAAACAGCATGCATATGTGTGTGCTCAGTCACTCAGTTGTGTCTGACTCTTTGGACAAAAAGAGTGGACTTTATAGGCCATGGACTATAGCCTGCCAGGCTTCTCTGTCCATTGGGATTGTTCAGGCAAGAATACTGGAATGGGTTGCCATTTCCTTCTCCAGGGGATCTTCCCCGCCTAGGGGTTGAACCTTCATCTCTTTTGCCTCCTGCATTGGCAGGCAGATTCTTTACCACTGTGCTACCTGGGAAGCCCCTCAATGTATAGCGACATTAAAAACCACAGCCCAACTGAGTGACTGAACTGAACTGAACACTGTGGTCCTTATGGCAGTAATTCTTAGACCTTAGTATCCATCACAATTACGGAGGGATGTTAAAACACAGATTGCTAGACTCCACCTCCAGAGTTTCCAATTCAGTAGATCTGAGTGGGGCCTGAGAATCTTCGTTTCTAACTGCTTCCAAAGTACTGCTGGTTAAGGACCGAACTGTGTAAAACCTGCCTTCATTGATACTGTCTTTCACTCGCCTCCCTCAGGACAGCTTTGGATGATCACTGAGATGAGTGGTTAAGAGCAAGCTAAATGCTAAACAAAACAACTGTATGGATTGTGATAATCATGACAAAGAGCTACAATTATGTTTTATTCATGGGGCAATTTTTCTCTAGGAGAATTATTGGAGTCCTCGTACTTAGAATTGGCATCAACAGACAACAGCCTTCTCACACGGAAACAAAGATGTCAATCCGGATCACACAGTAACTCTGATAATTAATTTTTTCACTGTGCTTACTTCAGTGGCTCTAGTGAATAATATATCTATGATGTGCATAAATAACACCAATGGGAAGTTTAAAATCCTTTCAAAGATGTATCTTTATAGGTTCCCAAATTAAATATATAGTCCTTGAGGCCAGAATCTTATTTCCTGTCACTCCAGGGCACTTGCTTCCATGGTAGCTCAGATGGTAAAGAGTCTGCCTACAATGAGGGAGACCCCAAGTTTGATCCTTGGGTTAGAAAGGTCCCCTGGACAGAGGAGCCTGGCAGGCTACAGTCCATGGGGTCACAAAGAGAGACACGACTGAGCAACTAACACGTCCTCTTTCACTTTCCAGGGTATTTGGCCTCTAGTCAGTATTCAGTACATGTTGTTGATCAATTCAAGGTTAACTCAACTACACAGCACATTTGAACCACCAGTATATGAGACAAAAACATATTTAGGAAGAATGGGAGGTGTGGTGTTAGACTGTGACAGGCCCTTGTGTGGGCCCTCCCATGTTGACTCTGGACTTGGCCATGTGCATTGCTTTGGCCAACGGAACAGCAACAAGTGTGATGATGCCAAGACTTGATCAGCACGTGTACACTGGGGCTTCTTCTCTGGAAAGATTCCTCTTGGATCCACCTCCCAGGCTGCTGGACACAATCACTGTGATGAGTGACCCCATGGAGAAAGAGGTCAGAAGACAGCTAGGATGTCCCCGCCCAGCTTCCAGGTGAGCACAGACTCATGAGTAACCTCAGCTACGGCACTTAGTCACTGAAGAACTTCCCACTGACTCCAATCAACTGCAGGCTCATAAGAAATGATGGGAGGCGGTGGGTACAAAGTAACAGGAAGCTGAAACAGGAGGACTGCAAAAGCAGTGTATTTTAAAATCTAAAAAATAATCCAACAGTCATGTAGATGATTTCCCTGGGTCATTTCTGCTTCTGTGATCCTTTTTCAAAGTCTGAGGAAAAAATCTGGATGTCACAAAACTTTCATTCATTTGTTTATCCACTCAACTGACTTTTGCTAACCTTCTATTACAAGCCCAGCTCTGTGTGAACAGAGGAGACAGGGAAGGAGGGAGAGACAGGGAAGTCAGTGATCCCCACCAGAGTGATAAGAGCCATGCAGGATGGTATGGGGGATGGAGGGAAAAAATGAAGCTGAGGCAGCTTCCCAAGACTGGCTCATGACTTCTATGGAACCCTGACTTGGGGTGATTGAATTCTAGGTACCTTGATGAAGCTCAGGATAAAAAATTAAATTAAAACAAGAGCTAGAGAGGTGGACAAGATGGAGTGGCAAGCTTTTGTTATCCGTATAAAGGTTTCAAATATAGCTCTTCTCGAGATATGAGCAATCCTTCTTGGCTTCCTTAAAGCACATCCTGGACGCAAGGCCAAGAAACTGTTTCCTTCCATCACTGAGACAGAACATCTCGTGTGACAACACATGCACCCTCCCCCCAACCCACCTTCCACATGCTGAAAGTCAGAGCTCAGACTCACACTGCCCGCCCCCGCGCCGGACACTAACGACTTGGGAATCACTAGGAGCAGAGCCTGGCATGTGCGGGAGCCACCCTAAGAGAAACCATCCCAGAAGAGAGGTGCTAACTAGGTGAAGACATATGACTCTGAGCTCCACTTCCTGATTCTAATGGAGGGAGAGTCTGGCATGGAGCCAGGAAGCAGAAAAGGCATGAAAGGAAGAACTAATTTGGAGCTGGCGCAGTGAGTGTTTTCTGGCTTATTTAAACACGTAGATATAGAATTCAAGCAGGGAGGAGGGAATCTGACTACCAGATGGAGATGCTGAGTGAGGTAGCATGTCAACAATGAAGGCAGCAATGCCCAGGCAGGAAAGGAGACATTTTTGACAGCAGGGAAGCTATAGAGGGATCGATGCTTGGTGGATTGGGTGGGTTCCAATTAACCTCAGGATTTTATTTTCACTTAAATCTCGAGGAGGCAGAGGATGAGGTTACTGGCTTGACCCCGTGTTAAAGGAAAACCACAACTCAGTCCTTTAAGGATGACTAAGGAAACAAGTCAAGTAGCTAACAAACAGGCAGAAGTAAGACCTTGGAACATGAATGTACTGAGTGCCTGGTGTGAGGCAGAGGGAGTGTGCTGGAGTACAGGGAAGCACAGAGGAGCATGACTGCATCCTGGCCCTCAGGGAACAGCCATTCTGGTTGCTGTTTAATGTCCCAAACACAGGGAGGTGCACAGAAGGCAGAGAAGGTCCGCAGGTAGCCGTGATGTGGCGGAAAGCTCCCAGAAAACCAGTCGTGCAACATCTCTCGGCAGTTTGCTTGCTTGGGGACCTGAAGCGAGTCTCTGAAATTCTCCTTTTCCCTTCTGTAAACTAGCGGTTCCTTCGAGGTCACACTGAAGAGTCACGAAGGCAGTGTTACAGGGTAACAGCGTGCTGGAGGGTGGAGGAAGGGCTTGGAGCCGTATTCTACCAGCCAAACCCACATGTGGTAGCTCTCAGGGGATGTGACTTTCCCTGGATAAAAATGTGGCAGGACAGGCAAAACCACTGGGAGAACTTAGAGGCAACAGTCAGAGAGAGGGCTTCCCTGGTGGCTCAGTGGTAAAGAATCCGCCTGCCAGTGCAGTGTTGGATCCCTGATCCGGGAAGATCCCACATCCATGGAGCGACTAAGCCCATGCACCACAGCTGTTGAGCCTACGTTCTGGAGCCCATGAGCCACAACGACTGAGCCCACGGGCACAACTGTGGAAGCCCACACACCCTAGAGCCTGTGCTCTGAAACAAGAGAAGCCACCTCAGTGAGAAGCCTGCTCACCACAGCTAGAGACTAGCCCCCTCTCTGCAACTAGAAAAAAGCCCGCATGGCAACAAAGACCCAGCACAGCCAAAACTAAATAATAAATGAATATGTGTGTATGTACTCAGTCGCATCTGACTTTTTGTGACCCTATGGACACATGGGGAAGACCCAGGGGAGCCTGGATCCCACCAGGCTGCTCTGTCCATGGGCTTCTTCAGGCAAGAATACTGGAGTAAGTTGCCATTTCCTTCTCCAGGGGATCTTCCTGACACCCGCAATCTCTTGCACCTCCTGCAATGGCAGACAGATTTTCTTTACCACCGAGCCACCTGGGAAGCCCAATAAATAAATGAAATTGTTTTTTTTTAAAAGATGTTTAAAAAAAAAGAGAGAGAGAGAGTATGCATCCACCTCCAGCCTAGTTCTATAGCGTCTGGAATTCATTGCTTCTCCCTCAATGTGATTCCATGATTCATGCTTCTCTGGATGTGATGTCACGTGCTCTCTGCTGTTCATTGCACTGCATTCCAAGGGTGGCGGAGGGAGCCTTTCCAATGTCAGAGAGCTTGGAAATGAGTCCTTGGTTTAATTTTAACTCCTTCTATAAACCGTGGCCTGATTTGAGGAAGACTCCGTCTGCGTCTGGCCAGACATCCCTGCCCCTCCATCGCTTCCTTCTCTTCACCCCTTTCTCCTGTGCTCAGGCCGACCGTCTCGCCTGTATCGCACATATGGACTTTGCAAATAAGTGTGAGGTGATTTGTGAGCTCATCTAACTTGAGAAGAAAGAAAGTGTGTCAGCAAAGCCGAACAGCCAGCCAAGTCATGAGCCCCTGCAGTTGGGGAGCTGCCTGCTCCTCTCAGGCAGTGAAATGTTATCTCGGCAGGGGGATGGAGTCCAGGCAAGGCCAACAGATCAGCCAGAGAGCCCCTTCTTTCTCTCCCAGCCCCAGATTCTGCTGTATTTTTGTTTCCCCCTTGAGCAGTAAGTCAAGTTCCCTCTCTTCTTGTATAAATTGAGTGACGTTATGGCTGAGGGAACTGCCCCCCTTCTTGTTCACGGCTTTTCCCCTTTCCCTTCACCCACCATCAAGGAGGCTGGATTTACAGATGGGCAACACCTTGCAGAGGTGGACACGACTGAGCGACTTCACTTTCGCTTTTCACTTTACTGCACTGGAGAAGGGAATGGCAGCCCACTCCAGTGTTCTTGCCTGGAGAATCCCAGAGACGGGGGAGCCTGGTGGGCTGCCGTCTATGGGGTCGCACAGTCAGACACGGCTCAGATGATAAGGAATTTGCCTGCAATGCAGGAAACCTAGGTTCGATCCTTGGGTCAGAAAGATCCCTTGGAGAAGGGAATGGCCACTCACCCCAGTGTTCTTGCCTGGAGAATTCCATGGATAGAGAAGCCTGTCGGGCTACAGTTTATGGGATTGCAGAATCAGACATGACTGAGCGACTTTCACACACACACACACACACACACACACACACACGGCACCTCACAGGGGAATAGAAACCACCCTTCTCATTGCTCAGATGCCGACAAAGGCACTGAACGTTCCACTGGGAGCCCCCAGGTGATGGATGAATCCCAGTTAGTGAGCCACATGGTGGCCGTGGGTGGAGGATGGGGGTGAAACAGAGGGAGTGAGTGGAAGAGTCCTCTGAGGACAGATGGAGGGATGGCGACAAGCAAGGGTTAAAATGGCCGGCCACATTTTGACTGAGAAACATTAACTTAGGGCTGCTGCTGCTGCTGCTAAGTCGCGTCAGTCGTGTCCGACTCTGTGCGACCCCATAGACGGCAGCCCACCAGGCTCCGCCGGCCCTGGGATTCTCCAGGCAAGAACACTGGAGTGGGTTGCCATTTCCTTCTCCAATGCAGGAAAGTGAAACGTGAAAGTGAAGTCGCTCAGTAGTGTCCGACTCTTCGAGACCCACCAGGCTCTTCCGTCCATGGGATTTTCCAGGCAAGAGTACTGGGGTGGGGTGCCATTGCCTTCTCCAACTTAGGGCAGGGGTCAGCAAACTTTTTCTGTAAAGGGCCAGGTAGTAAATAATTTGTTCTCTTTGTGGGCCATGCGGTCTCTGTCCCAACTACTCCGTGGTCGTAGGGCAAAACTGGCTGCAGACAATTGGTAAACGAATGGGCGTGTATCTCTGGCCCCAATAAAAGATGGTTCAGAACAAGAGGCGGCAGGCGGGATTGGCTCGTGGGCTGCAGTCCGTGTGTGCATTTAGCCAGCTATCTCGGGGAGAGGTGACCTCTGCCTCCTTCACGTGGCTCTGCTTTTTCCACCCTGCTTCTCTCTTGGTACCGACTCTGGGTGTTGGACTTGGACAAGGAGACCCCCTAAATGAAAGCCACTGGGCTGGTGACTTCAGGGCTCAGGATTTTATTGATAAACCCCCCACCACAGGACAGGTAGAGAGTGCAGGCACTGAAATTCAGTCAGCGGAGGTGTTAGGAACTCCCTTAAGCAGTTTGGTATTAGGCTTCTCTGGTGGCTCAGTGGTAAAGAATCCACCTAGCAATGTAGGAAACAGAGATTGGACCCCTGGGTCAAGAAGATCCCCAGGAGAAGGAAATGGCAACCCACTCCAGTATTCTTGCCTGGAAAATCCCATGGACAGAGGAGCCTGGCAGGTTACAGTCCATGGGGTCACGAAGAGTTGGACACGACTTAGCAGTTAAACAACAACATAGATATTATAGAATTCTATTTTCTGCCTCTTTTCCACTTTCCAGGTCTGAATGTTGACACTCTGACTTCAGCCTCTATATGTGTCTTATATTTCCTATTGTAGCTTCTATTCCTTATCCATTCTATGCTTTCAGGAAGGGCTCCTTAATCTAATACTCCACCCCCTGGGTTCACTCCTTAACTGCCCTCTGTCCACCACTTCCCCTTCCATTGGGCTCCTTCATCCAGCCTGAGAGTGAGCTCAGTGATACAAGCTAGACTCTGCTTGGGTTCAAATCCCAGCTCTGCCTGTAATTGTCGACCAGTTAACCAATTCGTGCCTCTATTTTCTCATCTGTAAAATGGCCTTAATAATAGTACCCAGCCCATGTTGTGAGAAGTAAATGAATAGCCTGTATAGAACATTTAGAATAACAGGATCACCAAACCTATAGTGTTCTCATGTGTAGTGCTTCGATTTCCTTATTTTTCTTCACAATTTTTTCACCATATTTTATTGATAATATAAAATGGATTCTGAGTGGTAAGAATGATAATGACTGCACAGAACCTGGAGTTATCACTGGGTGACAGAAACTTGTCTTCAACCCGTAGGTATGTGGGAGGTCTTAGGTTTTTCATGATCAGTTGAAATCCTAGCCCTTTAATACTTTGGTATCAGATGCTATTTGTTGTACAAATACCAGTTTTTTCAGCATCAGAACTCCTCAGGGGTCTGGTTGTGGTCAGATGAGCTCACGGTGCCCCTGGGAATACCAGCTTCTATTTTCTAGTGCTGTGCTTTGGGGACGGTCAAAGTCCTGCCTAGGTGAGCTTAAGGGGAGAAGTCATGAGCCCTCGGGGATGGCCCTGGTCATCCCAGGACCACCGGTCATCATTCCACCAGAAACCTCTGTGGTTCGGTTGAACTCTAAGCCCTTCCAGGGAGTGCACTGGAAGGGGGCCATCTCCAAGGATTGCTCACCAGCCTGGGGGGGATGGGGGTGTTGGGGGGCAAGCCTGAGGGCAGCTATGTAGCCTTAATTCCACTACCCCCCACCAGGGTTTCTTCTGCTCAAATAGTAGCCCCGCCCCAACACCCCAGAGACCTCAGACAATAGGCACCAGTACCCTGCAGCCAATTTCTGTGTGGGATGGGTGGTCAGGGATTGTCCTCAGGCTCCTGGGAGGTGTGGTGGAGGCAGGGAGACCAGAGCAGAATTTTCAAAGCTTTCTTCCATCCTCTTCTCTCACTGTCCCTTCCAGCCACCTTCCTCAGCCCCACATCCCACATTCACACTGATTGAAGACAGGCCAGTGACTCAAGGTTCTGTGCGGTCATTATCATTCTCACTGCTCAGAACCCAGCTTTCCCTCTTGCTGCTGTGGTTTCTCAAGGGCTGATTTTGTTGGCAGGAGCCTGCACACTCTGCTAGTTCCCTATCTAAGGAAGAACCAGAAAACAGAATTGTAGAGTCTGAGAAAACTGAGATGCTGTCCAGCTTTCCGTCCTGGGTGTGACTCTCCCATGATGGCTCCAGTGAAGTGTCATTTGGGCTCAAACAGTGAAGGGATGGACCCGCTCATTTTCAGTGACTTGTATCTGAGACGTACCATACATACGGACGAGTGCTAAGACCTAAGTGCATTGCTCAATACAAGTTACAAGTTACCATGCTCAGTTGTGTCCAACTCTTCGTGACCCCATGGACTGTATGTAGCCTGCTAGGCTCCTCTGTCCATGGGATTTTCCAGGCAAGAATACCTGGAAAATACTGGACCAAGGTGCCATTCCTTTCTCCAGGGGATCTTCCCGACTCAGGGATCAAACCTGCGTCTCCTGCATCTCCTGCATTGGTAGGCAGATTCTTTTCCATTAAGCCACCTGGGCAACCCTCACAAAAAGAATACATCCAAATAATCTGCACCCAAATTTAAAAATTCTACAAGTGGGTTGTTCATTTTCACATCACTGTTAGGAAAGTCTCCTTTATTTTAGCTAAGAGTTTCCTTCTTATAATTTCCACCGATAGTTTCAGCTCTATGGAGTTATACAAAAGTGCAATATTTTCTCACCATTAAGTATTTAAATATTTATCTTTCCATCAAGTTTCTCCCCCCGCCCGAAGTTAGACAATCTTATTTCTTTCAAGCAATTTGTCTGTAACAAGATGGTATTGCAGTGGTGACGTAAGGAGACGTACAAGGTTGAAGGACTCACTCATTTAGGCAAAGGGATGTTTGGAGGACAGATGTTTGGGGACTGGCCTAGAAGGAGGCAATAGAAGGAGAGAAACAGAACCAGCACTGTGTCTGCCAGCATAAGGAATCCAGGGCCTTTCTGCCGGGTCACACCAGGAAGTTTGGCAGCTCTGGGCTGCCAGGTGGGTGGGCATGGGGCAGAGAGCAAGCGAGGTGGACCTGCTACTGTGCAGCCTGAGGTCCTTCCAGAGGCCTGACATGGGGCAGTCATGGTCCAAGAAATCAGGGAGGTGTGATCAGAGCCAGCAGTGGCGAGATGACAGCTCAACTGAGGTGGAGCTGAGAGAGCTCTGGCTACTTCCAAGACTCCACAGCCATGCATCTGGAAGCTGAATATAGAAGCCAGTTCTCTGCAGTTCTCACTGGACAGACTGGCAGAGGGAATAAAGCATTCAGGATTGGTGGTGACACGGAGGAGATCTGTAGACCTGGGGAAGGACTGATGCTGAAGCTCCAATACTTTCGCCATCTGATGTGAAGAGCTGACTCGGTTGGAAAAGAGCTTGATGCTGGGAAAGACTGAGGGCAGAAGGAGACGGGGCAACAGAGGATGAGATGGTTGGATGGCATCATGGGCTCCATGGACAGGAGGCATGCTGCAGTCCGTGGGATCGCTGAGTTGGACATGACTTAGTGATGTAACGACAAAAAAAAAAAAAATGCATAATTCATTACAGGTGTCCAGACATAGGCTGAAGGTTTGTGTGGAAAACAAGAAGTCCAACTCTGAGCCCCCTTCCACAACTGAGGCACCACAGGCGGGCCCTGGAGCCATGAGTAAGGACCGAGCGCGTGTGCAAAGGGAACCTGTGAAGCCTGGGAGCACTGGATCCATGTGCTCTTTGGGTTTCTTCCATTGTCCATAGAGGCCCCTCTCTTTTTTGAAATTAATTAATCCATTTGGCTGTGTGGGGTCTTGGATGTGGCTCGAAGGATCTTCTTTGTCTCATGTGGGATCTCTCGTTTTGGCTCATCAGACTCAGGAATTGTGGCGTGAGGGTGCCGTGGTGTGTGGGATTTTTAGTTCCCCAATCAGGAATCAAACCGGTGTCCCCTGCATTGCAAGGCCACTTCTTAAGCACTGGACGGCCAGGGAAGTCTCAGGCCTATCCTTTTAGCCTCTCTTTGTGCAGGCTTGGAAAGGAGAGTGTGGAGTTATCTCAGCTAAAGGGCCTCAGGAAAACTGGAGCCACCTGCTTTTTCTCTTCTTCCTCCTCCCTCTGTACTTTTTTTCTAACGTACTGAGTCACTTGAATAAAAAGAATGAAAAGGGTGAAAAATGAGCCCTTTAACTTGTGTGCTCCCTATTACCCGTTGTATCTATGCTTACATTTATGTAGGTGTTTGCTATGTTCCTTTTTATACCCTTCTTTAATTCAACTCTTGCTCTTTCTGTGTGCAGGAAATAATGGAAAATAAAAGTGGGTGATTAGTTTCTGCCACGTACAGAAACCGCCCCTGCATTTGCCACGACGGGCTGTGCTTATAGTTTCTCCTGTGTAGACTTTTCGTCTTCGACCTCCTGAGTTGCAGGCACTTTTGCTCAGAAGGAGTTCATCTGTTTCCTGTTGCCGTGTGCAAGTTTCGTGGCTGTTTTTCCCTAGGATTCCACGGCCGGGCCATACAATACCAAAAAGCATCGGCTATGGCTTATCCTAAAAGACTGCCAGAAGGAAAAAGTGCTGGTGGAGAAAAGAGAGGTTATTTTGCCTTATTGCAATGAGGGGGAATTTCACCTTGACAGAATCTAGAAGCATCTCAGAAGGGAGAAGTCAGGGGAAGGTTACTAGGGGTAGATTACTTAGGCTTGCACTGAGTAGCTTTACGGTGGGTTTTGCAAGGCAGGGAACTAGTTGGGATTAGGCAAAATTTCAATGCACAGTAGCTATGGGTTGGTAGGCACAGATGTGAGTATCTAAAAGTGAGCTTTGATGAAGAGACTGGTAGTCTTGATAAGTTAGCCATTTTATTTGAATGTTATTTATGTATTTAAAGTTTAGTTCATGTGCAATGTTATGTTAGTTTCACATGTACAACATTGTAATTCCATATTTTTATAGATTATACTCCATTTAAAATTATTATAAAATATTACCTATATTCGCTATGTATGATCATCTCCACATAGATGCAGAAAGAGCATCTGACAAAATTCAACACCATTCCTGATGAAAACTCTCCACAAAGCTGACATAAAAGGAACTTATCTCAACCTGATAAAGGCCATTTATGACAAACCACAGGTAGCATCATATTCAATAATGGAACGGTGAAAGCTTTTTCTTTAAAATCAGTAACAAGACAAGGATGCCCACTCTACCACTTCTATTTCATATAGTATTGGAAGTTCTAGTCACAGCAACCATACAAGAAAAAGAAATAAAAGGCATCCAGCTTGGAAGGGAGAAAGTAAAACTGTTACTATTTATAGATGACATGATACTATTTATAGGAAACCCTCAAGTCTCCACCAAAAAACTACTAGAACTAATCAATGAATTCAGTAAAGGTGCTGGCTACAGAACTAATATGCTCGCTATTTTAGTAGTTACACTGTCTAATGTGCCAGGAGCAAGTATTTATTGATAATTTAGTAATTTTTGCCTGGTTCCAGCATTATTCAGCTCAAAACCAGGAAATTATGCTTTATCCCAGAACCATTTAGCACAAGAATGGAAAAATATGTTGTTAGTTTTTTATTCTGTTGTATTTGAACATTTTGCTTATACTACAATTGAAGCATACAGAGAAAATATGGTTTCAATGTTTTGCATCTAACTATTCTGCTCTTCTGGATGAGTCAACTATTGGGGACATAACAACAAAGTCAGCGGTGTAGTCATTTAAGTGTGTGTGTGTGTTAGTTGCTCAGCGTCTCACTCTTTGCAACCCCATGGACTGTAGCCTGCCAAGCCCCTCTGCTCATGGGATTTTCCAGGCAAGAATAATACTGGAGTGGGTTGCCATTTCTTTCTCCAGGGGATCTTCCCAACCCAAAGATCGAACCCACATCTCCCGCATTGGTAGGTGAATTCTTTACTTCAGAGCCACCAGGGAAACCAGTATGAATTTCAGGGAGACAGAAACATTCTGACCAAATTACCCTGCCATAGGGCCTCTAGATTAGACCAACTTGCTTCAAGATAAGCTTCTGTACTATGGAAATAAATGAAGACCAACCTGATGAGAAAAGCAAAGGCTATTTATTTTGAGCTTGGTATGGATCAAGGGAGTCAGCACCATCACTTGCATTTTGGCAGACTCAAGGGCAGGCAGAGGAGTAGGAAAGCTTGACAGTGGGAAAAAGGGAAGGCAGGAAACGTGTGCCCTGATTGGATATGTTGTGGGGAAGCTGGAGACAGGCAGGGCATCCTATGTGATTGATTGGGGGGTGTGTGCATTTGATTTTTTCTGATTGGCCCTAAGATGGAGGTGGGGACAAAGGTTAGGAAAGATGTCAGTTATTAATCAAGTACTGGCCATTTGGGGCTGATTATTATAGAAGTTATTGTTCAGCTTCCTGGAGTCTCACTAGGGATAGCAATCTGGCTTCCTTCCCACAAGACTGACTTGTATTAGGCTGCCTGCCTAGGCTGATTATCGTAGATAAGGAGTTGGCCTTCTGGGCAGATTTTAGGTCAGGCTTCTATTTTTAAACATGGCCTAACTATTTCCTTTGCCAACAAAGGCCCATCTAGTCAAAGCTATGGTTTTTCCAGTGGTCATGTATGGATGTGAGAGTTGGCCTATAAAGAAAGCTGAGTACCAAAGAATCGATGCTTTTGAACTGTGGTGTTGGAGAAGACTGTTGAGAGTTCCTTGGACTGCAACGAGATCCAACCAGTCCATCCTAAAGGAAATCAGTCCCGAATAGTCATTGGAAGGACTGATGCTGAAACTGAAACTCCCAATACTTTGGCCACCTGATGCAAAGAACTGACTCATTTGAAAAGACCCTGATGCTGGGAAAGATTGAAGGCAGGAGGAGAAGGGGACGACAGAGGATGAGATGGTTGGATGGCATCAGTGATGCAATGGACATGAGTTTGAGTGAACTCCGGGAGTTGGTGATGGACAGGGAGGCCTGCCCTGCTACAGTCCATGGGGTCGCAAAGAGTTGAACATGACTGAGCAACTGACCTGAACTGAACTGTTTCCTGTTGGTTTGTTCCATCTCTCACTACCATAAACAGTCTGACCTCATCTCCCAGAAGTGCAATGTAGACTTCGGCTCGAACTCCACCCCATCCTCCTAACAATGCTGGGCTCTTCTGTGTTGTCTCAGTGCTCTGGCCCTTGGTGTCAGCATCAATTCCTTTGGGATGTTCCTAAATCAAGCCCTCCCCCAACTGCCTTTATCCACTCATCATCTCCTGGACAGGAAGGGGAGGACTCATCTGTGCTCCACTGAGGCATCTCCTCCTCCCCTGGAGCAACAAGCAGGTTGTATCTCTAGGGGAATAACTTTTCTATCTGCAGGAGAACACTGAGATTCTGGGTGCTTCTGGTTGGTGCTTAGCAGGTCAAAGGAGGAGATAAAGGAATTCCCATGGATCTGAGGGGAAAAATGGTCTTTTTGCTATTGTCTTGCTTCAAAAAACTTTTTTTTTTTAGATTTTGAATATCAAAAGCCTCAATATCAGCTCTTTCTTTCTCTTTGCATACTGTATGTAACATACCCACAGACCTCTGGACAGATGACCCTGGAACCAATTAGGAAGAAAGACCTATACTTGCAAAATCAAAGGGAAAATTACATTAATACTTTTCCAAAATATGGCTCTCATTACAGAAGATACTTTTCATTGTGTTCAAATAGAATTTTTTTGTCCTGCTTTGCTTCAGCTGGCTTTCTTTGGAGGCCCAGAGGTTAATAGGGAGAGAAGTGTAGCTATTTCTTATGCCCTGTTTAGGAATGATCTCTTCCTCTTCATTTTAAGTGCTGGAGTATAAAGTCTCTTTTATCCTCTCAGTATAGGGCTCCATCTTCTCAAAAGGGTCTCCATTGGCTTTTCTATTTCTTCTCCATAATTTGAGCTCCCTGCCCCCTCTTGCTTGAATATTAATGGAAAATAGATCTGCAACCCATAACTTGTAAGGATCTTGTTCATAGGGCTCCCCACCTACCCCCCCAACTTTACTGCAAGCTCTTTTTAAAGTTTGTGTGCACATGTGTAATAATAAGCCCTGTATCCCCTTCTTGTCTTGATCACTCTTACAGACTGTGTGTAATAATACTTTTATATCTGACTTTGCCTGTTACTTCATTCCCTCTAGTTCTAAGCCATTATTTAACATTTTCAGAGGCTCATTATGACTCATTGGGCAGCCAAAGAAACATAATGAGTCCAAGATGACTGCACATGGCGGTGCTCCACAAATAGATATTAAACAGCTCATGAAATCTATAAATGTCCTTACTATCCTGGGTGAATTATAAAGCTATGAATCAATAATTCAGGCAAGTTTTTTCATCCTGTCTTTAAAATCTGACTTTTGGGATGTTTTTCCTTCTGGAAGTGGAAGCTATGTACATACTGGGGAAAGAAAGCTGGAGGGAAAGAAGGCTAGAAAGATGATGAAGAATACAAAGAAAAAAAGGAAGAAAGCATGACTTATTTTAATAGTATAAGCCCTTTCTCTCAGCTTCATGACAGCTGTCCACATAAGGAATAAAAAAATTGGCACAACACAAGCACTCAAAAAGTATTTGTTGAATGAGCAAAGAAATTTTATGATTGTTTTGGGTTGAGTTTACATTGGTTTTGATGATTACCTTTGTTGAATTACCTTACCTGTTCTCTGAAATGATCTCTCCCTCTCATCATCTCCTTAGTTGGAAGTTCCTTACCTACAAGATACTTTCCAAGACTTGGCTTTGTTTTCCTCTGGGATAACTTTCCCACTTTTGTGTCCTGCCCCTTCCTTGTCTTCATCTCGCTATTCCCTCATCGACCTCCGAGGTACACACATCTCAAAAGTGGCCTCCATGTCTATATTAGCCAGTGTCCCAGCAGGAAACGGATGGACCCTCTGATCAGTCTAGACTAAAGGAGAGTTTATCGACAAGGGACTAATTATAAACTAGTGGGTGGAGTTGAGTGCAACCATAAGAACTGGTGTAGAAATCTAGGGCCAGCGGCAGCGGAGCTGTCCCCAGGGAGAAGGTGAGCTAGTGGGTAGGTCTGTTGAGGATGAGCAGTGGCTTTCAACTGAGCCATCCTTCCAGAGAGGGAAGGGAAGCCCTAGCTTCCCTCGTGGCTCAGACGGTAAAGTGTCTGCCTACAATGCGGGAGACCTGGGTTCAATCCCTGGGTCGGGAAGATCTCCTGGAGAAGGAAATGGCAACCCACTCTGGTATTCTTGCCTGCAAAATCCCACAGATGGAAGAATCTGGTAGGCTACAGTCCATGGGGTCACAAAGAGTCAGACACAACTTCACTTTCACTTTCCAGAGAGGGAAATAAACGTCCTTGAATCCCCTCTCTCTCCCTCTGATCTCCTGAAGTGCTCTCCATTGATGGAAGCTTATGAGAGTTTTTTTTTTGTTGTGGTCCCTGTAGGCCAGCCTCTCAAGGAAGAGAAAAAAGTGGTATAGAGGACGAAAGACTTTTTTTTCTACCCTCTTAAGTTCTGACACAGTCTGAGAATTAAACCAACAAAAGACATATTAACAGGAGAAAAACAACACTTTTATTTGATGTTAATATTTTTACATGACACGGGAGCCTTCATAGAAAGGAAAATCCAAAGAAGTAGACAGGTCTGAGAGCTTATATGCCATTTCCTCAAAGAAAGATACATTGCGGAGATGTGACAAGACAGAGGAGAAAGGGTTTGGCCTAGGAGCAGTGAATTATGGGGAAGTGACTAGGAAATGTACGGGGAGCCTAATGGAAGATAAAGGTAATCCTAGTAGGTTTCTTTCAGATTCATCTCCGTATCAACTTCCCTTCTTGGGTGCAAGAATATTCACCTCTTCCTGGTGAAGGATGAGCACCTTTCTCATGGAAAATCTGGGCCCTACTTTCAGATAGAAAGAGGGGTGTGTGGGGAGCCCTTCCTGCTGCTGCTGCTTCTCAAAACCATATGCCAAAGGGACATATTTTGGGGTGGCCTACTCTGGTTCTCTTTAGTGAATCAGAAGGTACATGGTACCATTCTTCTGAGCCTCACAGACGTCCATGCACAGCTTTGGGATCCCACACCTCAACTGCTTAACCCTCTAGGGAATCCACTTGTTAGGGGGTCGGGGTTTTCATCATTTTATCCCATTCCCTATTAAGATGACTGGTGTGTAATACGGACTCATTCTCTAAAATGAAGTAACGTTTTGAGTGTATGTGGAGCCAGAATTGTTAGAAACCTAAGAGATGATTTTAACAAGTAGTCAGTTCAGAGCCAAATCCTAGTTCTCTTGATTCCCAGTCTTCCTCTCCTACTTCATTTTAACTGCCGTCTCAGGTTATCATTGGAAGGAGAATCCACACGCATTTCCCATAAAACCAAGAGTCTTATATTTTGGCAACAAGAGAGAGACAGCAAGGAGGGTTGGAACTGCCTGCCTCGAGTCCTTTGCCAAAAGCAATCTCGGAGCTCTCTGGATAAGCAACACTTTCAAACCCAGCAAAGTGGCAGGAGCTGGAGTCACGAAACAAAGTGCAGGGCTCAGGAATAACACGAACTACCTCTGGTGGTGGGTGGTGAGGGTGGCTTCCCTTTTAGCATCCTATTAGCCCATGATCTTTAGTTCCCAAAGTCTTTCTCGGTTCCAAACCCACAGGCGGGGATGGTGGGTGGGAGGAGGCTGGGTAAGATGTTCCCGAGTTGGGAGGCAGAGCTGCTGGTGCCTCCTCACTGAATGATTCAGCGAGGCACTGCTGCCCTATTGCTGTGTTCTTCCTGGGAAAAGCCACCCTTGCTGTGGAAGCGATTGCCTGCTAGAAGCACGCATCATACCACGTTGGGATTGTCTGTTTATTCATCTGCCCTCGGGGAACTGTGTGCTTTTGGGGGGCAGGGGTCACGTCTTTGTCTAGTCAAGCAGCTAATGTGTAGTCGGCACCCACCCCCCCCCACCCCCAAAGAACAAAGAAAGTTTGTTGGATTTGAGGATATGGATTCAGTGATGGGCTAGCTCCTAAGACCTGGCGTTCTTAGCGCTCACCTGACCCCTAGTCTGTCAAGAGAAGTGGTTCTATCAGTGTCAGCTGTCTGACACGATGACCCAGGAAGGTCACGTGCCTGAAACTCCATGTGACGTGAACTATAAAGGTCAACTGTAGCTGAACTGCCCAAAAGCCGTCAGCTGATGGGATGACTTTGGACGAGTTAAACCACCTACATGAACTTCGCTATTAAAATAAGAAGGTTGGAAACTATGACTTATAAGGTCCTTTTCTTCTTTGGAATTCTTTAAAATTTCCCTGTTGTCAAACATCTGAACTTTCTTCTCTGACAAGACAGCAGCCAGTCCGTGAAGCTCCCCCTGAAAAAGATAAAGGGGGAATTGGCGGATTTATGATCGTAACCAGTTCTGCTACTGCCAAAAGCAAAAGAGCGCTGGATTTTTTAGTTTCTCAGAAGACATACAATGTTTGAAAATCATCTTCCTTCTTGCATTTTCCAAAAAGTAAAAGTAGAAGAGCCATCGAATTCTGCATAGCTTGTCTACTTATAGACAGAATTTTTAATGCATGTTTTTTCTTTCCTAGAGGGGTAAGGGAGAATTCCCATAGCTGGAGGCGTGTGTCAGCCAGGGGACTCTGGGAGAAGGCGAGTGTGACTGTGGGGCTACGCTTAATTCATTAAAATGTGTGGTTTATGAAAATTGTTTTGCCAAAAATGAGCTTTGTGGGAAGAAGAAAGCAGCGGGGAGGACTGGGGTGAGGGGGAGGGAGGAATAAGAAGTGCCAAGAGAAAAGGGACTCTTATTTGTTGCTAAATGTTGAAGCCCACATAAGAATGTGTCATGAGCCAATTCCAGGAAATTAAAATGCAAATTGGGGGAGTGTAAATCTATTAGGCTCAGATATTATGTGTTGACATTATCATTGTCCTATTTTTATACTAACAGTGAATATTCTCCAATGACTTAAGAAAGTTTGAGGAAAGTTCTTTTGAGTTCACCTCCCTTCTCATTTTTTATCTTCTATCAAATCAAATGGCAGTAATATAATGACATTGTTCTTTTTTTCCCCTTTCTGTGGATACTGTGAGTTATTTCAGAAGCCAACTGCATTGGTGAGGGTAGCACTAGCTGCTGTAACAAATAAACCCAACCTTCAGTGACTTACAGCAGGAGTCTATGTCTCATTCACAGAACAGTCCAATGCAGATGTGCCAGGCGGGCACCAACTTCCTCAATGAGGTAAGTCAAGGATGGAGAGGCTGACATCTCATAGCTTTGCAGTCTCATAGGAATTAGATGTGCTTAGTATCCAGCCAGGGAAAGAAAAATTGAGGGTGGAGAAAGCTCTGTCTTAATTGCTGTGGCTCAGAGTGACAAATCCCGATTCTACACATATTCCCTTGGCCCAACCCAGAGGGTGCTAGAAATAGTCGCTGATCCGATGGTATTTGCCCATCAGGAGCATTTTACTAGGGAAGGAGGAGCTTGAATTTTGACAGTCATTGGTGTTCTGCCCATTTATCTTCATTGCTCTCAGACTCTAAGAAAAATGGCAACACTTCCTTGTCCCTTGAGTGTGACTTTTTCTCTAAAGACCTTCAAAGCAGAGTCCTAATTCATCTTTTCCGTGAGATGGATGATTTGGAGGTGAATTCCCACGGGAGCACTACCAGCTTCACTCTGCATCTGCCTCCAGGCTTTCCCCTCATCCTGCTCCATCTCTTTTGGAATTCCACTTCCACCCAGGTACCAGGGCCCACCCGCAGTGGTTTCTCCTCACATTCTTTTTGCTTTTGCTTGTTTTCCTCTCCAGAGGTCTCCTCTCTCAGAGATATTTCTTTGAAAATCTTTGTCTTGATCAAAAGCATTTCAAGAATTGACAAACTAGTGGGGAGATAACTTCCCTTTAAGGAATCTCTTGATGGTCAGAGGCCCCAAGTCATACCCAGGCATGTCTGACTGTGCCTATACTCAGCAGTCACCAATGGGGTCCCCTTCCTCACTTATAAGTCAGGAAAGAACTATTCATAATAGTCTCAAACTGTAACCAACCCAAATGTCCATTAAATGGACAACAGAATGAATAAATATATTGTAAAATGGAATATTATACAGCAATGAAAATAAATGAACTCCTATTATATGTATACATGAAAAGCTTTCAAATATAATGCCAAGTAGCCAGACCAGAAAGAATATGTAAAGTACAGTTCTACTCAGTTGTGGCCTCAACGCAAATAAAACTGACCTGTGGTGTTACAACTCAGGAGTGGGCACCTTCGGAGGGAAGTAGTAATAATTGATGGAAATTTGCCAGGGATTTCTTAGATGCTGATAATGTTCTGGTTGTTGAACAGATATGTTCATTTTGTGAAAGTTCATTGAGGTACAAACTTAGTGATCTATGTGCTTTTCTGTATGTATGCAATACTTCATTAGGAAAGTCTTAAAAGTCTATTGAAATTAAAGAAAAAAAACTATTTTTCTTCCAACTAGCTGTTTCAATCCCAAAAATAGGGCAAGACATACCAGCTGTACAGATTCTTAGGTGAGATTGCAAAACAGCTGTACATAGAAACAGCAATTGGAAATGTCCACACGAAGGCCCAGATGGCTTCAATGTGTTAAACTTTAAAGGTCATCAGGATGGGGGTAAGAGATAGGCAGTTTGGGATGGACGTGTACACACTGCTATATTTAAAATGGATAACAAACAAGGACCTACTGTACAGCACAGGGAACTCTGCTCAATGTTGCAGCCTGGATGGAGAGGAATTTAGGGAGAATGGATACATGTATATGTTTGGCAGAGTCCCTTTGCTGTTCACCTGAAATTATCATAACACTGTTAATCAGATATACCCCAATAGAAAATAAAAAGTTAAAAAAATAGGTCATCTGAGCTAGTGACCATTGTACAGAAGGAATAGTTTCTAGATACAACCAGAGAGGTTCATCTCAGAATTATCAGGTCAAGAGGACAGCACGAGGTCAAGTCAGAAGAACTATAATGCAATTCTGGTCTCTAGCAACAGTCCCACTTTGGTCTCCCTTTTCTCCTGCCAGTCTCCACGGTTACATCTCATGGGATGTGGTTTTACTCACAGGACACATGGCTGTCTATACCCAGTGGCTCAGACTTAAGTTCCCCTAGAGCTGGGCTAGGTTGATTGGATATTTTTGAAGCTCTATTGTTTTTAATATGCAGTAGCTGAGAACTCTATTCCTGAGCCCTGGAACTATCATCTTCATTACGTAAAGGGAATTTGGCCTCCCCAATCAGAGCAGAATGATTATTCAACTGCTTCATATTTTTCTCATCTAATCCTTGAAATCTTGAAAGGTCTCTAATTGAGACTTCCTAAATTCATTTCCTCTAAGTACTCCGCTGCAGCTAGAACCGTTACTGGGGCTCAGAATTTTCTCTGACGGAGATACAACTGCTCCTCTGTCGGAGTCTGGGGAGAAGCTAACCTCAGTGCCCTGTTTTTCTAAGCTTTGGTGGTTGAGAGAAGGCTGACAGGACAGCAAGGAGGGAAGGATCCACACATGTCACCTTGAGTGGAATTTAGAAAAAGCACAGACTTTGGAGTCAGACAGATCTAGGCTCAAATACAAGTGTCCAACAATCGCCAGATGCGCAAATGACTGCATCTTGCTTAGATTCAGTTTTTTCAATTATAAAATAAATTGTGTTTATTTGATAGAGACATTGTATGTGAAACACAAAACAAGCTATGTAATGTTCCTAGTGCGATGACTGACCCAAAGCAATAAATAAGAAGAAGAATACTTAAATAGCATTTACCATGTACCAGGCATTGTTGTATGGGCAGTGTATATGTCAACTCATTTAATTGTCACAACAATCCTGTGAGATAAGTCCTGTTGACATGATCAATTTATAAATGAGGTGTAACTTGCCCAAAATGTCAGAGCAAGGCCACTGACCCAGGCAGCCTGGACCCAGGGCCCACATCTGTTCTTTTCCACTACACCAAACTGGTTTTCTGTCCCTAACGTGGAGAAATACATTATGGATTGTTCACTTAAAGAAACTCTTCTTTTCTCACCTTTGTCACAAATCTTAATGGCGTATCTAATTTGTACAGTTTATGATAGAGAGATATTAAGGAGATCCCTATATGGTTTTCCCCTGGATCTTGCTTGAACCTCTTCAGTGAAAAGTTTTAGAGACTAGGACAGCTTTGGGGAGCTCGGCTATCCTCCACAAGCCCGTGCTATGGCATGCCGAGTGCTGTGCTGGGTGATGAGGAAAGAGCCTCCTCCCTCCTCACCCTTCCACCTCCTTCCTGTGGAAGCGCTGAGGAGCAAAGACCAGAGAACAGGCCCTCGGGCTATGGATGGGCCGCTGCTCCTGCAGCTGGGCCTCCTCGGTCGGCTTCAGGGAGGCTCGTGTGACGCCCTGACCGAACCAGCCCAGGGAGCCCCTCCAGCCTGGCCGTGCTCTGCCGGTTTGCTCCCGAAACAGCAAGCACACTGTTTCTCCTGGACGCACTTGCCAGCCGCAGCTCATGACCTTCCAGAAATTGCTTTGCTTTTATATAGCAGGCTTTAATTTTAACTCCCTTACCCGCCCACCCCCCGCTTTTTTTCCATCAAAAATTAATTAAAACACCACGGCAAGCACAGAATTCCCTCGCTCTGGCAAGAAAGGAAAGAGAAAGGAAAAGAAAGGAAAAAAACATTTCATTGTTTGCCACACCTGGGTTGGCAAAGTCCTCAAGAGTTTTGCTGGAGTTGGCATTCAAGACAATTGCTTCTCCAACCCAAACAGTCCTGCTGAGGGTGGCCATGCCTCCTGGGCCTCCCTCAGATCTGCGGGTTGGGGGGGAAAGCCAGGCCCTGAAGGACATTCTTGGCCCAACCTGAATAAATGAGTGCCTACACAAAGTGCATTTTCTTGCTGCCCTCCACCCCACCAGCTTCTGTCTTCTCCCTCAGGCCACCTCTCTCCTTCCCAGGGGGCTTCTCCTTCCCTTAACACACCTAGGAATCATCCTCTCTACCCAGGTCCCAGCCCACCATGACCAGGCTGTCAGGCCTTGACAGGTGAACCTCAGCCCAAGATCTGGGGGGATGGGGAGGGCGTGCCTGACTCCCCTCTTCCTGGCTCTCCCTCCCAGCTCCCCATCCCCACACCCAAGCCCTGATATGGGTGGTGAGCGCCGAGACAGAATCATTCACAGGAGTTTGGAGTGTTTGCCTGTAGTTCTTCTGGCCCAAGCTGGTATTTTCGCGATGCTTCCGAAGTCGAGTTAAGACCAACAGTGATCACAGCAAGCCCAGTGGTACATTCATGTTGAAACCGACATTGGTGTTTCTCCTAAACTTGATGCTCTTGGAGTTTATATAAAAAGGAGGAAGGACAAGCTGGAGGAACTGGCATTCTCCCAGTTTGCTCCATTTTCTTCCCTGGTTGTGTAATGTTCATGGCTGCCTGCTCCACGGAGAAGCAGGAGTTAATGCCAAGGCTCAAAGGGCCCGGTGAGCGGTGGGCGGGGGGTGGGAGGGAGAGGGGCGCCGGGGGGGGGTGGGGGGGGGTGGGGGGGGAGGGGGCGGAGCTGACGGCTCCCAACAGGGGAGCACGTTGGGCTTCTGTCCAGCTTTCTTGAACTACAGGACTGATTTTCTGCTGGAGTCCCCAAGAATCAATGAACCTATAGTCCTCCTTCCAGAAATTATCAGACTCTGGGGAGATGATAAGAAAGGAACTGAAACTATTTTTGAAAAGTTTTCCAAAGTCAGTGAAGGCCACACAAGGCCCCCATTGCCTTTCATTTCTGCCGGGTCAAGGAAGGGAGAAACACGAGGTGACTGTGTGGTTGGAAGCTTTGGCCGAGGCCTATGTTACTCAGAGTTAAGACTTAGGAAGTAGAATGTCCCCGGGGGCCCTGGTGCTGACTTTGAGTCGAGATCTTACATGTGGAACAGGAAAACAGTTGCCCGTTATGCTTGTGCAACAGCAGCGTGAGAGATTCTTTCACTCGAAGAATCTTTATGGGCTGATCTGAGAAGCCTGACCTTTAAGGAGATGACAAACGATGTGAGCTGAGGGGAAACTGGGTTGGTTCTGGGTGTCAACTACAAATTGGCACTTGCCGTGAGCACTTGCCATGTACCTCTCCAGGGATTAAGTCACAAGCTTCTGCTGCAACTGCTGACCTTCAATGGGAGGAGTTCAGGGTGGAGATCAGCAATGAGGTGCTCTGTGCTGAGGGGGCAGAAACCTGGTAGGACAGGTCTTCAGATAGATATTTTCAGGAGCCAATTTCATGAGCCCAATTCTTATATCTCCTCATATCTAGAAAAATGCCAAAATCCTTCAGGGCAATGACTGTTCCTTGTGACTAGCAAAGACTCCACAAAACTAGTAGAAACCTTCTGGAAAAATATGTGCTAGATTGCCCGTATTGCCCCTTCATCCAAATCACATGTATATTAACCTTGCCGCAACCTGCCTCTTCGGAGCAGTTTCTCAGAGCTATCTGAGGTGCTGTCTCCTGGGCTGCAACTCGCATTTTGCCCCAAATAAAACTCAACTTGCAGCTCTCACTTTGTGCAGAATTTTAAGTCAGCCTGGGTCATGGAGCAAGCATTGCCCTGCATGCCTTGTGTTGTTCTTACTTAGGTTAGATTCACCGCAAGCATACACTGAGTGACTCATTTAAGGAACGTCCCCAGGAGAATCCGGTAGAAGGTTTGGGGAGTCAGGCCCAGAGAAGAAGGATACTAAGTAAGGGTGTAGCTTGGTGCAAAGCCCCAGAGAGGGAAGCGATGAGGGGCTGACCCTCTCTCCAGCCCCATGGCCCCTACCATGGTCCTGATTAGGACCCAGAGAAGCCGGAGTGTTTATATCCTACTTCCGCCTGTCATCTGCTGGTTAAGGGCTGTCACCCCTTTGTTGTCCAGTCGCTCAGTCGTGTCTGACTCTCTGCGACCCCATGGACTGCAGCACTCCAGGCTTCCCTGTCATCCCTGGAAGGATGCAAATTCTCGTTACTTTTCTCAAGCAGGCAAAGTAGTTCCAGATCCCGGAGGGTAACCTGCTGCCAAAGTGACAAAGGTCCTGCTCGGCACACCTGGAGCTGGAGCAGGAAAACGAGAAGGGAACCCTTGGGGGTGTGGCCGAGCACTGCCTGTATCGTGTCTGTATCAGCTGTATCGTGTCTGGACCAGAGAGCGCTGGGCTGGCAGGTCATCACAGAGCAGGTCCAAGAGAACCCGGCAGGAGCAATCCACGGGGGCGCAGGGACAGGAGGACCCACGTGGTCACTGGTGATTCGTGAGTGCCCCCAACCCTGCCACCAATCCCAGAGTTATTGTCAGCCTGTGGTGCCCGGGGGGTGTGCCAGTCATCTCAGCTTGTTCTGGTCCCCATGCCCCTGCTTGACTGCATGGAGGTGGGGGTCGTTGTGGGATGGTGGTGCATGAGCTGGGAAGCCACATACGTCGCCGTCATTAGCAACAGAGCCCAGCTTTGCACAGAGACTTCTGAAGGCACATCCCTTGTCCCTAAACCTCAAGGAGGAGCCTGAAACACAGACCTTGGCTTCTCAACTGTGGCCTGCCTCGAGGCGGCCTGCCAGCCTGCAGAGAAACAGAAATTAGCTGCAAAGGCAGCTCTGGGATCCGTTTTACCTGATCCTGAAGTCTTTGGGAGACTGGTAGGGAGTCAGGGATGTGAGGCTACCACCCAGGGGCAGAAACAGCCAAACTCCTGGCTTTGTGCGAGTGCAAATCCCGCTGGTTAAGCCACACTGTCGCAGGCCTCCAGATCCTTGTCAGGCCTCTGCCTCAGACTAAAAATAATCTCTCGGATATAAACAAACGTAAATATATTTTTAACCCGCCTCAGAAAACCACCTTCCTGTTGGGTTTCAGGGCGTGTTCTCCACGTCAACCGGCAGGTCACAAAAGCAACTGCAGCTCCTTGGAACTTTCCACCACAGATGGGCGATGGTGACCCCAGGTGACATCTGACTGCGATGACAAAGTGACTTGGGTTGAGAGATTAGAATCTCTAACTGCTTTGCGGTTTCAGAAGGCAAAAGGAGACAGACCTAAAAGAGGGGTGAGAGCTTAAAAATTCAGGGTGAATCGCTCCAGGACGATAGACTTGTCTGGTGGGTCATTCGTGTGGCTTCCTGAGGAAAAGCTTTTCAAGCCCCAGTTTGATACCGTTGAAATGGGCTGTGGAAACACAGGAAGCCCATCCCTCAACCGAGCAGCTCACTGGCAACTGCTTCCAGATGGAGTGGCGGTTCACCCCGTGAGGGCAGACAGACAGCGAAGGGAAAGCGGCCAGCTGACACCGATGTGGAAGACTGTGGCATTATAAAAACTGTATTCTCTCTTAAAGGCGTGCACAGGGCAGATGAGCCCTGAGTCACAGCTTATACCTGATGGGATAACACTGTGTTCCTGCCAAAACACTCATTCTCTCACTCCCTAATCGGACGCCGGGCACCCCTTCCTTCTCCTTGGCACTTCCCGCCATTCCGACGAGGAACTTCATTGCGGGGACACTGTGTGCTTTTCAGCGTGTCCCACATGGCCAGAAGGCAAGGCTAGGAATCGTTGGAAATATTTGTAGATAAAGAGGCCGAGATAGAAGGAGCCATGACATGTGCCCAAGGTCAGTGCTGGGTAAGCGGCAGAGGCATTTGCTGGGCACCAAAGGTAGGCCCTGTTCTGGTGATGACCTCAGGCTTCCTGTTCTTCCCATGAAATGGTGGAGGCTCGTCCAATGGAACGAGCACGAAGCCCGCTCAGGAGGGCAGAGCCCGAACTCCCAACCCCACCGCCTCCAACCTCTGCCGTTGGAACGGTTTGGGAGCCTCCTTCACCTTGGCCTTCTGCCTCCAACAGTGTCATTTCTCAGGGTGGAAAGAGGAATCCCTCCACTGTGCCAACATCACCACCCCCCACCCCGTACCCCCCGCATCCGCCTTCTTCTCACCCCGAAGAGGGAGCACAGAGGGGCAAGAGCGAGCCTGCCCAGAGACGGAGTTTTGAGACGTGAGGTAATGCTGGTTCCCCATCCATGGCAGGAACCAGAGGGAGCCTGGCAGGGGCCCTGAGGGAGCAGAGCGCCAGCCTGGAGATTTTCTTTATGTTTGGCCTGGAGGTGTTCCAACCTGAAACTCAAACGAAAGCTTTACAAATGTTCTGTTACCGAAGTGTGCGCGTGTGTACGTCTGGGGGGAAAGGATACGCGTAGAAGGATTTGAGGGGCGGGGAGGCCACTGCGAAGCAGCTGGACTCAACACCTATCCTTACCTGCAGCGTCTCCTGATGACCCCCCGCTAGAAGGACAAAGCCTCACTACCCCAGCTCTTGGATTTTGTGCCTCAGTCACACACCAGTCCAGGGATGTGATTGGCACGCTTCGGTCCCAGCCATCCGCTTGTCACTAATGTGGTTGCTCACCTTCCTTCAATCTCCTTCCTTCTCTGACCCTCAGCCTGCTCGGTCATCAACTAGAGGCCCGAGGCAGACAGCAGGCATCTTTCCATTCACAGAGTGGTATTCAGACGCAATCAATGGCACATGTGATTTTTAAGCATCGGTCTCCCGTGCTTCTAAGACGGATTTGAAAAATGGGAAATGTTAAGGGGCTCAATGCATTCCTTTTTCTGTCTTTTTCAAAAGACCTTTGCTACTTCAGACACTGCCTCTGCGATGAGTACGTGTGTGTGAGAGAATATGTTTGCAAAACACACGAAACATTTGCGTATAATAGCATTTTCACAGCAGTGAGTATAAACAGGGCCAAACTTATCTTCTGCAAGTGATTAGGAGTGGCTTTTCGTGGGTGTCTCTGAAATGACAGATTGTGCAACTTTTAGAAAAAAAAAAAGTTTATAGGAAAAAACCCTACACAGGCAATAATATTTTGACCTTGAGGGGGAAAAATATGCTCATTTGTTTATAGAAAATAAACTCCCCTCCGAAGTTTATGTTCAGAAGACCCTTGGTTGGCTGCTTATAAATAAATTGAGAACAGAATTGTTGATTACTCAGTTTAATGTTCTTTTACTAAAGTGAAAATATTGTGCATAATTAGATTAAGAAGAGATTTCAGAAGAAAGGGTGACGATCTGAGTAATCGCGGAGTCAATACAGGCACATTTTGATTTTATTAGCCAGCTATTAGAGCCGTCTTTGGCATTTATATGTGGTGCGCAGGGCAGGCATGGAGCCGTGGAGAGTCATTTGTGTCCGCTGTCTGGACTAATTGAGCGACAATAATAAAACGCTGTTTTTAGATAAACAATGGGTGGCACAGCTCCATCAGTCCCCGCAGGGAGCGTGTTTATGTCTTTCAAAGAGCCACGGGCGGAGCTCGCCGGCCACAGTCATTTCACAGAGCAAAGTCAAGTCCTTTAAATCAACTAAATTGAACGCAGTTTTGAAATGGAAATCAGGGGTCCCAGTTTGGAGCTGCCTCGCTGTCAGTGGGAAGCTAGAGGCACTGATTGCCCTTTGGTCCTCTCCCAAGTCTTCTTCAAAGGAAGGAGGCCCCGAATGACATTAGCAACACAGGGGAATCAAAGGTCACGTATGATGTGTAATGTGTGGGTGCCGAGCAGCCTGACATGGAAATATCATCATAAATCCAGCTGCCCACTTCCATGCCGCCCTCCTTTGCAGAAAGTAGACAGGCCCATGACAGACGAACAGTCTGAGAGCTCCAAGAATTAAGTGGGTGAGTGCTGCCCCACCCAGGACGCAGGCATTTCTCCTTGGGACCACGAGCTCTACCTCCATTCTCTGACCCCTTCAAAAAGTGTTCCTTCCTTCCTTCTCCCTCCACGCTCTTTAGACTGAAGAGTGTCTAGACATGAACCTCTGCTCTGTGTGGAGATTAAGATCTCTAGTTACAGACTAGGAACAGAAAAGCACTTGCAGACTGGTCTCCTGAAAAAGTCACTTTATCTTAACGCAGGCTCACACAACCGCCAGGCTTTTGTAGGCGCCAAGGGGTGGCTGGGAGGGTTTTAACACCTTTCTCTTTTCAGCCATCAGCCTTCTCCAAGCCAATTCAAACAACCACACCTTTGAGGGAAAAGCAGTGTGCTTGCCTAGCAAATACAGCTTCAAGATAGGTTTCCTGCACCCCACCAACTAAATTGCATGCATCTCTTTCCACTCTTACAAAATGTCATTGCCACCGCTGTGTTTTAAAAAGTTGGGTAGAGTCCACTGACATCTTCATTCAATAGCTCTTCCTTAAGCACCTACAGGACACCAGGTCCTGTGCTGGTTGCTAAAGAGACAGCCTCTCATAAGACCAACCCATGGAAGCTGAGGTCTTGTGGGGATACAGGGAGATAAGAACGATATGATAAAATACTGCCCTGGGGAGGCACTCGAGAGGCCATGAGTGGCTTCCTCTGTGTCTTAGCTCCTGCTGCTGTGATAAAACATCAAAGACTGGGCTTCTCCGGTGGCTCAGTGGTAAAGAATCCGCCTGCCAATGCAGGAGACATGAGTTTGATCCCTGATCCAGGAAGATCCCCCATGCCACAGAGCTGTGTACCACAACTCCTGAGCCTGTGCTCTAGAGCCTGGGATCCTCAACTACTGAACCCATGTGCCCCAACTACTGAAGCCCACGCGCCCTAGAGCCTGTGCTCTGCAACAAAAGAAGCTATCATAACGAGAAGCCTGTGCACGGCAACTAGAGTAGCCCCTCCTCGCCGCAACTAGAGAAAAGTCCACACAGCAATGAAGACCCAGCACAGCCAAAAATAAATACATAACAATTATTAAGAAAAAAAAATCAAAGCCTGAGTGGTTTAAACAACAGACATTGATTTCTCAGAGTTCTAGAGTATGTAAGTTCAAAAGAAAGTGGGGGTGGGGCAGATTCAGTTCTCAGAGATATCCCGCTCTTACTCTTTTTGTAAAGGGCACTAATCCCATCATGGAGGCTCCACCCTCATGACCTCACCTGCCAAAGATCCACCTCCAAATACCCTCACACTGGGGGTTAGGGCTGCAGCATATGAATACAGGGGCTGGAGGGGGGTGACAGACATTCAGCCCATCATTCTCTGCCAGCATACCAGCTGCAGACCAGCTGTTCTCCCTTAGGTCTTCTCCCTGTGCCACAACCCTGACTTCCCTCCTCCACACTATCATTTCTGTCCATTTCTCTGATCCAAGCTACTGGGACAGATGAAAACTACTCTTCACACACTCAGCTGATCCCACTGGGTCCTGCCCATTGGTATGTCCCCAAGGTCTAACAGCCTGAAAGTCTCCTCCACTTTTCTAAGTATCTCTTCCTGAATTTCCTCCATCCTGGACATATTATAGTACTTTTTTCAAAAAATATCTGTGATGGCTAATTTTATGTGTCAACTTGTCTGGGTTATGATGCCCACATGTTTGGTAAAACTCCAGTCTAGATGTTGCTGGGAAAGCAGTTTTTTTTAAAGATGTGATTAATGTTTACATTAGTAGACTTTGAGTGAAGCAGATTACCCTTCCTAATGTGGGTGGGCTCAAAGGACAAAGCACTGAGCAGAAGAGGGTGATTCTCAGGCCTGAAAATCTAATGGAATTTACTCTGCTGGGTTTCAAACTGTGTCAGGATCCATGCCCCTTTTTCCTTCTGATTTCTCCCTTTTGGAATGGAAAGGTCTGTGCTTTGACTGTCCCACTGTTGTGTTTTGGAAGCAGGTAGGTTTCACAGGTTCCCAGGTGGAAAGGAATTTTGCCCTGGGTAAATCTTACTCTCTCACCCATACCTTATTTAGATGAGATTTAGGACTTAGAGTTGATGTTGGAATAATTGAAGACTCTCAGGGCTATTGGGATGAGATGAATGCGATCTGCATGTGAGAAAGACAAAAATTTTAGGGGGCCAGAGGATAGGTCATTATGGGTTAAAATGTGTCCCCCAGAATTCACATGTCAAAGCCCTACTCTCAGAACATGACCGTATGTGGAAATAGGATCATTGCAGACACAGTTAGAAAAGATGAAGTCATGCTGCAGTAGAGGGTTCCCCTAATCCAATATAACTTGTGTCCTTGTAAAAAGGGGTGATTTGAACATAAACACACATGCACACTAGAGAACATCATGTGAAGATTGGGGACTTCCCTGCTGGTCTACTGGCTAAGACTCCACACTTCCAATATAGGGGCCTGGGTTCAACCCCTGGTCAGGGAACTCAAATCCCACATTCTGCATGGTGTCGCCAAAAAATTAAAAACAAACAAACAAACAGCAAAAACAACATGGAAAGTCTAAGAAACTGTCATAGCCAAGAGGCACCTAGGGAGTCATGACAACTGAATACCATGTATCCTGGATGGGATACTGGAAAAAATAAAGGACTGTGGGGGAAAACTGAGGAAATTGGAAAGAAGTATGAATTAAAAGAGAAAAAAAAAAGATTGGAACTATGCTGTCACAATCCAAGAAACTACTAGAAGCTAAGAGAGAGGCAGGGACAGCTTTTTCCCTCGGGCCTTCAGAGGGAGCTTGGCCCCAGCAGCACTTCCATGTCAGAATTCTAACTTCCAGAACCATGAATTCAACAAGTTTCTGTTGTTTAAGTCACCTGTTTGCAGTCCTTTTTACAACAACCCTACCAAACATCTTCAGCACTCTTTAAAAATTAAGCTAAAACATTATTAAATGGGGTAGGCACATTAACATCTGAAATGTAGGAATCCCATTCCTACTGAAACACCCATTCATGTAAAAAAATGAAAGGAGAGGACACAGCCTCAAAAATTATGTCTTTACTGAAAATGCTGAGAACACGAGATCTTGGCTACTCAAAAGCCAATGTGCTTCTTGACTAGCTCTGACCATACTAAGTCGCTTCAGTCATGTCTGACTCTTTGTGACCCCATGGACTGTAGCCCGCCAGGGTCCTCTGTCCATGGGAATCTCCAGGCAAGAATACTGGAGTCGGTTGCCACTTCCTTCTCCAGGAAGAGAATCTCCAGGGATCGAACACTCAATCTCTTAGCTCTCCTGCAATAGAGGCAGATTCTTAACCACTAGCACCACCTTGCCTTGGAAGCCAGCTCTGACCAGAAAGATCCACTTTCTTTCTTTCTTCAAATGAATGCCTCTGGTGGATTAGGAATATGGGATAAAGTAAGAAACAGCTGGGGAAGACTCTTGAGATTTGCCTGGACTGCAAGGATCAAACCAGTCAATCCTAAAGGAAATCAACCCTGAATATTCATTATTGGAAGGACTGATGCTGAAGCTGAAACTCCAATACTTTCGCCACCTCATGAGAAAAAGTGAAAGAGTCACTGGAAAAGACTCTGATGCTGGGAAGGACTGAGGGCAGGAGGAAAAGGGGGAGACAGAGGATAAGATGGTTGGATGGCATCACCAACTCAATGGACATGAGTTTCAGCAAACTCTGGGAGATAATGAAGAACAGGGAAGCCTGGCGTGCTGCCATGGGGTCGCAAAGAGTTGGACATGACTGAGCGACTGAACAGCAAGAAACAGCAGTTAAGACGTTGAGGACCTGGGTTCAAATTCTGACCAGGTTTCTAACCAGCTCTGTGATCTTAGATAAATGACTCATTCAGCGCTTTGAGCATCATCTTTCTCATTTATAAATGAAGGCAAAAATGCCTAACTGAGAGACAGAGCTTCCTTTAAGTCACTTATTTTCTGGCCTCTGACTTCTGAGAGGGAGGAAGCATTTTAACATAAAATATTGAAGTCCTGTAGTGAGAAGCCATCGTTACCAGCATGAGGAAGGTCTGCCCTGTGTATGATCCACAGGAAGAAGGTGAAAACCTCAAGATGGCAGGGGCCCCCCGCTGGTCCCCAGGTTGGGGCCAGGAATGCCTGTCAGCTCCCCAGAGAGCATCCTTATTTTGTGGAGTCTGGACCTTATCAATCTGGGGGGAGGCGCCTTCTGAAGGAGTAGAAATCCTGAATACAAATATAAAGGTAGACACAGGTCCTTGAATGAGGTTTGATGAATCCAAGCATGTCCATTTGGAACACCAGGAGGGCAGAGTCCAGACCTTGGGCAGTGCAGAAAGGGAAGGGGAAACGGAGGGGGAGTAAAATAACAAAAATGATTTTAAAACACCCATCAGACTGATCCAGCATGGCTGGAGCATCAGTTTTCATCCATTCAGCTGTTTGTAATGGACTACTTGTTGTTCAGTCACTCAGTCATGTCCGAATCTTTTGCAACCCCATGGACTATAGCCCTCCAGGCTCCTCTGTCCATGGGATTTCCCGGGTAAGAATACTGGAGTGAGTTGCCATTTCTTTCTGTAGGGGATCTTCCCAACCCAGAGATCAAACCCACATCTCCTGTACTGGCAGGCAAATGTATTTTACCACTGAGCAACCAGGAAAGCCCAACTGACTACTAGGAAGATTAAAAAATTTTTTTTTCAACATTGTTAAGTTTTTTCCCATTAACTAAGCTGGAACCAAGTGCCTGCTGAAATCTGACAACATTTTGTCTATTATTTTTTCTTAACTTGATGCTAAGGATGAGTTTTGTGTCATAAACTCCCACATGCAGTGAGGGCCCAGCTTTGGGCCTTGTGTGGGCATCCCCACCGGTCACACGGAGTCTGTGTGAAGCCTGGGGACAGTTGCTATTGTAGAGTCGAGACATGGAGAACTTGACCTGCAAGGAGACCCAGGTGTGAGGAGTGGGGAGCGGGTTGGATTCAATCAGCACACGTACTGCAACATTTGAAGGCCACAGTCACATATCTGAAGCTCTGGAAGACAGACAGATTTCAGAATTCAGAACATTTCCGATTTCAGTAAGGCATAAATGTGGTGCATAAACCAAATGTCTGATAACATCCCAAACAGGTCAGAGGCAACCCCTGGGATCAAACACATCAATATTTCCAGTCCTGTATCAGCAAAATAGTACATGAATATCCACACTAGGGGGATAAATGTAGCCTTGTATCACTTCATACGTGGCCACCAAGGTGGTTATAAACAATCTCTCTGTTTTCGGGGACTTCTGGATTTTAGATGTATGGATCCATGACTGTGGACTTGGGCCTGGTGCCAGGCGGTGTTCTCAGTGCCCCGAGGACTGGTGCCTGCAGGAGCTGGAGGTTCCTAATGGGGAACGGGAACTCTCTGGGTCACGTCAGACACAGGTATAAGCCCCATGGGGAGAAGGCAGGATTTGAAAGGGAAGAAAACAAAGCAAAACAATTAAAACTGTGTGCTTGAAAATAAGGGGTCTCACAGAAAATGACACAAGGAATAGAGGACTTCCCTGCCCCCCCAGTTCCTGTCAACAACAGGAGGCTCGCTGACGACTCTGGTGTCCTGAAGGCCGGGGGCCTCAGCTGTGGTTGGAGGTATCAGTGCCCAGCGGACCAGAAGGAACACAGCTGACGCCGCCGGACAGAAGCAGAGCCTGATGGGAGGAGAGCCGCTTCTAGTGGTAAGTGTACAACGTGTGTGTCAGGGTCGGGGTGACCGTGCGGCATTGTGAAACAGGGAGTCAGAACGCTTTAAGATCTGAAAGCGCCTGTAGTCTGTCAACAGAATGTGTGTGTGTGTGTGTGTGTGTGTGTGTGTGTGTGTGCACATTAAAACTCTTGGGAAAAAAACTCTTCTTCCACCCACTTAGGTTGAATGGTCAGGACCTGCAAATTAACTGATGATAGACAGCCGAACAGGACAAAAGACAAGGTTTATTTGCGTGTGGCTGGGGAACTCTCGGTAATGAGTAACTTTCTCAGTACTCAGAGGTAAAGGCTTATATATCAGCTTAAAAGGGCGGGGGGCTTCACTGGGAAAACTGGGCTTCACTACACCCACTTCTTTTGGGTTTTCCTTGATGCAGCTGGGAATGGTCCGCCTGTCTCCTTCCTAGAATTTGCAGGGAACCCCTTGGAGGTGGGTTGGTGGCAGCTGTATTTTTCAGAAGGCTCTGCTTTGGTCAGATAAGGGAAGTTCAGATAAGATTTCAAATATTTTCACTTTAAATTAATTTTAGAGTGAAATGCCCAAATCATGTTGATATATATATATATATATATATATATATATATAATGTATTTAAATTCTTTACCACCTGAGCCACCAAGGAAGCCCATACATATACATACATATATATGTATATGTGCATACATGTTGCTAATACTCAATCATGAGCACATTGATTCTCAAGGATGGGTCATAGCATCTCTGTTCCTTCTGAGTCCATATTAAGACAGCCTCAGTGGCTGTTCTGCATCATTCTTTGTTGTTAGGTTTTAAAGCTCACTCTGTTTTTTTCTCTTGTTCTCCACTGTTTGCTCTCCTGGGGCTGTAGGATCAGGACAGGGAGAGGGCTGAGGAGGTGGAAGTGTGGCTTGTGTACTGGGGAGCTTTGCCATTTCCTGAGGTTCCGCCCCGGGCTCTTGGGCCCACCAGGAACGTTAGAGGACACTGGTTCTCTGTGGCTCAAGGGCTTTACCCTCTAAGTAGATTTCCCAGGGAATCTCTGAAACACCAGAGGGGCGGGGGCCGCTTTCCCTGGGGCATGTGCTCCACGGCAGCACATACGATCAATAGCCAGTGGGATCCTCTAGGCTGGGAAACGGAGGTCTAGACTTGCTGGTGAAGACCCTCCACAAAGTCTGAAAGCTCTTTACCTCTTCCTGCCACTGTGCAGCTCCTCCACCCCAGAGTCCCCAGGAGAGCTCCCAGAAATCATTCTGGATTCTTCCAGAAAATAACTTAGCACTTTTATCTCTCCTTTCGCTTATCTTTCGGAATGTAGGGCAGCAAAACTCATCACCCCAAAATGTCTCTTTGGCGTGTGGATTACTTCAAGCTGAAAACAACCAAGGCCCAAAAGTCTCAGGAAGAAACTTTGACCTTGCCCCTTATCACCTAAGAGAATTCAGACAGAGGGCACATACCCGGAACAGAGCTATCCCCAAAGATGTCATCAGAGAATACAGGCTGGGTCTGGTGGGGGATGTCTAGGCAGAGCCTAGATATCAAGATATAAAGGTCAGAGTTCACTGCATGTCCCATCATCTCTGCCTGGCCCAATACTTATTTACCCACCATTTACTCATCCGCCTCCATGTCGATTGACTGCCTTCCCTTTGAAGTCCCAAACCACTACCTTCAACATTCCTTTTTTATTTTAGCTGAAGATGGTATTTGAGGGTTTTGTCCATTTTGGCAAATGACATACCTGGGTTTCACCCATGTATGCATGAGTGCTAAGTCGCTTCGGTCATGTCCAGCTCTTTGCTACCCTATATAGACTGTAGCCCACCAGTCACCTGTCCATGAGATTCTCCAGGCAAGACTACTGGAGTGGGTTGTCATGCCCTCCTCCAGAAGATCTTCCCAACCCAGGGATCAAACCCACATCTCTTATGTCTCTTGCATTGGGAAGTAGGTTCTTTACCATTAACGCCACCTGGGAAGCCCCTCACCCATGTTTCAGTTCAGTTCAGTCGCTCAGTCGTGTCCAACTCTTTGTGACCCCATGGACTGGGGCGCACCAGGCTTCCCTGTCCATCACCAGCTTCCGGAGCTTGCTCAAACTCAAGTCCATCGAGTTGGTGATGCCATCCAACCATCTCATCCTCTGTCATCCCCTTCTCCTCCTGCCTTCAGTCTTTCCCAGCATCAGGGTCTTTTCCAATGAGTCAGTTCTTCACATCAGGTGGCCAGAGCATTGGAGCTTCAGCTTCAGCATCAGTTCTTCTAGTGTACATGTCCTTCATCCATGGATAAGCGTTATTAAATTTTTGTTTGATTTTTCTCCTGTTCATCTGTCTCATGTCAATTTAATTCTTAGACCAGAAGGATAACTTAGAAGGACAGAGGAAACTTTCTTGCTCCCCAGCAGGGACAGCAAGTATAGACCATTGCCCCGTGCTGTGTCTCGCCCCACACCCTTCATGTCATTGCTCAGCGGTCCAGCATTTCCTCATCATCCACGTGGGCCACCCCACTCATTCAGGATTTACCAGCAGAGGCAGAGACCCACCTGGGGGCTGATTTGTTACTAAAGAAAAGGTGAAGCCATTTCTGAAGGAGGGTTGCATTTGAGTAGAGAAAAGGAGCAAGTATCTCACAGAGGTTTTGGTTATCTGGGTAGGACCACTCCAGCTCCTGTTTATCCAGCACAGGGAAAGTGTTCTGAATAGATGTCTTGGCTGACATGGATCCCTTTGCTCCATGAATAAGGCAATTACTAAACAATGAAGCTATTACATAAGGAGTGAGGAGCTGGCTGGAGCCAACCAATCTTGTCCTCTAGGTTTACAGAGCTATAATTATCCCAAGTTTTAAAAAACAATGGTTATATGTGCTGAAAGGGAACATCTGGGAAGGAACCAAGCAGCCCCGATGAAATGAATGAGGCACATCCCATGGACTGCATGACTCCACGTTAATGGGGTGGCGGGTTTTTTCGGTGTCACTCAAGTTAACAAATGTGCTGAAAGGTTTAAGTAGAACAAATGCACAGGGCGGGGGAAAATCAGATCAAGAAGAGAGATCTGTTTTATAAGATCAACAGCAAATTGGCCAGAGGAAGCATCCTGGGTTGTGAACGCTAATCAAGAGAAGTAAATGCTTTATGAGGCTTTTCCCATATGAGAATAAAAGCTTTTTCCAGTGGCCCTTTCATTTAAAAATGAACTCTTTTAACCTCCAGGGGCCTCTGTGTGGAGGAGCGGCTAGGGTGGGGGAGTTAGTGGGGAGGTCTGCGTGGCCTGGTGATCTGAGACGGTGCCCAGCGTACAGTTTAGAGGAAATGGGTTGTTAAGGAGAGAAGGGAGCCTCTTTCCTAAAAATAGATTTGTTGGCCCAGATGGTATCATTGGACTCTAATTTGAGAAGGAAGGATGCAGGATGTTCCCTTCCCCAATGATCTGGCCCCAGACTGAGTCCAGTCCACCCACTTAGGACTCTGGAGCACTTTTTCAAGATCTACAATGTCAATATAGGTTTCTACCCCCACATCTTCCCTGTATTGGGGCAATTCTTTCAGATAAAAAACTGAAAGAACAGCTGTGAGAATGACAACAAAAACAGACGGGAAGCAATCTCACTCAGTGTCTCCTACCGAGGGGAACGGACTTCCCAGGTGGCGCTAAAGAACCCTCCTGCCAATTTCAAGAGATTGGCAGGGTTTGATAGTTGGGTCGGAAGAATCTCCTAGAGTAGGAAACAGCAACCCACTCCAGTATTCTTGCCTGGAGAATCCCATAAACAGAGGAGCCTAGTGGGCTACAGTCCATGGGGTCACAAAGAATCGGACATGACTGAGCGACTCTGAAAGCGATCGAATACCATCTGAGCCAGCCCTGGGCCGTTTGCCTCTGAGCCGTCACCTGCCTTTTCTCCTCTGCCTCCAGGACTGGCTTGTTTTAAGTTCTCCTTTTAAAGTAGATCAACATGTGCAATACTTTTTCTGTCTGTGAAAGATACCTTTAGAATTCTTGGACCTTGACACACATTTTTTGCCCTATCAAAGATACCCATCCACATACCTCTTCCCCAAATCTCCTTATCACCCAATTTTCCCATCATGTTCTTTCCAAGTCCATGCTCATCCAGCCAAACTATTGGCCACCGCCCATGAATCAGGATATAATCATACAATCACACATGTGGTCATTTCTCCTTCTAAGCAAATTAAACAACCCAGGGGCACCTCTCACTCTTCTGCCCACTGAGAGGATTCCCCTTCACCACTGTCCTTCAGGGATGTTCCAGAAAGAAGGGCTGCGACACTGCAGCTGTTCACTCTGGGCTGGTGCCTGAATACCTCTCAGAACCATCAGCAAACTAGACTCTAATCACTTCCTGTAGGACAGAGAAAGCGGTGTAGCAGAAGGGGGAGATGACTGGCATTTTGACCATTTCTGCATGTAACTTACACCTGCCTTGAGTACTGAAAATAGAAATCAGTAGCTTTTTTTTTTTTTTTACTTAAAAATTGTAATGAAGTATGTTGTACATTCATAGAAGTGTATAAATAATTAGGGTTTCAGATGAGTGACTTATTCCAAATATAATCAGACTAGAGAGTCAATTCCAAGAACCAATTCAGAAAACTCATCCTTAAAGTTCTATTCCACTCTCACCATTGTGGTGATGGTTGTATACAACATACACTTAACACACTTAATGCCACTGAACTGTACACTTGAAGATAGTTAAAATGGTAAATTTCACGTTATGTATATTTTACCACAAGAAAAAAAACATACTTAGAAAGAAAAAGGAAAGGAAATAGCCCAGGTTTATTGAAGACAGGAAAGTGGCAGAAAGGACTTGAATGCAGAGTTTAAATCAACAGATCGAGTGCTGATCAATTTGATGAATGGAGGATAATAAAAACTCAGGGTTTTAGGGTTTAAGAAAGGAAGTGTGAGTCTAAGTTTCTCTACTTTTAGTTTTATTTTAATCCTTCTTCCTCTTCTCCCTCTCCTTTCAATAGTCTGATTTCTTGCAGGCAGGGCTTAGTCAAAAGTCTTCAACTTTTGGACCTATGATTCTATGCTAATTTGCACTTTAACATTTGTAATGTAATTTTCTCCTTGGCAAGATTAAAATAAAGATTAAATATTAACCTACTTCTACAGGTATAATTATAGGGAATAACATACATGAGTCTCAGAGATTTTGCTAATGTACCTTCTAATGTAAATTCTAAACCAGGCCAAAGGTTTAGCTTCGTGACATGCCTATAGGGTTGAGATTTTGACTTCCTTCACTTCTCTGCTACCATCTCACCGCGTATCTTTTGCATACTTTTCCAGGGATCATAGAAGTCACCCTAGGTGATTATTAGAAATCCCACAGCCATCAGTACTTGCTATTCTTCTTTTTGCTGTCTTTCTGGGGTTCCATATAAGAGGCTGGAAGGAGTAAGGGGACCATTGGCAATTGAAATGCTCTGATCTTTTTCTTCTGACATCCAAGAATCTGCAAAAGTTCCAGTTTTCCCAGCTTCATGTTAGGTATAGTTTCTATCTTATGTACAATTGTTCCCAAATGCTTGGGGGTTGAAATATGATTTTCCCATCTTGAAAATCTATTAAAAAGAAAGAGATTCTTCACTCCTCTCCCCACCTCCTCCAGGCATTGCAGATGGCAATTAGCACCCCACACAGCCCCTCCCTGTAACATCATCAATTTTTTGCCTGCATTGCATCTACTTCACAGCTCAAGACATGCCAAATCACACACGTGCTAAGTACTTGTTGCTAGCAACGAATCCATCTTCCTAAGTGGCCAAGCACGGGCTATATTTGGAATGTCAGAGCACCTCACTCCACCCTGGCCCACTTCCTTTAGCTGATACATCTCCAAGTCTTTAAGTAAGCTTATCTACATTTCTGGGTTCTGTTTCTCAAAAGAGATATTCTGGACCAACTCTGCAAAATGCAAATTGACACAAAGACAGGGAAATGACCAGATTTTTTCCCGTGAACTCCCTTCTCCTCTGTAAAAATGAACATTATTAGTAATGACAGAGGATGAGATGGTTGGATGGCATCACTGACTCAACTGACATGAGTTTGAGCAAATTCTGGGAGATGGTAAAGAACAGGGAAGCCTGGCATGCTGCAGCCCATGGGGTTGCAAAGAGTCAGACACGACTTAGCGACTGAACAACAGCAACAGCCTTACGGGAACAGCTGGAAACATTTGCTGAGATCATTGAAATATTAAAAATTGTCAGGGTTTTGACAATTGATAGTCAGGCGACTGTCAATCTGGCACATGGTCTGTGCTCCATACTTATACACCGCCAGGTGGTTCTACTCCTGTTTCATCCTCTTTTTTTTATAATTGAAGTAAAATTAACCATTTCAAAATGAACACTTCAGTGTCATCTCATAATTTCACAGGCTGTACAATCACATGTCTATCAAGTTCCAAAATATTTTTATCTCCTCCTCCAAAGAAAACCCTGAACCCCTTAAACAGTAACTCCCCATCCTTCTTGCTCCTCCTGAGCCCTTGCAAGCAACAACTTACTTTCTGTCTCCATGGTTTTACCAATTTCTGAATATTTCATATAAATGAAATCATGCAGTATATGTTTTTTTTTTGTCTGACTTCTTTCCCTTAGCATAATGCTTTCAAGGTTCATCCATGTTGTAGCATGGATTAGTATTTTATTCCTTTTTCTGGTTGAAGAATATTCTGCTGTATGGACTACCACAACTTGTCCTTTGAATCACTGATGGAAATTTGGGTTGCTCCTACCTTTTGGCTTTTGTGAATATCACCACTACAAACATGCATATACATGTATTATGTTCAAGAACTTGTTTTCAGTTCTGATGACTATATACCTAGGGATGGAATTGCTGCTTGTCGTTTAGTCACTAAAATCATATCTGACTCTTTGTGAACCATGGATTGTAGCCCGCCAGCCTCCTCTGTCCATGAGATTTCCCAAGCAAGAATACTGGAGTGGGTTGCCATTTCTTTCTCCAGGGGATCTTCCTGACCCAAAGGTTGAACCTGAGACTCCTGCATTGCAGGCAGATTCTTTACCACTGAGCCACCTGGGAAGCGGAATTGCTACTTGCTGTCTCTTTAATCTCTATTTCTCCTCTTAATGATCTCATGTCTGTGGGATCTATAATAGTGTCCTATTTTTAAATCCCTCATATTGCTTATTTTTGATGTTTTAACAGTAATTTTAAAATGTTACTAGTATTTTAATGAACCAATCTCTAATTTTGTGGCTTTACCTATTCATACATTTGAATTGATTTTAATTATTGCCTTCTCTTTGGGTTCATTGGCTGTTCTTTTTGTAACTTCTGGACAGGGCTGCTAAGCAGACCCTGTTGGGGCTCCACTCATATGCCCCTTTGCCTTTCTTATGCTCACCAGCCTGACTTACAAGAGCCAATATCTGATCCTCTGTCAGGGGGCTGCCATCGAGCTGCTGGAACCCTCGTTGTGGATACAGTACTCTGCCCCTCACAGCACAGTGTGTTATCAGACTTAAAACTTCTTTACAAAGTGCGTGCGTGTGTGCTAAGTCGCTTCAGTTGTGTCCAGCTCTTTGTGACACTGTGAACCGTAGCCCACCAGTCTCCTCTGTCCATGGGGATTCTCCAGGCATGAATATTGGAGTGCGTTGCCATGCCCTCCTCCAGGGGATCTTCCTGAACAAAGGATCGAAGCCCCATCTCTCGTGTCTCCTGCCTTGGCAGGCAGGTTCTTCACCACCAGCACCACCGGGGAAGCCGGGTGGCACCTCCACAAAGTGGTAGGCGTGAAGCAGTATCTTGTGGTTTCGTGTTTGCCTGACTAATAGTCAGTGTTGGTCAAGTGAGTTGGTCAAGACATCAGATATCTATTTAAGGAACAAGGTTGAACTTCAGAATGAGCTTTATCAGGGGTCAGAAAACTTTTTGTAAGGTTGTTTTTTTTTCCTTTGCTGGGCATATGGTCTCTATTGCAACTACTCAGCTCTGATTGTGTAGTGCAAAATCATACTTTGTCAATACAGTGTGATTTTGTTCCAATGCAACTACTTATGGACACTAAAATGTAAATTTGATATCATTTTCATGTCACAAAATATTATTCTTCTTTTGATTTTTTCCCCCAACAATTTAAAAATGTAAAAATCATTCTCGACTCATAGACATATAAAAACAGACAAGGGGACATTTGGCTCCAGTGACCCCAGGCTTGTTGACCCCTGATCTATACCAGCTTGACCCAAAAGACTAAGAATACAATGGAAGGCATCCACTTCCTGTTAAAGCCACTCTCCTTGCCATCAACACTGAGGGTTAAGCTCCTTCCTGGCACATTCAAACCTCTTTCTTCTACTTCTGTACCTTATGAGGGTCTTCTTAGTTATGTTTCATGATCATATCTGGGTCCAGTTCAGTTCAGTCACTCAGTCGTGTCTGACTCTTTGCAACCCCATGAATCGCAGCACGCCAGGCCTCCCTGTCCATCACCAACTCCCAGAGTTCACCCAAACTCATGTGCATCCGGTCAGTGATGCCATCCAGCCATCTCATCCTCTGTCGTCCCCTTCTCCTCCTGCCCCCAATCCCTCCCAGCATCAGAGTCTTTTCCAGTGAGTCAACTCTTCGCATGAGGTGGCCAAAGTACTGGAGTTTCAGCTTTAGCATCTTTCCTTCCAAAGAAATCCCAGGGCTGATCTCCTTCAGAATGGACTGGTTGGATCTCCTTGCAGTCCAAGGGACTCTCAAGAGTCTTCTCCAACACCACAGTTCAAAAGCATCAATTCTTCGGCGCTCAGCCTTCTTCACAGTCCAACTCTCACATCCATACATGACCACAGGAAAAACCATAGCCTTGACTAGACAGACCTTTGTTGGCAAAGTAATGTCTCTGCTTTTGAATATGCTATCTAGGTTGGTCATAACCTTCCTCCCAAGGAGTAAGCATCTTTTAATTTCATGGCTGCAGTCACCATCTGCAGTGATTTTGGAGCCCCAAAAAATAAAGTCTGACACTGTTTCCACTGTTTCCCCATCTACTTCCCATGAAGTGGTGGAACCGCATGCCATGATCTTTGTTTTCTGAATGTTGAGCTTTAAGCCAACTTTTTCACTCTCCTCTTTCACTTTCATCAAGAGGCTTTTGAGTTCCTCTTCACTTTCTGCCACAAGGGTGGTGTCATCTGGGTCCAGTGGCCCCAAAAGATTCATTCTGCTTTCTGACTGCATAGCTTCTTCACACAGCGAAGACCAAAGGCACAACCCTCACAGTCTCTGGATTACCAGACCCAAGTCTCCCATCAGTGGTTCAAGAACCCCCACATTACCCATCATCTGAATACACTTGTAGAAGCACTTTACAACATAATTTGTCCAGAACAGTGAATACTGGGTACCACCTTGTGTGGGAGAAAAGAAAACTCAGTAACGACAATGAATCTTTCATCAGAAAAAAAGGGAAAGACGTAAGAAGGCCATGAGATTCTTCTTTGGTGGGTTGTCATATGTTGAAAGGGATGAAGTGGTTCTAGGAGTCAAAACAGAGAACTGGGAACATCTGAGAAGACCGTGAGCAAGTCCCCAGAGCTGATTTTGGACATATGTGTGTTATGTGAATATTACACAAGATCTGGCTTTTCCAAAGGACCTGACTTTGCAAAGCTGATATAATGGTGCCTCAATGTCACTGTACTTGAGTTTCGCTGAAATGCTCTGAAGTCTGTTCCATGTGTAATTGGACATTTACTACTGTCTCATTTTGGTCAAGCAGAAAACCACATGCAGGTCAGATGAGTTTAGTTTCTTCCAAGCCTGGAACACCCTCCACCCTCCAGTACGCTCAAGTATGGTGATTCGGATGAGTGCCATGTGGTGCCCTAGCCTCATTTCTCGATGGCTGGGACTACTATTCTCTCCCGGAATGGTTTTGTTTGCAATATATTTACTGGTACTGCCAACTCAGGGCATTGCAGAATATAAATCCGGTGCTGTACTCTCCCAAAGGCTGAGCAGAATCTTCTTTCTGTGAACATTTTCAATAGTTTGCTTCCAAGGTGAGGAAGTAGGAAGTACAAGAGGGACAGGCATCAAGGCAAATTTTTTTCTTTCTACCTTTACTTTTGTTAGGAGGGAACATTTCTATCAAGGAATACAGTTTCCTTTCATTTTACCTGATCCAGAGAAACTATGGAACTTCTGTTACCGATTCTTTATCCATAATTTATGTTCGTAACATAGGACCTGGTGATAGAGGTTATTGATGAAAACAGAAACGGGTGGCTTTCTTAAAGGAGGGGGCAGAGGCTCTTAAGAGAGTTGTGTCAGAGTCAGAGGAGCATTTCTCTGTCTAAAGCTTCCAGTGGGCTTTTTCTTTCCTTTTGCATCTGAGTTATTGCCACACTTACTGGCTACTGTTCCTGAAACGGTGAAAGAGGAAGATGCTTAAGCGTTTCTGTGATGTCACAGTGGATCTAGATATTAAAGTCTTCTCTTCCTCCCATTTGTATTTGATCCCATTTCACATTGTTTAGTGATAAGTAATTTCAGGTCTCAGTAACCTACTCTAGCATATAATGCCAAGGCTGTTAAGGAAATAGGAGAAATAATTCCTGTAGTAATTACCATAGTGGCATTTCTAAATTTCCTGCACCCCAATATCTGTGGAGAGATAGAGCTGGACAAGTATTTGAAGCCTCAAGTGAATGAGAAAAATCCATTCATCCATGAAATATTTATTGAATAACTACTATTTTAAAGGATACTGGCTCAGCACTCTGAGGGATGAACAAAAAATTAGAGTGAAGAGATAATATTAATTACTATTATTATTAATTTATTTATTTATTTTGTTTATTAACAGAAACTATGGTAACTGACTGGATAAGAGAGGGGAGGCAAGCATTCTGTGTCTCAGGCAATTCCAAAGGTAGATAGAAGCTACTGATCAATGCCAAAGACATTTGTTCTCCCTCCAATTTATCCCCACTGTGGTTCTACTTTGCCACTTAGACACTCCAGTTTCACTCATATTTCAGAGAGGAGATCAAAACTGATTCTTTGCGAGGTCCTAAAATGGGAATGTGTATGCTAGTCTAATCCCTTGCATAGGGAAATGACCTGCTTTTCCCCAGGTTTCCTATAGTTCTGATGGGGCTATAATGAACACTTCCTGAAAAGTAGAAATCTAAGAGCATGTGTGTAAGTGTGCGTGTGTGTTTGTGTGTGTATGGGTTGAGTGTTAGAATTTTGTTTCTAGGATTAAATGGCTAGATATCTTTTTTACATGTGCTAATTTCCACATTTGCTAAATTCTGAGTGAGTCCATAAACTAGTTTGCCTCAGAGTTGATTTTCCTCATTGCTATCAATTTTCTGCTCTGGAAGGTTTCAAAGATAAGAGGTTTTGAAACTAACACACTAACTAGCAACAAGAATAATCTTTTATTTGGAAAATGGAACAACGAGGAAGCTATTTGCATCAGAAATGACTCCATCATTAAAATATTCCACATCTAACCCATTTGCAGTGGAAGGTTTTTGCACGGCTTTGTTTTGTGTGGGGGCATCTCCTACCATGTGGTTTGGCCATCTGCATATAGTTATGGAGTCACCATCTCTGAGGACAGCTGAGCTGGTGAAACCTAGGGGAATCACAAGAATAACTCCACTCCATTTACTTGGATATATTTCACAGGGAATCCTTTGTATCAACTGAGTCACTCCCATCCAGATATCCATGGGAAGTTCACATAACCTCATTTCCCTCTGTGATTGTTACTGAGTTAAGCACAAGACAGAAATATTCTTAGAAGATATATGGCTTCCTCTTCATCAGAGCTGGCCTAGAGTGGAGAAACAGAGCCCCTGGGGACAAAGCAAGACACTCATGAACTCTGGCCACCGTAAGACAAACAATGGGGACCTTATTCTTAATTTAGTTTCTAAGCAAAGGTTTTCCTGGTGGCCTCGTTTTTCTGGAGCAATCACAACACTCCCTTGATGGATTAGCAACTTGCCATCGTACCATGAGTTCCCTCTTGCCTCCCATTTTCTTTCAGGAGATATGGATTTTTTTTTTCCTAATTACATATTTCTTCCCTAATTCTGCACAACAGTGAAAATAAATATAACTTCTATCCTCTTAAAAACCTGGTAATCATTCAGCTGGAAGAAGGGCTACTGTTTGGCATAGATAAAAATAGTCTCCATGGTGACCTGCCTAGAAATAATCCAAACTTGAATTTATAGTGAGGATGACCCAAGGTCTCTCATGCTTAGGAAACCTTCAAGCTGTGATGGTGCCTAGCCAGATGCAGCTACTGTATTGCCCTGGGGCTTAGGAGCCCTGAGGGATCCACATGGTTTATCTGGGTTGAAAGACCCCACCCAAAGTGCACGGTACCAACTTTCCCCATCAATGAAACCTTCACTGCATCCCCCCTACTGCCCCATCTTGTGAAGTGAGGAAAGCTGTCTGATAAGAGAAGTGGAAAAGAGGGAAGAAGGAGGAGTGTGCAGGATAGAAAGGAAGGGGAAGGTGGTTTCCACAGAGACCTAGCCTTCCTGGTGCCCTCATCCTCTGATGGTCTGGAAGAGCAGCCTCTGAGAGCCACTAGTCTGATTCCCCAGCTGCCTATAGAAGCCCTAGGGGCACTGAGACATCAGTTCTTTTTCCACCGAAAAAGAGCTGTTAAATTGCCCGTGGAGAACAGTGTGTAAGCTTTGCATATATCACACCATCTTTCAATGGAGCCAATAGAGCCAGTTTTGTTTCGTTTTTTTCATTATTGAAATACATCTCTGATGAAGTAGTTGGCTTTAACGGCCATGTTAAGTGAGAGCTGTGGCTTCTGGAACTGTTGGCTTTTCTGAAAATGTGTTTGAGTGCATATAAGTTGAATGTGAGTGTGATGTGTCTCCACTATGATGCAGAAAGGGGTGAAAGTGAAAAGCGTTAGTCGCCCAGTTGTGTCTGACTCTTTGTGACCCCACAGACTGTAGCCCACCAGGCTCCTCTGTCCATGGAATTCTCCAGGCAATAATACTGGAGCAAGTTGCCATTCCCTCCTCCAGGGGATCTTCCTGACCCGGGGATTGTAGCCGGGTCTTCTGCCTTGCAGGCAGATTCTTTACCACAGAAAGGTATGAGGCTATTTTAAATTTGATATGGTCCTAAGATGAGCCGATAGGCAGAATGACATTTCTGTCCTTCCCCAGGAAATGCCTGGTATTCATTCTATGCTAAGTTGTTTGATTCCGAAGATCTACTGGTTTACTCATGGCTCCTCTGTAGTTTTCTTACCCAAATTCCGTCCCACGCTACTTATTTGCCCGGGAGAGGTCAACATTTGAGGACCTAGTACATCAGGTCAGGCTCGAATTTCTGTTACAACTCTGATGTCTTCTGTGAGCACTTTGTATCACAGAGAAAGAGTCTGGAGGACAGGACACAGAGAGCTCAGAGAGGTTTCCACTGACATTTACTCAGATTTTATGTGAAAGTATTCTCCCCAGCTCCCACTTATATCCATTTAAAACACAGATATCCAGAGATGAGCACTATTTTGACTGATTGCTGCCACATGCAGAAGGGAGGCAGTAAGGCCAATTTTGTCTTTTTCCTCTTTTTTCCCCCCCTTTTTTGGCCAAATAGTGAGGCATGTGGGATCTTAGTTCCCCAGACAGGAATTGAGCCTGTGCCTTCTGCAGTGGAGGTACAGTGTCTTAATCCCTGGCCTGCCAGGGAACTCCCAGCAAGGCCAATTTATATCCCACCCCCCACCCAATTTGAAGTGGCATGGTATAGGCTGGAGGGGAAAAACATGTGTCTGCGCACATGCTGAGTTGCTTCAGTCGTGTCCGACTCTGTGCGACCCCATGGACTGTACCCCACCAGGCCCCTCTGTCCGTGGGATTCTCCAGGCAAGAATACTAGAGTAGGTTGCCATGCCTTCCTCCAGAGGATCTTCCCAACTCAGGAGTCAAACCTGCATCTCTTATGTCTCCTGCATTGGCAAGTATAATACAACTGTGTTTTGCATATTGGGATCCGTCAATACATGTTCATTGAAATCAGTTAGATAAAAGTAAATGCCTAAAATATTTGTCTTGTGCTAACATGCTCAGAAGTGGATTTTTATTTCATTTTCCCTGTCATCTTGCAACATTTCCAAATATTAACTGATGTTTTGCATAACTCCAAAATACATTTATATTAGTATAAGGTGGTGTAATTGATAAGACTGTCACAATTTTCTGATCAATTACAAGGCTGATATAATTGTTGAACCTTACTTTTGAATGAAAGATTAAATACAGATGGGTGACAAAATCAAACTTGGAGGTGGAGATTGTTCTGCCCAGTCCAGATCCTGTTTTCAATCAAGATTTGGGATATTGTTTCAGGGAATTCCCAACCAAGATAGTATGAAATAAAAGCCAGATGAGTGAAGCAAATAAGGAGCGATGGGAAACCATGTGAGAAAGTTCTGAAGAAAATTTTCACAGAGAAGATAACATGGGAGCAAAGGGCATGGATCTTACTGGCTTAGTCTCACATGGTACCTAGAGCCAAGCTTCACAATTAGTAGATTCTCAATGAGAAGATTTTAAAGTTATAATAGGAGGAAAGAGGGGGAGTTAAGGACCAAAGTTTTAATCTTGGAACAATCCCAATTTTTATTATGGAAAGTGCAAGTTGAATTGAACTTACACTTAACTTTAAATGAATTAAAATCATACAAAATTAAAAACTTAGCTCCTCAGTTCAGGTAGCCCGTTTCAAGTGTTCAACAGCCACATGCTACCTCGTGTCTACCTAGGGCAGTGGGACACTTCCGTCACGGCAGAAAGTTCTTCGGTGCGGCACTGCTGAGGAAGTCCACTCACCGTGCAAAGTGGTTGTCCCTGGCCTCACTCTAGAGACGAAAAAGATGATGTCCACTGAATACAAGACTGGTTTAGTTGGTCTTCTTGTCCACCGAAGGAGGAAAGACTGTGATAAGCCAGGAGGTATTTGATGAAGAAATGGCGTCCGTGTAAGTCATTCCCCTCTTCCGTGTGGTGAGAGTGGGGTAAAGACTGAGCTTCTGGACTCCGTGGCCCCAGGAGTGAGCTCCCTAGAACATCCTCTCTCAAGGGAGTGCTCTGCAAGCCATGGTTGGCTCCCACTCTCCTTCTGGCCCACGCCTTCCCATTTCTCAGGCAGCCCAACTGCCAAGGTGGTTGGCAGTGGCCAGGTGCGACGCCAGGTAGCTGCACTTCCCCTCTGCGTGCATTCTGCCAGTCTCCTCTCAGTACAGTTTACATCCATCTGCTCCTCTCGCCCTTCCATGTCACAGAGTTAGGTGTTGTTTTGTTCCCTGGAGGAAGCCCATATTGTTCCATTCCTACCAGAGAAGAGACACATCAAGAGCAACAAGGAAAAATATGGAGTGTAAGCATGTGTTTCTAGGTCATCAACATGCAAGGAAATGTGCATGAAAATGAGTGTTAATTTTCTGCATGATTCAGTGTTTGCGAGACTATCGAGTCATTTCCCATAGGCAGCCCGACAGCCATCACATGGTAATGAATTTCTATTACAACCATGTAAGATGGTTGAACCAGAAAACTAATGATCAAAGAAATGAACAAAATACTAACAAAGGTGATAACAATACTGATGTTTTAATAATTAACTGGCATTTACAATGGGGGTCAATTGGGTATTATAGTTACTTGGGGGCAGTTAATACAGGTCTGATTTTCTCATTTTAACATTTGTGGTTTCACCTGCCTTAATTTTTTTAAAAACAAAAATTCTCAATGAAAATAGACCTAGCCTAATGATCAAAATAGAAACAAGTTGTATGGTTAAGTAGTTTGTGCTTTTATTTACGTTTTTCTCCTTAGGTTTCAGAAGTCTTTTAAAATTACTCCGGACTGTTCTGCAGAAATTAAAATAAAGACTCTATCTTTTTGGAATTTGTGTTCAGTATTAAATTATATTCTTCGTTACCAATTTCCTCATTCATACATATGTAACTTTTGACTTTGCTTTAGTTATCTGTAAAACTCAGGTCGGCCCTATGCTTTAACATGGACTAAACCACTTGAAAACAAGACCATTTTAAAGATAGATATTTCAAAAATTAATTTTATCCTTTTTGCCTGTGTGCTAGTTATTCAATCATGTCCAATTCTTTGCGACCCCATGGAGTGCAGGCCACCAGGCTCTTCTGTCCACAGGATTTTCCAAACAAGAATCGTGGAGTAGGTTGCCATTTCCTTTTCCAAGGGAAATTTCCAGTCGAGGGATCGAACCCATGTTTCCTGCCCTGGAAGGTGGATTCTTTACCACTGAGCCACCTGGGAATCCCTTATTCTTTTTTAAAAAATTACTATTATTTCCTTCTCACTTTTTCTTTCTCTCAGTTGTCACCAGGTATATTTTAATATCAGATTGGATGGGAAATTGACCTGGTTTTTACAAGGTAAAAGTGCATGATGAATTTAAAACATCCAAAAGAGAATTCTGAAAATCGTAAATAGAGTTTAATGTTTGGTTAGCAATTTTTCTTGAAAAGTCGCCTCCGTTCATGCTTATTTTCTTTAATGGAGTGTTGTTAGTTATCTCATTTTAGGTAAATATCCTGTAGCAGGTTTCAGCCAGAACAAATATTTACAGTTAAACCCTCAACTCCAGAAAATGGCTTTGTGTGTATGCTGGAGGAGGGGTAGGGATTAAATGGAAAGGCTGACTTTGTCTTGGCTTTAGACAAGCCACCACAATAAATCACTCCAAGACATTCCAACGGATGTGTATTGGAGGAACGCTCCCCTCCAGGAAGCTAAGGTATAGGGTTAAGAGGCTTCGCGGGCTGTGATCCCATGTAACTAATGGGCACATGTTTCACAGACAGAAGGGCCATGCCTTAGTCATCCTGGTAAGTCTGTAGTGACAGACGTCTGTTCTATATTTGTGAGTGACCTGATTTGGCATGCATGCAGCTCATTCTACTGACAATAATGGGAACATGGTGTGAGGGGGAGAGGCAAGAAAGGAGGGGGGGCTGGGGGAGGCAGCGAGGTTGAGGGAGGAGAGAGACCTGGGGACCAGGAAGGGGAGAAGGGGAAAGGAACTCTAAGCAGCTGAAGATCATGAGCGTCTAAACACGGCTCTAAGGAAACCTGCCCTTAGTGGACGGTTCTTTAAATTTGGGAGCAAGCCTTACATCTGTTGCTAATGGATTTGAGGAGGATCACCTTCCCCTCCTCGTGCTCCCTCTGTCTCTCTCACTCCTCTCCCCTCCAGTCTCTGGGGAAGATAGATATTCAGACAGCTGTCAGACGGTGGCAATGGGATGCTTCTGCCTCCAGGAGTCCCTCATAATTTGCAAAACGTGCCTGGCCCTCCACCCTTTGCTGTGGTCCTCCAACCTCTCCAGGTAGGAAAGAAACCGGCCCCAAGTGATGAAAAGAACAAAGGGCTGCCCACATATATATACATATTTTTTTTTTAACTTGGAATATAACTGCTTTCCAACGTTGTGTTAGTTTCTGCTTACAATGAAGTGAACCAGCTGTCTGTATCCACATACAGCTCTTGAACACATCCGCCTCTTGAATCTCCTACCTTGCACCTCCATCCCACCTCTCTAGGTCATCACAGAGCACCGAGCTGACTCTCCTGTGCTATACAACTGGTCTCCACTAGCTATCTATTTTATACATGGTAGTACATATATAGGGAGAAGGCAATGACAACCCACTCCAGTACTCTTGCCTGGGAAATCCCATGGATAGAGGAGCCTGGTGGGCTGCAGTCCACGGGGTGGCTAAGAGTCGGACACGACTGAGAGACTTCACTTTCACTTTTCACTTTCATACATTGGAGAAGGAAATGGCAACCCACTCCAGTGTTCTTATCTGGAGAATCCCAGGGATGGGGGAGCCTGGTGGGCTGCCGTCTATGGGGTCGCACAGAGTTGGACACGACTGACGTGACTTAGCAGCAGCAGTAGCAGCAGCAGTATATATATGTCAATCCTAATCTCCCAGTTCAGCCCACCCTCCCCCAATCCCTCCCCTGTGTCCACATATACAATGCAATATTAGTCAACCATAAAAAGGAACGAAATTAGGTCATTTATAGAGACGTGGATGAACCTAGAGTCTGTCATACAGAGTGAAGTAAGAAAGAGAAAAACAAATACATTAATGCACATATGTGCAATCTAGAAAAATGCCCATCATTATTGACAACTGCCCCAGCCAAGTAACCCAAGTGCTCCTCTCTCCCATCATCCTCGAACACAGCACTCAGTCTCATCTGAGACTATCATGATTTCTTCATGGCTGCTCGATTAGCTGGAGAGGACACCAGCTCCACGCAAAGAGGAGCACAGTCTGTCTAATTCACCACTTCTGTAGTGAAGAGTATGTTCGTTCTTGATCTCATTTATCTTCTCATTGTAAAATAAATGCTTCACGAGTATTCAGTGAATCTATCGAGCTATTTTTCTACATTGAGTCCTTGCAATTGGCAAGTAGTAGAGACACAGTGGGGTTGCCTCAATGAGTGGGCATTTATAAGCGATACACTAGCAACCAAGGGCTCAGGCAACTCTTCTAGAAGTTCCCCTGGAATATGGAGCATGGCTCTCACTATTTGGGGTCCAGTCAGAGCTTTTATGCTGGAGAAGGACATGGCAACCCACTCCATATTCTTGCCTGGAGAATGCCATGGATAGAGGAGCCTAGTGGGCTACAGTCCATGGGGTCCCAAAGAGTCAGACACGACTGGGCAACTGAAGAAACAGAGCTCTACGACCTGATAGTGGCCCTGATGACACAGCATCTGTCTGCTCACTTCTGCTCAGATCAAGTAGCCCTCGTCCTCTGCTCCAGGGCCCCTGTTCCGGGCTCTCCAGCATCATCAGGTCTCTGTGAGTTTTGAAGTCAGACTTCCTCCAGAAAGGGTTTGATTGATTTGTCTAATCACTATCCAGTATCAGGAGCCCCTCTGGGGAAAAACTGCCTTAAAACTAGTGCTCAGAGCTTCCTTACCAGGGGAGCACATCAGAAGCAATTGTACAGCTTTTTCAACCTGTATCTCCCGCATTGGCAGGTGGATTTTTAACCACTGAGCCACCAGAGAAGCCCCATGTAGATGGGTGGCCCTGGGCAAGTCATAATATTTTCTTGAACTTCATTTTATTCCTCTGTAAAATAGAAACACAGAGAAGGCAATGGCACCCCACTCCAGTACTCTTGACTGGAAAATCCCATGGATGGAGGAGCCTGGTGGGCTGCAGTCCATGGGGTCGCTAAGAGTCGGACACGACTGAGCGACTTCACTTTCACTTTTCACTTTCATGCATTGGAGACGGAAATGGCAACCCACTCCAGTATTCTTGCCTGGAGAATCCCAGGGACGGTGAAGCCTGTTGGGCTGCTGTCTATGGGGTTACACAGAGTCGGACATGACTGAAGCAACTTAGCAGCAGCAGCAAAATAGAAACAATAATAGGTACCTGGATTTTAAATGATATATTTTATGATAAATCCCGGGGTCATCAACAGGACAGGGGAGGTTAATACAAATTAGCAAGGCTGTGGAATCCCAAGGTGGCTGGCTCCTGTCCATTGCCTATAAATACAAATGCTGGACGAAGACCATTCTCCCCACTTCTGCTTTGCTGAAGGGGAACTCCTCTCTCTATTTTTTTAAAGCAGGAAGCAGCTCTTGACAGCTCTGGCAAAATATCAAGTACTTTGTAAATGATAAATAACCATAAAAACACTGAGGATTAAGTACAAATGAAATAGTTCCATCGCACAATTTATATAAGATATATTCCTGGGATGGAGGGCTCCAGGTACCCTCATCCAGCTGTAGAGAGCAGAGGTGATTTTTTCCTTCAAGTTCTCTCTGGGGTAGTCCCACCCGACAAGCTTCCTGAACCATATCTTTTCTTGCCCAAAATATGTCCTTCCTGTCCCAGAACCCTTCCTTTAGTTATGAGCAAATATAAGACAGGAGTTAGCAGCCTGTGTTGTGGACGCTTGCTGGTCAGAAAGCAGCAGGGAGATAAGAATGGAAGGTTGTTCCAGAGGCCCACGGCCCTGATGTAATTGGATGGCAAATTCAGGGGTGACAATGGAAGCCCACCCCTGCTCCCTGAGCATTCGAGGTGGTAGCTGGGCCTTCTCAGAAGGACTCATGAAAGAGACTCGACGCCCTTACTTGGAAAGAAGGGCTTCTCTGTGAGAGTCTCAGTTTTCAGGTTTCTAACAGGCTGGAGTTTTCCAAGCGTCAGAGCATCAAGACACAGGTCCATGTAGACTGGTGTCCTGGCTCTATCCGTCTCTCCTTCCTCGCACAGTTCAATCAGATCACCTGTTTGCAGATTCGAGTCACCACATGGCCGGCCCCTGTCTGTCATTTCCTCTCCCTGCCACCCGCTCACACCCTCTCGCCACTCGGGAGCTCAGTGAATACGGTTTTCCAAATATAGGTTTGCAGCCAGTGTGTTAGGCCTTCTAATGAGCCACGGTAATTGCTTCTGCTATTTTCCAAAATGGAAATCAACCTCGGAAGAGCAGCTGGTTTGTGGTAAAGCTCTCCTCCCTTGATTCCATCCCCCCTTCCTTCCAGTCAGTCAAGCTCCAGCCTTGACTGCTTCATCTGTGAGCAGGGCCTGAGGGACCCACGGGAGGAATGTGCTGATGGTGGGGAAACAGAATAAGGAGCTATTGTGCCTTTATTACATTGGGGAGAGGCAGGGAGGAAGGGGGAGAGCTCGGCTTTTACTTTTGATTTCTAAGATAACCTGTTCTGGGTTGTGCTTTTCGATGTATCTGAAAAGATAACCAGGTTCTTTGATGACAGAGCAATGATATCCCTGGCCTCTGTCTTTTCAGAATTGACCAAAATAGCAAAGAGAACGAGAAACAAAAACACAGGCGCTATATTCTTCAAGGGCAGGAGAGATCTGTAATCTGGAACCACAATATATGGAGATGAGAAACAGATGGAGGAATGGCAAGGTGTTTAGTAGATCTATGGAAAGTCAAGCCTGAAAGCCTGGTGGGAGTTACCATTGCTAATCAAGCCCATTCTCTCTGCAGAACACAGGGACGTCCTGGGCGTGGGGCCCATGAAGGCAGCGGCTGGGAGTGAGCATGGCCCTGAAGGCTGTCCCTGCAGCAGAAACGTAATAACACTAGTTACCACCGTGGTGTGCTTGTTGGTGCCTGGCTCTTCACATTCTCTCTTGCAATCCTCATGAGAGCAAAAGGTATTCATTTTCCCATTTTACAGATGCAAAAACTAAGGCTCAGGAGGGTAAAATCATTTGTCCCAGACAACAGAGAGAAAGATACTAAACCAATGTAGTCTTAATTCTGAAGCCTCACCACCAAATCCCACCGGTCGGAGGCTGTCATCAGCCCCAGAAAAGGGAACCGAAGGTACCAGAGTGTGTGGTCAGGAGCTGGGGGAGAGGTTCCCAGTGTTAACGAAGTTGTCCTTATTATCTGTGGCACTTGCTCTTCTATTAAATTGTGAGCTCTTTGAAAGGAGGTGATTTTCCCCCTCCAGGCCATAGCAGTGTGAGGGTAAGCATCTTCTCAGTAAGCATCTTTTGAACGAATGGATGGATGGATGGATGGATGAACCCATATGTTCAGAGGAAGGAGGACTGGACTTATCAGGAAAGATGTCAACGAGGAGGTGAGTCTGCAGCCAGGCTGAAGGTTTGTCATCCAGGGATTGATTCCATGTTACCAGCGGAAACTTCCGAAGGACAAGACAGTCCCAGAAAGACACTAACTTGAGAGTAAGCCCAAAAAGCAGGCTGGTGACAATGAACTTTGGTGAGACTGATGGAGACAAACGCATGCCACGGGGACACCAAAACAGAGCCTTTCTAGGAAACAAGTAAAAAGTCAACTGTGGGTAAAAGAAGTATCTAGAAACAGGTACATGTTCTGATCCAGATGGTTGCCACTGACTATAAATTCCTATCTTGCAAAGACAAGACGAGTTTTCTAATGCATTTATTGTTACTCCAGCCAGTCAATCTGCTCATTATTTGTACCCTAGGTGGCTGCAACAGTCTTTGAAAGAACGTGAAAGTGAAGTCACTCAGTCGTGTCCGACTCTTTGTGACCCCATAGACTGTAGCCCACCAGGCTCCTCTGTCCATGGGATTTTCCAGGCAATAGTACTGGAGTGGATTGCCATTTCTCTACAACCAAAGGCTATTCAGAAAAGTGTGGAATTCTTGTTGGCACTGAACACATCAGAGTCATGGGTTCCTTGCCTCCTACGCTGACATATCCAGCGATCAGGACCAGTTCAAACTAACTTCTGCCCGTGCTACTGACAGTTAAATGGAATTGATGGCTATCCCTTCATTCAGTAAATATTCACAAGCACGCACCATATGGTTCAGCACAGTCCTAAGTGGGAAACAGAGCGCTGGAGGTTGAATGGGGCGGTGAATAGACAGGGTGTCTGCTCTGTGGACTCTGGTTCTGGTATCTGCACAAATGCTCACTTCCTTTATTGGTGGATGCTGCTTCCAAGCTCCAGGGTCAGGAAACTACAACCTGGAGGTCAAATGCAGCCCACCACGTGTTTTTGTACAGCCCTTGAGTTAAGTTGGTTTTTGTTTTCATTTTTTTTGAGGCTCGGAAAAGCCGAAAGAAAGATAATATTTTGTGACGTGTGAAAATGACATGAAATTTAAATATCAGTATCCGCAAACCAAAGTTTACTTGGAGCTCAGCCACGCGGGCTGGTTTATGTGTTGTTTACAGCTGTCTTCATGTTATAGCTCAGTCATTGCCACAGACCGCATGGCCATTAACCGGAAAGGTCTTCCTATTTGATTTTTTTATAGGAAAAGTTTCCTGACCCCTGTTCTAAGCTAACTTTCTCAAAATGCACTCCATAAAACATTATTTCTGAAGATATTGTGTTAGAGTTTTTGAGTTCTATTGTCAACATATTTAAACACAATGAATTGTAAAAAGTTATAAGTTTCTCTACTTAATATTTTCTCTACTGTGGAGTGTGGCCAGAATACATCGTGACCCTCTAAGACAGAGGATGTGGAGGTCTCCAAACATGTTCCCTGTTGTTCAGTTGATAAATCGTCCCAACTCGTTGTGACCTCATGGACTGTAGCATGCCTGGCTCCTCTGTTCTCCTCTGTCTCTGGGAGTTTGCTCAAATTCATGTCCATTGAGTGGATGATGCTATCTAACTATCTCATCCTCTGCTGCCCTGTCTCCTTCTATCTTCAGCCTTTCCCAGCATCAGGGTCGTACATGTGTCTGTTTCTAGCGAATCTCATAATCCAGGCGGTTGTGCACAGCGCTCTTTGGGAAATACTAAACAGAGTTCTTACTCATAGGCTTTGTGTTATTTCTGAAACTGGCTGCCAAAAAACCAAAGCAGTATCACTGCTAGTGAAGTAAGACTTCTGCCCAGATCTGAAGCCCCTTCCTCTTAAGCATAGCACGATTCTTCTGAAGGTTCCCAGTTTGATCCCAGCTAAACAATACCTACCTTCCCCTATTAATACCTTTGCAATTTCTTTTCTCCCACGCTCTCTGGGTGCCAATCACAGCACCTCATGGTACTTCCTGAAGGATCCTGTTGCCTCATCGACCAGTTAATACCTCCCTATCACAGAGTGTCCATATGCGTTTGGAAATAAAAACTTTGAGGGGAAGATCCCAATCCCCTAGCTGTGGGGTTATCTTGACGATGAGCTGCTCTTGATTTATTCTGTAACCACACACTGATTCATTCACACGTGTGTGTGTATAAAGGGTCTCAGGAAGAGCCCAGGATGGCTCAGCTGGAGCTCCGACACCCTGGGACACATCTGGAGAACTGAGGATTATCTGCAGGGTTATCTGGGAGGCCTCCTGGGAGAGCATTAAGGGAGAAATAAGCCAGGCACATGAATTTAACTTAGTTTTTTGTTTTTGGTTTTTTTAAGTTTTCATCATTCTGGGGAGGAGCAGTTCTGAGGGCGTGCGATCTCTGTCACGTAGATGCGTCCCCGGCTTCAACACCCACCTGCTTGAGTCCTGTAAAGGGGTGGCAAACGGGAAAGAGTGTAAATAAAAACTGAAAGAGGTTTTTCTTGGAATATTTTAAAACCTCAAGGCCTGAGTGGCTCTGTTTCTAAACTGAAGGCGGCATTCTTCCCGCCACGCTGCAAGGTGTCTGTCGGGTAAGAGCTCTCCCCTTGAGGTTGCAGCGGCACCGGAGAGAGGGAGACACAGTAGCATGGCCTCCTCGGGGCGCTGTTGGCATAGATGCATCCATCTGCGCCCCACCTGCGCTTCGGAACAGCAATGAGTGGTGTGGAATCGACAACCACAAAGTGATCATTGCGTCTGGTGGAGCAGCGGCTCTTATGGTCACCAGCGGAAGTTCTGGCATCCAGTGGGAGAGGAGGCCTCTGGTCCTCTCCTTGAGTGGCAGGGGAGGGGCGGCTACATCTCCTAGAGTGCTAAGTGAAAGTCGTTCAGACATGTCGGACTCTGCGACCCCATGGTTTATACAGTTCAGGGAATTCTCCATGCCAGAATACTGGAGTGGGTAGCCTTTCCCTTCTCCAACCCAGGGATCGAACCCAGGTCTCCCACATTGCAGGCGGATCCTTTACCAGCTGAGCCACCAGGAAAGCCCAAGAATACTGGAGTGGGTAAGTCTAGCCCTTCTCCAGGGCGATTTTCCCAACCCAGGGATCCAACCGGGGTCTCCTGCATTGCAGGTGGATCCTTTACCAACTGAGCTATCAGGGAAGCTCCTAGAGCACAAAGGAGACCATCTATTGTCCCTCCCAGGAGAGCAGATGCCAGGAATCCTTGGGGGTAATGGGCATGAGGCTGCCATAGCGTGTCAGGCTGGTGACCAGTGAGTTTGCAACCTTAGATCTCACTCCTAGTCCCAGATAGAAGGCGGGTGGGGGAAATTTGGAGTTCTTCAGTCTACTCACGGAACCACACATAAGCTCACACACTTACATGCATTCCTATCGAGACGTGTACTATGAATGTAATTGCTCACTCATACCCAAGCTATGCTTGTATATGAAACCATACACTGTGAAAATGAGGTGGAAATAGGTGAAAGTTGGGTCGGGGGGGGGGCGTTAAGTGGGTGAGTCTTGAGGGTCCCATCATCCCTGCTTCAACCAGAGAGCTCTGCTTTTGTCTGTTATATTCATTGTGGTGGTGATGATCATTTAGCAGTTTGGTTATGTCTGACTTTTGTGACCCCATGGACTGTAGCCCACCAGGCTCCTCTGTGCATACGCATTGTGCTTCTACTTAAAGATTTCTTTTAAGAAAGGGTTCCATGGCAAAAAAAGAAAAAGAACTTTGGAAATCCCACTTGATATAATCAAATTATATATATATATTCCTATTATTTTATAAATGAGGAAATGGGGACACAGAAGGTTTAAATGACTCAGCTGAGTTCATAAAGACAAAAGCATTGGTTTAAGGGCTCCAATCCAATATTTTTGTTTTGTTTTTCTATAACACCCTGCAGAGAAAGAAAGAATATACACAAAGATGATGAAGCCTGGATGTTTTTCAGAACTTGGTGTGTTTCTCAATTTTAGTGGTCAAAGGTTTGAGAACCGGCTTATTAGATCTTTTAATTTTTCTAACTATGATTTTATAGCTAGAAAAACATTAGCTATGGGGGTAGAAATGTAGATTAAATTAACACAGTTATGTATCAAATGACCATGTTAATACAATTTTCAATTCAGCTCTAAAGTTGAATTAGAATCTACTTAGACATGCTATACTAGTCAGAAATATATAGCAAAAATGAGATCATTGTGTTTTAGACAGGGCCTCGAGAACCATTAGCCCAATTTTCTAAGCACAGAAGGAGGCAAAAAATGATGACAGGAAAGTTTGTGAAGAAGTTCATGAGTAAATGTTAGTAGAATTATTCACTCTGAAGAAGAAAGAACAAAAGAAGCTAACCGTTGTCCTGGAGCATAAAGGGTCTCTCGACTGAGACGCAGTCCCTTTCTCATTCACAGGAGGACAGAATAAGAGTGGACCTTTTGAGAGACCACAGGAGGTTCTAGGTGGTGGAGTCTGTAGGACAACGTTGAGGTTCCCCAGGCTGCGCTGAGCTATAAGGACCAGAGGCAGTGCCCGTGAATTGCCCTGTCCAGGGAGGAAATGGTAGCTGATGACTCAGGGTCTCTGCTATTATTTCAGAAAATATCAAGCATCACCGTATGGCAGAAGCTAAAGGTAATTCACCAACAAGGCATAGAGGTGGGAAGGAGAAGACTGGGGCACCACTTTCCACCTGTGTGCTAAGATGGCCACTGAGAATACCCTCCTGCTCTGCATGCTGTCCCAGCCGTGAGTGCTCTCTGTACCCCACCCTGCCTTCCTACTGTCAATCAGAGAGTCCCAGAGGCCTGATAGTCCCATGGTTGAAGTCTATGGATGAGCACTGGGAATAAGGCAAAACCCTTTCTGTAGAAACTTATGCATCTAATGTTCTTATCTCTTAATATGCTGTCGTAAAGGTCTGAAACATGACAGAGTTTGAGAACACAAGTTAGGTAGATAACACAAATGGCTATCACACACCGTCCCCCCATGTCACCTTTTCCCCCTTTCTTATCAGAGAAGGCATCTGAAGCTGGTGGAGTGGGATATATACAGTTGGGGAAAGGATGCAGACACGTCTCCCTGGAGGGGGTTGTGATAAGACATATACTCACATGAAAAGTGACAGAGATATGCTCATAGGAGTCACTAGCTTAACTCTTAATACCACGAGAGCACCCACATCAGGAGAGCAGGACTGTCCACTCGTCCATCTCTCAAGTTCCCTTTTTTCGGACCCCAGGTGTAATGTTGCTATATTCTATCTGTAGCTAACTTTACAACCCCAGGGCCCAGTGGTGTGGATATTTGTAATGGAAAAAAAAAGATTCAGAAATACAGTGATTATTCACTTCAGTTTTAAGGGACCCAGAAGATGTATTGGAATCCTATGGAATGAAAGCGTTATTTGTGACTGAGTGGAAGATTTTTGTTTAATTAACTCCAAGTCATCGGCTTAATTAGAAAGTGAAATCCAAGATTTCAGAAAGGCATATTTACAAATTGTTAATTATGAAAGCAAGCAAAAAAGCCAACTCCACAATAAAACTCCGACTCACTAGCCTGCCCTGTGCTTTGAGATCCTTGGATGACTTGTGGTCCAGTGACCAGTTCACTTTCAGGAAGAAGGAAATGAGCTGCTGAGACTGTCTCCCCAGGACAGACCTTGACTAATTCTCTTGTTGTTCCTACCTTTCTCAGTCTGGGTAAAGTCATCAGCTGGAAAACTCAGCTTCAGCCAGTGAGACACTGTCTTGCAAATTCCAAGGATTTAGCAGGAGTGGGTATTAATAATTTGCAGTGTCTGGTGGTGACTCAGGTCTCAGCAGACTGGCTGTTTAATTTGCAGCCAAGCTCCGTTTCTCTGACTGCGGCCCCGATCCCCACACATTTCTTCCAGCACTCCTCATTTCACAGGAGTCTTTGAGGATATAGACATGCCTCTGTCTTCACGCTTCTAGAAGTATGAGACACCCAGGAGGCAGTGCAGGGCCCTTTGAGCGTGAGTTGTTGAATCAGCCTGCTTTGACTGATTTTCTGTCACGAGTCTGCTGTTGAGAGCAGCTGTGTCCCAGTTATTATTCAAGCTGAGAAAACGTCAGCTTTTACCAATTGACTTGGGGAAGTCATGGGTCTTCCCAGGTGGCGCTAGTGGTAAAGAACTCGCCTGCCAGTGCAGGAGACATAGGAGATGCAGGTTCGATTCCTGGGTCAAGAAGATCCCCTGGAGTAGGAAATGGCAACCCACTCCAGTACTCTTGCCTGGAAAATCCCGTGGACAGAGCAGCCTGGTGGGCTACAATCCATGGGGTTGCAAAGAGTCAGACACAATTGGAGCAACTTAGCACATTCCTCCATGTTGACCTATGGACAGGGCATAAGAGACGTGTACACTGCTCAATTGCTGGTTAATTACAGCAATTTTCTATGGATTTTTAAAGACTGGTATTTCAAGGACTGATTTGAGCAATTATTTCACTGGTCATCAGTATGAAATGGAAGAGATGAAAACAGCAACAAGATGGCATGTACATCATGACTATTGAATGAAACAACTATAGTTACAAACATTCTTTTAAGTAAGCTACTGAAATAAGGAAGAACGGTGGCAACTAAAATTTATTTAAAGGCTATTTGATCCAAGAAGATCCCACGTGCCTCGGAGCAGTTAAGCCCATGTACCACAATTATTGAACCTTATTTAAAGGCTATTTGAAACTTTTCTCCCTCCAAATGGCATTTCATCTCTAGCACTATGCAAACATCCTTTGAAACTTTCTCGCCCACTGCCTGTGCCCCACCCACAGTCCACATCTCTTCTCTCTTTTTCCAAACTCCTCAAACATCTCAGGTCCACGTAACTGCACAGTCCTGGCGCCCTGCTCCACCCTACTCCTTTTCTTACCTCTTACTGGATTCTATTCCACCGGAAACGCTGACGTCTCCAACGGGCTTCACTCCAGCTGATCTTGGCTCCTCTCAGTTCTGCCCTATCTCCCGATTCTGCAAATGAAGGACTAAAAGAGCAGCACAGCAGCTGTCTTGTACAGGTGGGAAGAGCCAGAGGCTCTGAATAATTCCTGCTTTTTTTCTATTAATTACACAGGAAAAGGCCTAAGACCTGGCCATAGCAAGGGAAACGATCAACAAGTAATTCACTCATATTAACTGATAATTAGCTGGAGGAAACAGAGTGAGGTTAGAAAAGCAAGAGAGAGAAGGAAAGAGAGGGAGCAAGAGAGAGAAAAGAAAGAAAAAAGAGATGACATCAGTTCCTAGCAAAATTTTGCTTGAAGTCTCAAATTCAAAGTTCCAACTCTGATCATGGCAATCTAGACGTGGCCTTATTTGTAATAAAATTTGTAAATAAAGGTGAGACACTGTGACAAAACTATGCCCAGAATACATCATGCGAAGAAATATATAGTATTAATAAAATGATAATGGTGGCTGCTGGGGGAGGTAGACATGTAAGAAATGTAATTTTGAAAAAAAAAGATGAACTGATAATACACATAGAATCAAGCTATAACATCTCCCAAGCTACCCTAGCCTTCAATATCATCATTATTGAAACTCTCTCCATTGACATAAATACTCTTCACTGTCTTTCTTCTTCCTTTCCTTCCTCCTTTTTATCTTCTTCTCACTGTCTTAACCCACTCAGGCTGCTATCACAAACTACCATAGACTGTGACTTATAAATGACAGACTGTTATTTCTCACTGTTCTGAGGCCTGGAAAGCCCAAGATCATGACACCAGCAGGCTTGGTGTCTGATAAAAGCCCACTTCCCAGTTCATGGGCTCCCCTGGTGGCTCAGATGGTAAAGAATCTGCTGGCATTGCAAGGGACCTGGGTTCAATCCCTGGATTGGATTTGATCCCTGGGTCGGGAAGATCCCCTGGAGAAGGAAATGGCAACCCACTCCAGTATTCTTCCCTGGAGAATTCCATAGACAGAGGAGTCTGGTGGGCTACAGCCTATGGGATTGCAAAGAGTCAGACACGACTGAGCAACTTTCACTCCCAGTTCGTAGACAGCTGTCTTTTCACTGTGTCCTCGCATGGCAGAAGAGGTGAGGTTACTCCCTGGGGCTTCTTTTTATAAGGTCACTCATCCCATTCCTTGGGGTTCCACACTCATAACCAAATCACTTTGCAAAGGTGTGTGTGTGTGTGCATTAGTGGCTCAATCATGTCCAACTCTTTGTGACTCTATGGACCATAGCCCACCAGCCTCCTCTGTCCATGGAATTCTCCAGGCAAGAATACTGGAATGGTTAGCCATTTCCTTCCCCAGGGGATCTTCCTGACCCAGGAATGAAACCCAGGTCTCCTGCATTGCAGGCAGGTTCTTCACCATCTGAGCCACCAGGGAAGCTCCCACCTCCTAATACCAACATGCTGGGGGTTAGGACTTCAACATATGAATTTGAGGGGGACACGCAAATGTTCAGCATATAGCAGTCACCTTCAAGATTATTCAAGGATAAAGAGATTTATGGATTTTTTCCCATCCACAGGGGTCCTGCCACACTGGTTATATCCCGTTGTCATCTAGTCTAAGGACCACACCACATTCCAATGGGCTGGACATCCATCCCAGTACCCATGCCTTACTGGCTGTTACCTGTTTTGAATATCACACGGGCCACATCTCACAATAGTATAGAGGGATCCGTATACGACAAAAGTGAGAGTCTGAGTCATTTTAGAATATTTTTGCACATGGGTAGTTACTGGTATCTGCATTTTCCAGATCGAGGAACTGAGGCTGGGATCTGAATGCTCCCAACTTAGCTTCTGTTCATGCTGGTTCTCCTACAGTGCCAAGGAATGCCCACAACCAGCTGCCTCCATCTTTGCTGTGAATTTAGGGTGACAATTGATGGAATGACCTAGTGAGACCTCAGAGAACAAACGAGGACTTTACTGTCTTTGTGTGAAAACATGCGGTGTAGTCACAAACTGTGTTGGGATCCAGAGTCACCAATGGCATCAGGACCCTTTGGGGCTGCCTGTCTGTCTGGTTCTGACTCATCCTAAAGCCCCTGCTAATTGTGCTGGCCGCGTGGGTGACCCAAAGCTTCTCTCGCAGGAGGACTTCCTAGAGAGGAGCAAGGCCTCCTGCCATCATGTCCGCTGTCAGCCTGTAAGATATTAAAACTGACTCGAAAAAAAAAAAATAAATAAAAAAAAAATAAAACTGACTCGAGATAGTGTTGAAAAATGTTTTACTTTCCGGTATGCTAATAAGAACAAGATCATATACAACCGACGTGTATCGCAGCAGGACTGTTCCGTGGCCGAGGCTTTTAATGAGCTGTTTTGTAATGAGGGCCGATCTGCAAACAGTATCTGGGTGCTAGTCAAAGTTTAAAGACCTGTGATTCCCCCCAACACACACCCTCATCCAAGCTATGGCTTTAATTCTTTTAAACAGTAACATTAATTGGCTGTTAAGTAAAACAGGACAGAACACAATAGATTTATGATATTTTGAGAAGCGACACCAGTTCTCAGGCATTCAGAGAAACAGGCTTGGCTTTTATGAGCTAATTATGATTTAGTGGTTTCTCTCACCCTGTTGAGTCTGTGGGCTGCCTCTAAAATGGATCTGGGATGAATGTCAAAATCAGGATTTACAGTCAAACCTTTTCAACATAGAAAGCGCAGGAGAAGTTTATTGTTTTATTTTTTTCTCCTAAGCAATATTTCCTTCTGCATTTCTATGCTGCTAGATTTTGTAGAATTTCCACCCCCATCCTAGCTTTGAAATGGTGTCTATAAATTACTTCTCCTGTTAAGGCTGCTGTATCATCAAAAAGTGATTGTTTTTGCAAGCAATCACGAGAGAGCATGTCAATTTAAATAATCTCTTTTTTTCCATCTCACCCCTTTTCTCCCTCACCCTCTACAGGAGAACTGCTATCATCTTGGTTTTCCCACCCTTTCACAAATGAGCAGAAACTGACAAAGCTTGATGAACAAGAGATCTTTCTTCTTTTTCCTACATCTTTTTTTTTCCTGCTCTCTCTTTGAAATGAGAACTGTGTTTAGCTGTTGCCTTCAGGGACAGAAGACCCTGGGGATCAGGCTCCAAAGGTTTCATCCTTTTCTCCCCTCGAACATGAGGAAATCAGGCAGTTTCTTTTCCAATGGGAGCCTCCCTTCTCTTAATTTATAAAGTAAGGCAGTGATGATTTCTAAGATCTCTTCCAACTCTTGAAAGTGAAAGTCGCTCAGTCATGTTCTACTCTTTGCAACCCCGACCCCATTGACTATACAGTCCAAGGAATTCTCCAGGCCAAAATACTGGAGTGAGTAGACTTTCCCCTCTCCAGAGGATCTTCCCAGCTCAGGAATCAAACCCCAATCTCCCTCATTGCAGGCGGGTTTTTTCACGAACTGAGCCACTAGGGATGTTACCTATGTATGGCCCAACAGTAATTTGATGTGTGTTGTTGAAGGAGACATGGCAACCCCCAATATGCTGCTTTGGCATAAGAATTATTTTGAGCTAAATTCAGCTGAGGTCCTGAATCCCTTATCTGCCAAAAAACAGAGTCTCCTCCAAATAAATGAGCTGCTGTATCCCCTCCCTGGGAGCCAGCGTTACCTCTTCCTCTCAGAGACTTCTGGCCAGCACCACACCCAGTCGGGCATTGTCAGAAAACCATCATAACTCTCACCTATTCTCTTAAGGGCCCGTTTATTTCTCCTAAAAGTCATTTGTCTTCTCGTAAGTGCTCTTCTTCCTCCCTTATGAAAACGTGACAGTGAAAGTGAAGGTTGCTCAGTCGTGTCCGACTCTTTGCGACCCCATAGACTACACAGTCCAAGAAATTCTCCAGACCAGAATACTGGAGTGGGCAGCCTATCCCTTCTCCAGGGGGTCTTCCTGACCCAGGGATTGAACCCAGCTTTCCCATATTGCAGGCAGATTCCTTACCAGCTGAGCCACAAGGCACAGTGACACGTAAGCCCCAAATTCCAACAACCTCCTTTGAATCACATTTTTTTTTTCCTGTGAACTCTCATGTATCTATATAAATCAAAATCTGTCTTTTCTCTTGCTAATCTGCCTTTTGTCAATTTAATTTGCAGGCTTCTATGAACAGAACATACAGGGTAGTAGAAAGGGCTTTTTTCCCCTGACATTTGTGTGTGTGTGTGTGTGTGTATAGAAGTTATAGAAATGCCGATGGAAAGGATGAGGCTAGGAGTAGTATTTTTCTTTAAAAAAATTTTTTATGAGGAAAGTGTCATAATATGGAATTCTCCAGGTACGAATACAGGAGTGGGTTGCCATTTCCTTCTCCAGGGGATCTTCCTGACCCAAGGGATCAAACCCAGGTCTCCCTCATTGCAGGCATGATTCTTCACCATCTGAGTCACCAAGGGAGCTAGGAAATTTTGTGGCGAAAGTACCACTCACCAAGCTTCTTATCTCTACCAGGAACCTCTCTACAGTACCTTATCAGTACAGTTCTCCCTTCCCTAGTTAAGGGTGTAAGCATGGCATGCACTGGGTGTTTAGTTTTGATTTTTGGAGGTTTTTGTTGGGTGTGGGGAGAGTGAGGAAAAGAGAGAAGCAGCAGATGCCAATTCAAGGCCAGCAACTTTTCAAATGGCCTCAGACCACAGTTATTTAATTGTAAAGTTTTGTGTTTTTGCTCTATTATATTTTGGTTCCTTTCTTATTGGACAATCCTTGGAGGTTTTTCCTGACATGTTGGAAGGAGGAAGTTGCACCTCTGGTCTCTTCCCTGATGTCTCCATAGAAGAGACCATTCAAGGACTTAGACCAGAGTCTAGAAATAGCCTCTGAACATTTGATTAGATTACATATTATATGCAATTTATTATCTATTATATATTGCACCATCGACTATGCAGTACACCCAAGATGCCATCATAGAGAATATACAGCTTTATAATATGGCATAGTTTATTGCAGCTACAATTTATTGAATATTAACTATGTGCCAGACATGCTATTAAGCCTTTTTCTTATGTTTTCTCATTTACTTTAGATGATTTAGTTTATATAAATGGTAATTTCAAATGACACTTGGTGTTAGTAATTTCTTCCAAGCATTTTTCCTGTCTCCAGATCTCCAGAATAAAGAAGTTAAGATACCTGGGAAAGGATTCAACAGTAAGGATGTTCTTGCAAACAGATGAGCATAAAAAATAGGAATCATTAGAGTTCCTAACCCTAGCTCCTCCCACCCCCAGCACCCAACGAAACTAACCAAACACACACACACACACACACACACACACACACACCCTTTAATTTCTAGTACAGAATAATTCAAGGGTCCCATTAGATTCTAAAACCTTCCCAGCTGGGATAATTGGCTTTAGAATCTTCCCTCATCCCCATGACTCTCTCTCACATGCCAATATCTCTGACACATAGATAATTTATGAAAACAGAGTAGACACTTTTTAATAATTAAGTGATAGCTAATAGGAGCTTTTAAAACAAGCCGTAAGAGCTTGGAAAAGGAAGGGAAACCAAGATAGTTTGTCACCCACATATTTATTGGGAGTGACTCCAAAAGGCCCTTCACCTTGTACCCCACTATCCACGACTGGAAGCCCCGAAAAGTTTGGTGTGTTTGTTAACCAGGGTCTTCTTCCAGAGGTGTTTAAAGCCGCAGTCGTTTCAAGGCAGAACCAGATGCCTGCCCCAGTCTCCATCACCCGGCATCACCCACTCTATTTTCTCCAAATTACAGTGCAAACAATAACACAGGTAAAATTAGGCACGGCACTAATTACGCGGCGCAAATGTGTAAAGGATATAGAATGACAAACGGCAGACGCCGGCCGTGTTGTGTCGTATCAAGTAATCTCCCCGGCTGCCGAGCCCAGGAACAAAGGGAGACTTGTGCCCTGTTTGTCTAACATGCTCCATCTCACAAATTGGAAATCCTTCCTAATTAAGATATTGTTCAATGTCCTTTGTTAGCAGATTTTAACAATGTTAATTAGGAGGTTAGAGTGATCATTGTTCATCTAGCAAACAATTAGGGTGATTCGCACTGTAGCTTTTGAGAAACTTCTGAGCAAAACAGAGGAGTTTCCCTTTGGCAGGGAGGGGAGCTGGGAAGGGAAGGAGCAGCCGGGATGGGGAGAAGGGGCAAGGCTACTCCTAACATTTTTGGGCCTCGGACCAAGGCAAAGCGTGAGGAAATGTCAGCTGCGGGTGTTGCAGCTGGTGGAGAGCAGTGCGGGCCTTGACCTTGTGGGATAACAGTATTTGCAGATGCAAGGTCCATTCCCCCCATGGTTCTCGTCTTGATAATTCAGGAGACTGTGGTTACAGAAAGCAGAGTCCGGAGATCTCTTAATCATCTGGTTGAGTAAGGGCAAGGATGGAGTGTAGGACCTGCTATCTCAGAAAGAAACATCTGGCACGTCAAATGTGTGAAGCTAAAGGAGTTTGAGAAAACGGAAGATGCAGGAAGGTCACACTGACCTCTCCTCTGGTTGCCCTCCCTGAGACAAGTCAAAAAGCCCTCCTGTGAGAGCTGCCCTCCCTGGACCAGGAGGAGAGGAGCATGCCTGGCTCCAAAGACAAAGGAATGCCAAGAAGGATCGGAGTGCACAGGCCTGGCGATACGTCCCCCGGTTTACTCCCCTGACCTCACACCCTTGGCCCTAGGTATTCCTTCGTGACTGCCCTCTTCATCAAATCTGGGACAGACACACCCAAATCTCACTTTCTTCAGGTCATCTCCATTTTGTTATGAAACTCCTGTGACGTTTACAGTTTACATTAAATACATTTGTATGTGTATCTCCTGTTAATCTTTGTCAATTTAGTGTTCAGACCCAATCAGGCACCCTAAGAGGCTCAAGGAAAACTTTTTCCTCCTCTGCAGTTAAGGATACAACATCCCCTGGAAGAGGAAATGGCACCCCACTCCAGTATTCTTGCTGGGGAAATCTCACGGACAGGGGAGCCTGGTGGGCTACAGTCCACGGGATCACAAGAGTCAGATGTGACTGAGCACAGCACAGCACAGCACAGTTGAAGACAAAAACAGTGCTATGCCAGCCAGACTTCAGACTTTTCTCAAATTACAACTGACTATTTTAGCATCAGATGAGTCTGTGCTCCTCCTTCAATACCCCCCGCCTCCTGCCAACTTTGTGCCCCAACACACAGGAGATAAAGTGGTTGGCACTTTTTTTTTTCTTTTCTTTTGAAGGGTAGAAGAATATGCCACTCCAGGATATGATTGCAGGGGTTTGGGACATGACACCCCCAAATATGGCACTTTAGCACGTTGACAATTTTGAGAAACAGCAAATGTAGGTAGAGGCTTTCTCTCAACTCCCCTTACCTGTATAAAACAAACCCTCCAAAACGAACTCTATCGTTTAAGTCCTCTGCCCACCTTCCCCATGAGTTTGATCAGCCAAGGGAGACTGGTCCTTATTGCAGGGGGCAAGACTAGAAGTTGACACCGTTGTGTGCTAAGTCACTTCAGTCATGTCCAGCACTTTGCGACCCTATAGACCATAGTCCACCAGGCTCCTCTGTCCACGGGATTCTCCAGGCAAGAATACTGGAGTGCGTTGCCATGCCCTCCTCTAGGGGATCTTCCCAATCCAGGGATGGAACCCGCGTCCCTTACGTCTCCTGCATTGGCAGGCAGCTCCTTTACCACTAGTGACACCTGGTACCGCATCCAGACAGATTGTGTCACAGTCGTTCCTCCTGTCTATTCTTCTACGGGCCCATTTGTCTCTCCTAAATACCACTGACTTTCCTCTAAGAGACCTGCATCTCCTCTGCCATTTGCCTGTTAAGATGATATTTAAGCCTGAATTCTAAGCCACCTCTTTGAGTTACTCATTTCCCCGTGGTATCGCCCATGTTGATAAACTTCTTGTTTTTCTCTTGTTAATCTTTTATTACAGAAGTCTCAGCTAAGAGCTCAGAAGAGCAGAGGGAAAATTATTTTTTCTTTCCTTCCCATCGTGCCCAATCCCCAACCTGCTACTGGAGGTGACCGGACTAAAAGGCAGGGAGGAGGGGAGGGAGGGAGAAAAGCCTCTGTGTTCAGCTGCTTTGAAATTGCAAATATAAGAGCAAAATATATTTGCAGAGGAGGCAAGAACTGATCGTTTAAAAACTACCAGAGCACTTGGGTTTCTTTGAGACTCTTGTTCTCTCTTGGCAAAGGCACTGGTGGAGGGCAGGCATCCCAGAGAGAGGAAGTATTGACTGAAAATTGAACACAGATTCTGGGTTCTATTTTTAGCTCCATCCATGATTTCTCAATACAAACTCAGGATGAGTCGCTGAACTAAGAGTCACACCTACCTGGAGGTGGTTTCAGGTAGCTCAGTGCAGTGATTTTCTAACTATGCATGCCCAACTCCAGAGGAAAAACATCTCACAGCTATCAAGGAGCGGCTAGTGCCAGGCACTGTGCTGGATACTTTACATAAATTTAATCACAGCTAGCACTTAGCTTCAATCACAAACAGCCCGAGGCCCATTTAAGTGGCTCTTGAGTCTCTTTTATCCTTGGGGGACCCCATCTGCTGGGGGGATAAAAAGCCCTTTTATGTTCTACAACCTCACAGGACCACCCACCCCAACAGTTTGTGCTTTGTCACAAAAACCCTCCATCTAATTAACAGGGCACAATTTTGATGAAACACTGGTGAAATAAATTATTCATACATGTCAGAAATCAAATATAGATCGGATCATCTTGTAAACTGTTCCGAGGTCTGTAATTTGCTTTAAAGTGCTTTAGCATAGATAATGGAATATCATGTATGTGTTCGCTTAATTCACAACCAAAGTGTAGGAGTTACGCTAAAAGGAATTTACCTCTTAGGGGAGGGCAGTCAGAGTTTTCATTGGGAAGTCCAGTTACTACAAAGGCACTTCTGTTATCTTGAGCAATATCGGACAGTTTTTGAAAGAGCATGGTCAGGGTCAGAAATGAGTCTTCATTGGTGAATTTGTGACTTACTAATTAGCATACTGGCTGTTATAAATGGGCTGTCATTGGTGAAGTTTGATCTGAGAGTCACGTAACAGTAATACATAGAGATGAATTCAATTTTGTGTTTCTTTGCGCTGTGCACTGGGTATAAATACAAATTCATGTGTGCCCTTGTTCTCTTGGCCTGCCATGTCTGTTCTCCCCTGGTACATCTGTGCCTGGCACAGAGCAGGCACTCCACACACATCCCTTGAACCAATGATGAAAACTGCTCTGTTACAATTGGGGGAAATTCATCTAAGCATGCCACACCCCTCCACCTCATTCGAGACCCAGTGGAAAACTTGGCAAGTGCGGATCTTAATCTTCAGATCTCCACATGGGGCTTCCCTGAGTTGATATGTGTGGCAGTGTGACCCCTTCAAAAACATTAGTAACCCATGTTGACATTTAAAAAACTGCGCAAGGTGACAGTTGCAAGTTAAGTTTCATCTGGGGCAAAGCGAGGACTGTATCCTGGGAGACAGCACCTCAGAGAGCTCTGAGAAGAGGCAGGGGTCAAGATCAGTAAATGTGTGATTTTGGTGAAAGGGCATACATGCAGTCAAGCACTTATTTTTCCATAAGTCTTCTACTAGTCTTGTGAAGCTTTCATTAGTCATGGCAGTCATCACCATGAAGGATTTTAGTGCTTTGCTAGATATGAGGAGATACAAGAATTGGGCTCATAAAATCAGCTCCTGAAAATATCTAACTATCTGAAGACCTGCCCTGACAGTCCCCGTCCCCGCGCCCCAACCCCAGCCCAGAGTGCCTTATTTCTGCTCTCCACCCTGAACTCCTTTCAGCGGGTGGCGAAGGCCAGCAGCTGCAGCAACACATGATTTAACCCTTGTAGAGGTGGATGGGAAGTGCCCATGGCAAGTGGCAATTTGCAGTTGACAACCATTCCCCTCCACTTAGAACCCTCGGTCCTCTTAAAGCCGGTCAACTTTTACAGTCGTCTTTATCCAAGAAAGGAGACCATAAACTCACCCACAGATAGGCCCTCCATACACAGGAGTGAGGAGTGGAGAGAATATTCAGGCTATGAAATTCTGATGGCTCATTACCATGACAAAGGTTGTAACAACTTGGACAGGAAGCTGAACAAAAGGCATCCACCATTCTATTTGCAATTCTAGGATTGTATTTGTAATCTCTCTTTGCAGGAGAAAGCGACTGCCAGTAAAAGGCTGAGACACAATAGGAAGAGAGGCCCCGTGATGCAGAGAGAGACCAAAGGGCTCAGTGCCCGTGCTCACACATACACACGCTCTGTGTGTGCGCCTCTCTGTGTGTACACAGTGGACAAGAGGAAATTATTGTCACGGGTAAGAGTTTAACATTATTGACCTGTAAGATGGCTTTAAAAAAAAAAAAATATATATATATATATATATGTGTGCAACATGGCCGGAATGCCAATTGGAAGTGGAAAAGCATTTAGGGCGGGTGAATAGACTGGATGAATAGACTTGGAGCGGAGCGAGCCTCTTCAATTTGTTTGTTACGGAGCGTCGGGGAGTCAGCTAACATCGTAACCTGCTAAGGAAGGCGCCGTGAACGTGATTAATAATGCAGACGGGGGAAGGCTCAAGAGTTATTACGTTATATAGGGTTTGGTGTCAGGGAGGCGGTAATTGTTCCAAAAGTCACTGACGATTTTGGTTAACAAGTGATACAAATAGAACGGGTCACTCTGCTGTTCTTTGGAGCCAGCCCTCGCCCCGCAGCAGCTCGACTCTGCAAATTCTGATTCATTACCATTTGCTCCCCTTTTGTTACCTACCTAGCCAGTGATTGTACTTGGGAAGTGTGCGGTGGCAGGGACCATCCAAGAAAGGCTCATTGTCCCCGGAGCTCAAGGAGCAAAGCCATTGCTTTTGTTCCACTGGAAAAGAATGAAACCCACGTTCAATTCTATTGTCCCCCTGCAAACCTGGCTTTTAATTGGCACGTTGGTGGTTCGGATTGCAAAAGGTGTGTGATGACAGTTCAGAAGTCGGCATCGTGGGGGCAGAAGTGACTTCACCTCCAGGTTAATGCTGCCTTGAATGAAATTCATGTGTGTGCCGACTCACAGGAATTGTGTGTGGTTGCCGTCAGCGAAGGGCAGACAGGGTTGAGATCACAGGACCACAGTCCAGATGCTATGCTAAACGAGCACTCGGGAGCACCGATCTCTTTTCCCCTCCACCCCTCTGACCCCCTGATGGACGTTAATAAAGTTGGCACCTAAGCACACTTCTCACCCAGCTTCCCTTGCTTCCTATCTTGTTAGGGACCCACGAATAAAAATTTCAATCTGTCAATCCCATTTATGTTTAGAAAGTGAACAACACCTAAGGACAAGACAATTAACACTGAGCAATTCAATGCAACAAACATGTATCGAGCCTTAGTCTATGACTGATTGAAAGTGCTGAGTCATTAATAGAATCCCTTTTGTGACTTTCGAGACAAAGTCAAGGTGATTCTTGCTGTTAGCCACGTGGGTGTGTGTTTACAGCGGCCAGTGCAAACTGGCCAGTGGAAGCTGGGATGTTTGGTGTTGATGATGTCTAGCTGTTAAGAAATGCATTAGTTTCAACTCCTGTGAGTGCTTGCCTGCTATCCTGAACTTACCTCAAGTCTGGCTGCAGAGTTTCTAGGATCTGAAATGACGGAAAGCTATAATACTGATGACTGTGGAAAATCTGTCTCTACTAAAAAAGTATTGAATGTCTGGATTCCAAAAACTGGATACCTAGTTGTTCTCTCTCTGTATATCTTCATCCAGTCTGCCAGTGCTCAAACATTAAGCCACATCATCAACTCTGTTTATACACATAAAGTGAAAGTCACTCAGTTGTGTCTGACTCTGTGTGACCCCATGGACTGTACAGTCCGTGGGATTCTCCAGGCCAGAATACTGGAGTGGGTAGCCATTCCCTTCTCCAGGGAATCTTCCCAAACCAGGGATCAAACCCAGGTCTCCTGAATTGCAGGTGGGTTGTTTACCATCTGAACCCCCAGGGAATATCAAGAATACTGGAGTGGGTAACCTGTCCCTTCTCCAGCAGATCTTCCAGACCCAGGAATTGAACTGGGATTCTCTACCAGCTGAGCTACCAGAGAAGCCCTTATATACATGTAATGGAGGGAAAAAAATATTTTTCTTCTCCCCTCCTAGATTCTCCAGCTGGGGACTTCTAAATTAGATTAACAAAAGAAAGATTAGTGAGAAAAAAAATACAAATATAACTTTTACATGACTCAGGCACCTTCAGAGGGAGAGGAAGACCTGAAGAAATGGTTAGACCAGAGTGTTTTGTACTAGGTTTGATGAAGAGTGGATAGTTAGGGAAAACGTAATAGGAGGAAGGAGTATGAGATATGAGGAGTAAACTGAGGGAAACGTAGCGGAAGCTTTTCACGTGGGCTCCTCTGGGGCCCCTCCATCTTTGGAGATAAGGATGTTCTTTTCCTCCAGGTATATAGAGAGGCCACCTGCCATGGGAGGGTGTAAGACCTGCATCAGAAAATAAGGGGGAGATTAGAAAATCCTTTCAGCTTTGCCGTTTCTATGACGTTCAGCTTAAAATAATCAATATGCCAAGTTGCCACATTTTGAGGTAGTGTGTTCTGAACCCCAACAACATACATATATTCTTTAAAAAAGCATCTGCTTCTTAAATCTCTTTACTTTTAGGTAATGCTATATCCATTTTATTGTAGACTGGTTCATCAGCAAAGAGAAATATACTTAATTTTTTTAGAGTCCATAAAGAGAATTTTCTTTACTGTCAAAGGGGTTAGGATTAAGCTGTCTCTTAATTACTCTTATTATCTCAGGATTAACAACATTTTTCTTCCAAAGTTAATTTTGGAAATAGAGGATTTAGAGGTCTTTAGTAACATATGGAACTAATACAAGCTGATAAACATATGCTATTAAAATAATAGCCCTGGTCTCTACTGGTGTATTTTTCTGAAATGCAGTTTATCAATAGGCACGAATGGCCCTTTAAACAGCACACACCTATTGACCTAGTAATTTCCTTCCTAGGAATTTATCAGGAAAATGTTTGGACAAAGGGACAGAGATGTATGACTGAAGACAATCAGTGTAGACTTGTTTATAATTGGGGCGCCTTAGGAAACTCTTTTAATGTCCATCAATAGAGGATTGGTTGGATAAACAATGGTATATTCATGCGACAGAATAAGTTATACTAATTAAGAATGCTGTTATGGAGAAATATGTATATATTATGTTGGAATAATTCACACAGTATGTGATCGAGTGCAAATAGCAAGTTAACAAAATATTATCTACAGTATGCTTCTACTGTTACAAGAAAAACATCGGAAACTTAATGCTTCTATATAACCAATGAGTCAAAGAAGAAATAAAAAAATCTTGAAACAAATGAAAGTGAAAATATAACATGCCAGAATGTGTAGAATATAGCAAAAGCAGTTCTAAAAAGGAAGTTTACAGTGATTAACACGTATATTAAGAAAAATGAGAGATCTCAAATAAACAACCTAACTTGATATCTCAAGGGACTAGAGAAAGAAGAACAAGCTAAACCCTAAGTTATCAGAAAGAAGGGGAAAATAAAGATCATAGCAGAAATAAATGTAATCAGGAAAGAAAACAACAGAAAAGATCAATGAGACTAATAATTTATTTTTTGAAAAGATAAACCATATGGACAGAATTAGCTAGACTTATCAAGAAAAAAGAGAGAGGACTCAAACAAAATTATAAATCAAAGAGAAAACATTATAACTGACACCACAGAAATAGAAAGAGTGCAGATTTAGGGGAGTCAGTGCAAACGCAGAAGTAGAAACCCAGCACCAGAGGCTCACAGGTAACTTCGTGCCAGGATACAGGTCCAGTGGCTTTAATTAGCATTTGCCGTTTCCTTTCTGCCTTCGTGTAGCAGGCGGATCCGGTCACATTGTCTTCACCTCATCACTGCATCACTGTATCACCTGGAATGGCCCCAGAATCCACCCATCCAGGTTACTCTCTATATAAACCACAAGTAAAGCAACCGAGGGGGGAAAAAATCAACTGTGAAATAACAGACATTTCTACAATTCAGACTCAATTTTTGTTAAGAAGCCAGGCAGAGGAATCATAAAAGTTGGGGAGAAAATTGAAGCAGATGCTATGAATACTGTTTTTGTGTGTGTTCTTAAGTAAGGTAATTTAAGAGATGGCAATCGGCAAAGGAGAAATATACATTTTCCATGGATTCTCCCGTAAGCAAAAGCAAACATGAGATCAACACCAGTGTGTGTTTGTTTCTCTGCTTTCCTGCCTGGTGTCTTCTCAATCTACTGTTTGCAAAAAGCCCTTGGGAGATACTTTATTTAATAAAACATCCAAATCTGACATTGACACATTTTTTTTGGAAAGGCAGTTTCCTTTATGCTTCTCCTAGCTATGACCCCAGGATTCTCTTGGCCTTTGACTTTCCTTTCATTTCTCCATTTTCACTGTGTTTCTTCAATTTCTTTTCCTCCCACTCAAGTGTTATAAGATCCTGTGTCTAATCATGCCCAGCTTTTCTAAAATAAAAATGAGGACACAGTCTGGAAAGTGTAAATGAAGCCACAGAACTTGAGTGGTGGCTTCTTCAGGAAGTAGAAGGCCTGATGGAGTTAGAGTGCAAGAGATTTATCTGGGTCACAGCTCAAAAGATAAAGGGGAGGAGGGGGGACAGGAGCAAGTAGGAAGAGCCTTCAGATAGATTACAGATCTGATGTGTGTGAAAGAAGAGTCAGGACTCTCCAGAGAAACAGAACCAAAAGAAGAGCTGTATATGTATATCTCCTTGGGCTTCCCAGGTGGCTCAGTGGTAAAGTATCTGCCTGCCAATACAGGAGATGTGGGGTCCATCCTTGGGTTGGTAAGATCCCTCAAAGATGGAAATGGCAACTCGCTCCAGTATTCTTGCCTGGGAAAATCCCATGGACAGAGGAGCCTGGCAGGCTGCAGTCCATGGGGTTGCAAAAGAATTGGACATGACTTAGCTACTAAACAATAACAATAATATATTTCCTATACATATATATATATATATATATAGAGAGAGAGAGAGAGAGAGAGAAAGAGATTTATTTTTAAGGCATTGACTCATGTGATTTGGGGTGCGGCAGGCTGACAAGTCTGAAATCTGTAGATCTGTAGGACAGGCTGGCAAGCGGGAAACTCTAGGAGGAATTGATTCTGCAGCCTTGAAGCAGAATTCCTTCTTTTCCAGGAAACCTCAGTTTTATTAATTTACTTTTTCTGAAGGTGCTCAACCAATTGGATGAGGCCCGAACCATGTTTCAGAAAGCCATCTCTTTCACTTAAAATTAGCTCATTAGAGATTGTTAGCCACATGTACCAAGTACCTTCACGGCACCACTGAGATTAGTGCGCTAACATAACTGGGGTCTATAGTCCAGCCAAGCTGACATATAAAATAAACCACCATGAAGGGGAAGGAAGGGAGATTGGGTAGGAAGAGTCTCCATGTAAAGGCAGCTCTGAGAAAGCCTTAGCCCCCGCCCAGCAGGGCGCTCTGGGGCAGGGTTCACATTGGGCAAAAACCCCAGACCCTCACCCCTGGTTGGGAGCTGCCAGGAAGAGGCTCAGGAACAACACGGTGGCAGGTGCAACGTTTCTGCCGCTGGGGGTGTCTCCTGACTGCATCCTTGACCAGGGAAGCGAAAGGGATCTGGAGCACACAATCCTTGTACATCAACATCTTCCATTCTCTTCTCGTACCTTATTCTGACACCCAATTTTCCCCTTTCGTGCCATCCAAGAAACAACACTGACAGTCATGACCGTCTCGCCTTCCTCCCTTAATTCTATTTCATGTTTCTTCCGGTTCCTCCCTCCTTTTCCATGCTCTTCATTTTTCATCAGTTCTTCCCCAGCTTCCCTTTGTCATTTACAAGATCTGTTGTGCCACCTCCCTTTCCTGAACCTTCAAGAGCAGCAGGTTTACGGGAGCCCTGAACCCACCGGTGTGTGATGTGGGAGGCTTCTCGGGACCCCTCCCTTGCTGTGGGGAAGACGGGCAGGCTGGCACCAACCCAAATGCATGCTTAAATAATGGGCACGCCAGTGCCAGAAAATTAAAACCCAGCATGGAAGTGCTGAATTCACAATTTTATTGTCACTGATTGCCTGGTGGCTCTGCATATTGAGAAAATCTTCACAGCTTCTTCCATTTTCCATGGCTTGGTTAATGTGTGGATAATGTTAGTGGTAAAGTTTTTATTCCCCCTTTCAACCTATTTATCCCCTCCTCCCCACCAAACCAGGCAGAACAGAGAAAATTTAACTCTCGGTCATCACTAATGCGCTCTCTATTTCATCTCATTTCAGGATCCATCTTTAATACAATGGTGATATGTCATAACTGAAAGGTCATACAAATGGTTTGCCCACTTCGCAGAGGGAGAAGGTGACTTGTTAGAGGTGAGCCGGGGAAGTCGTGGAAAGGGCAGAGCCCAGGTGAGTTCCTCAGCTCAGGGTGTGCTCATTGACTCCCTCTGGAGTCAGTGGAGAGAGAGGCAAGAGAGGGCCGTTCTGCAGCATTCACAGATAAGGAAGCTGAGTTTTGGCCCTTTGCAGGGAGGAAAGGGCAGATCCAGGTCTCCTGAGCCATTTATTACTCTTTTTGACACATGATGCTGGCTTTTGCTAAGAACCAGGGTAGTCTGCTTCCTTGATTGGAATTAGAGGTGGAGTCTGACAACTCACGCTCAGAAATACAGTGCCCATGGAATCTTTCTATCATGGAATAATGATAGATACGAAATAACATCTATCGTGTGTCGAGTGTTTCACTGTTTTCAGAATCACCTCTTATTCATTATCTCAGTGGATCAGCACAATTGCTCCAGGCGGTAGCAAGTTCATGTTTCAATAGCCCCATTTTTATGGCTCAGAAAGTAAACGACGGGCCCAAATCACATATTAAGTGAGGAAACCAGAACTTGAAGCCTGGATCTTCTGACATCGCTGCTCTTTATACTCCTGATCTGTCAGCTTGCTTGTAGGTGCTGAGGCTTCTGATGGAACAGTCACCCACGCAAGCCTGCAGTGACATTATCACCGGCTTCATACCTAGCCCCTTTCTTCCACCCTCGGTGCCACTTGCCATTCCTACTTCAGTCGGCACGACAGCTTCCCATAGTTTCCGAGCCTCCACCCTTGCCGCCCTCCAGTCCGCATTCCTCGCTGTCATCTGCTGCAGTTGGGCAACCTTTCTAAAGCAACTGTCCCCGAATTCTCAAATATGCGTTTATTTCCAAATGACAGGCACGTACTCTGGCTACCACATTAAAGTGAATGTGTCAACCACGTAGAGAAAGAGAAAAGTTTCAAGTGTGCAATCTTAAACAATATGATTAAAGAATCTAAAATGTTCTTATTATTCCTCTTTGAGAAATCACTCAAAAGTGCAAGTCTGATCCTTCCCTTGCTAAAAATTGACATGGACCCAAGACGAAACCACAACTGAATATGGCTTCTGAGGTGCTTCCCAGGTGGCTCAGTGGTACAGAACCCACCTGCCAATACAGGAGACACAGGTTCAATCTTTGGGTTGGAAAGATCCCCTGGAGGAGGGCATGGAAACACACTCCAGGATTCTTGCCTGGAGAATCCCATGCACAGAGGAGCCTGGAGGGCTAGAGTCCATGGGGTCGCAGAGTCAGACATGACTTCGCAACTGAGCACACATACGCACACACAAGCCTGCATCCAGCCAATCCCACAGTCCTCAAAGGGAGTAATACTTTTGACAGCCTTGCTCTTTTAAACCACCCAGTGGGGAAACTTTGCCTTGTCTGAGGATAAAAGTGCAGACACTCCATATCCCACAGCTTTACTATTTACTCTCAGGCAAAAGAGAAATCACACTGTCCTTCTACATCTCAGCCATGTCTCAGCTAATTCAGTAACAGATTGTGTGCAGCCTGCTATACCAAACAACTTCAGTATTCACAGGAAGATTGCAGGAGAGGATAAAGTTTTCCTCAACCCTCTTAGGATCCCTGTCTGAGTCTGAAGGTGAAACTAACGAAGACAAAGCAACAGGAGAAAGACACATACATTTATTTACTGTTCAGTTTCACGTGACCCAGAGCCTGCGTGAGGAAATGAAGACCTGAAGAAACAGTCCCGAGTCATGTCTCAGTTTTTCTTTTTTTGGCGCACGGGCTCAGCTGCTCCACGGCATAAGCGTGTGGAATCTTCCCAGATCGGGGATCGAACCTGTGTCCCCTGTGTTGGTAGGTGGATTCTTTACTACTGAGCTACCAGGGAAGCCCTCTGTCTTAGTGTTGATGAACAGTAGATAGTTGTGGAGAAATAAGACAGGTTAAAGAGGTGAAGGAAAAAAATGGTCAAGGGAGTGAACTGGGGGAGACTTGGCCAGGAAACCCTTTGCCTTCAGAGATAAGGATGCTCCTCTCCTCCAGGTTTGGGAGGTCACTTCTCATCTGAGAGCTTTATGACCTGTTTCATGGGAGAAGGGTAGGGAAAAGTCAGAGTGACCTTCCTGCTACTGCTGTCTTCTCAAACCCCTTCAGCTTAAAATATTCACTCTGCCAAGGCTCCATATCAGGGGGTGGCGTGTCGTGAACCCCATGGAGATACTGCACCTCCTTCTCCAGCAACTGTGCTGCCTCTCTTTCAGGAGAGGATGTGGTTGAATTTTCCCCTTTTCTGGTCCACCTTCTCCCCATTCACTGGCTTCAGTTTCTACTCTTTGGGGCAGAAAAGAAAGGAAAGAGAGATAATAACATTCTTAGTTGAGTGACACTGCCGTACGATGGCATCGTGACCTCTGGACCATAGATGTTTCGAGTTGACTTTCTTAAGGGCAGTCTCATGCATTCTCTCCTCTTGACTCTTAAGGATACTGTCTACAACAGCCCAGGCCAACAGTACCAAACTGGGCTGCATCTCGGTTCCCTAGGATATAGGCAACTTCGCCCTGCCATTGCAGGGAATGTCATGATATAGCTCTCCTTCTGGTGACCGTGGCTTACTGACGTTCTCCCCAGGGATGAATCTGGCATAAATCCTCTGTGAGTTCCCAGCTGCAGAGGATACGCGTCCAGCTCTCTGGTGGTTTGCTGAAGCCCCTCTCTCAAATGTGAAGGAAGAACGAGGTGTCTAGGTAGAAGCTCCGGTTAGAGTCAGGTGGTCCCCAGAGGGAGGCGCTCATCTAAGGTTGCAGCTTTGACTCTCAAACTGCTCCACAGATAACAGACGCATTGAGTCCTGGACTTGCCCGTGTGCTGGGGACAGAGAGACGAAACCCAAGAAGCAGGGTTCCAAGGCTTCCCGTACACGACATGGCACAGGGATCTTTAGCCCCTCTTTCTACCCGGTGATTGTATGCAGTTCCATGAGAAGGAAGAGATTACAACAGGACAGCCTAAGTCCTAAGTCTGAACGCCCCTTTTTAAAAATAATCATTTGTATTTATGTATTTAGTTTTGGCCATGCTGGGTCTCCATTGCTGCGCAGGCTTTTCTCTAGCTGTGACCAGTGCGAGCTACTCTGTATTTGGGCCCTCGGGCTTCTCATTGCAGTGACTTCTCCCGTTGTGGAGCACAAGCTGGAGGTGCTTGGGCTTCAGTAGCTGTGGCCATGGCCTCAGTAGTTTGGACCCCCGGGCTCTACAGCACAGGCTCAATAGTTGTGGCACACAGGCTTAGTGGCTCTGTGGTACGTGGGATCTTCCTGGATCCGGGATCGAACCTGTGTCTCCTGTATTGGCAGGTAGATTCTTTACCACTGTGGACCCTGAACCCCTTTTCTTGATTGTTGAAAATACTGAGTTAAAAATTTTAGAAAGGCAAATGGAGCCTAGACTCCCAAGTCTTCTCTGCAATGGGTCTTCCCAAATTGCAGATATTTCCAACTCAAGGACTGAAGTTCTAAATTTCCAGCTCAAGGACTGCCATAAACAGGCTGGGTAATCCACATCCCATTCTTCAACCAAATCTACATCTCTTATTTATTTAAAAGGTGAAATTGTCCTTGGTGATCAGCTTGACTTTTAAAAATTCAGTTAGTGAATTTTCAAAATACATTAGCATCTTAAACTGTCTGATCTGTCCCTCTAAAGGCCGGCATTTATTACCCCATTCCTCAGAATGTGTTGCAAGATAGCAATTTTTTGTGGACCCCTTCTAAGGCAATCATAGCAAGATGAGACTTCCTGCAGCCTTTTAGAGGAGAAAAAAAAAATTTAGGGGTATTGCTTAATCGGCAGTTTTAAAAAGACCCACGTGAAATCATAAAATGCACGCGTCTCTGAAAGTATGTTCATGAGACTATCATAAAAAGACCTGACTAAAAAAATACTTGCATCTAGAAGAGGGGGAAATGAAGGCATTTTCCTCTTGAGCATAGCAGAGGGTTCTTTGTTTCTCAATTTAATGGAATTCTAATCGAAAAACACTCAATGATCCATTTAAATAACAATGCCAGGTCTGACACAAAAATTCACAAAAACAAGGAAATCAATACCAACAGCTGAAAACTTAGCACAACCAGGCTGCCCTCAGCTCAGACTATTGAGTCAACAAATTAAAAGATGCCTCACTACGCCTTCTAGACACGGGTGTAAAAGTCCTGGCTTTGACAGCAATTTGAATTTTTACTCCTTAAGGAAAGTTGTGAAGCTTGAAAAGCAATTCTTTTGTTTTCTTTGCAGGGAAGAGGTGTGTGTGTGTGTGTGTGTGTGTGTGTGTGTGTAAAACTAAACGGCATTTGAAGGCTTAAGTGTTTGAGTCCATGAAAGTGAACAGACCATATGGTCTATTGTAGAATAAGTAATTACAGACTTATTAAAAATACATGTTAATTTTACTCACTGACACTCCATGATAATGGCTTCCTCAGGATCTAATCCATTCTGCCGATTATACTTATCTATTTCTAGTTCAGGAACCTCTGGTCCTGAACAAACGGCTCAAGCAAGATGAGAGCTGACCCAATCCTACCACAGAAGATGAAATCACCACTTTTCAGAGATGTCAATAATTTAAGATGACTTTCTCTGTTGCCCTTTACATACTCACTTCAAGCCAGAGGCAGATAAAACAGAAAAGAGGCTTCTACTCCCCTCACCGCCTCAATCTGAAGGGAAAAAAGTACCAAAATATGCTAATTTTATAGGAGACAAGACAGAAATTTCCTTGAGTTGCCTCCTTAAAGAATATAGTACTCATTTACTTAACAACTCCAGAGTAAATCATTGATACTTGAACATGGGTTATAAATTGTATCCCCATCTGGTTTGGGGAAACCAGCTTTGACATTTCTCCCAGCTGTTAATGACCAAGTTACTTATCAATACTTCTCAAATTTTAATATGCTTATGAATCACCAGGGAATGTTGTGAAATACAGATTCTGATACAGTAGGTGTGGATGGGGCCTGAGAGCCTGCATTTCTAACAAACTCCTTGGCGATGCTGATGCTACTGATCTGGGGACCATTCTCTGAATAGCAAGGACTTGGCTGACTGATAAGATGCTCTGGTGCTGGTCCATGCAGACTCAAGCTGGAGAATAGACCAAGTATCTCTATTAGCAGACTATCAGTTGAATACAGATTATAACCCAGGCCTTAATTCTGAATATTAAACTTTATTTTCTTAGACTTTCTTTCTTTAACCACTGAAGTTTCCTTAGAGCTGATAAATCTGACCAGAAGACCCTGCCCTTCCTTGGGATGCCATTATAAAGAATAATTACAGAATACATTTCTCTCTCTTATGATCTAGGCCTGCTCGTTGTTAATCTGAGGTTAATAAATCTCCAAAGCTTTGTTGCTTATGAGTCTATATAACTCAAATCAGTCATGTGTCTTTTTAAATGGAAATATATTTATTATTTTTGAGAGTTATAGATGACATATATTCCCCATAATAAAAAATCAAACAAGGAATAATCTAACATGTATTCTTCCCAATTTAAATTGGTACCCCAGCAAAATATGACACATCATGGACATCTGAATAGATGAAGTATCAAACATGAAATCTTGGAATGCCAAGTATAGTAATATGCCATTAAGGTAATTATAGCAATAGGTACCAGGTACTGAGAGTCTGCTTTGCAGAGCACCCGACTGTGTGCCCTGGCTGTATCATACACTTCAAGTTTGTAATGGCCAGCATTCCTGGATTCAAGGAAAGAGACACAAGCTGATTAATTCTGAGCAGAAAAGTATTGAAACAGTGTCAGAATGGAAGGCTAGAAAACTGAGCTCTGAAAATGAGCAGGAATCAAGGAAGGCTGAGCGGTGGGGACACAGCCTGGATTTTGTCACAGGGTCACTCTGGCCAGGACCTCGCCATTCTCAGACTCTGGGCCCCTGATGCAGCCTCCAGAAGGGACTTTGCTGCTGTCCCCAGAAGAGTGAAAGGCTCAGTTTTCCCGTGGGGCCGGAATCCTGCCTCCCCGATGGGACTCACACCATGGATTCCCCCAGGGTTGTCATAGAACAAAACAGAGTCCACAGCTTTTCATTATCTTGCTTGATCCTTACAACTTGGTGACCAGGTTCCCCAAAATATGGTACCTTGGCATACTGAATACTTTAAGGATTTGGGAAGCAGCACTTGCAGGAGGGGCTTTCTGATTCTCCCCTGAAGTAGGTTGTAAAGCCCTCGTGTGAGAAGTGCCCTCTCTAACCTGGAGAGAAGCATCCTTGTTTCCTAAGACAACGGAACACAGAGAGGGACACCTAGGCTTGGCCAAGTCTCCACCCGTCCACTAGACTCACCCTGTACCCTTTGTCCTAACTCTGTCTGCTCTTCATCAAGCTTAGCATAAAGCACCCAGGTTCAGCAGTTTCTTCCAGTCTTCATTTTCTGGTGAAGGCCCCTTTGTGGTGTAAAACTTACATTGAATAAACGTGAGTTGTTGATGTTGCTGCTGCTGCTGCTAAGTCGCTTCAGTCGCGTCCGACTCTGTGCGACCCCATAGACGGCAGCCCATCAGGCTCCCCTGTCCCTGGGATTCTCCAGGCAAGAACACTGGAGTGGGTTGCCATTTCCTTCTCCAATGCATGAAAGTGAAAAGTGAAAAGTGAAAAGGAAGTGGCTCAGTCGTGTCCGACTCTTCACGACCCCATGGACTACAGCCTACCAGGCTCCTCCATCCATGGGATTTTCCAGGCAAGAGTACTGGAGTAGGGTGCCATCGCCTTCTCTGGTTGTTGATGTTACAGGGATCCTAACCAAGACCCTAGAAAGTCAGAGGGAAAAGATATCCACCCTTCCCTACATGGCAGAAGCTGATAGTATTGTTGCCATTTTTGAGAGGAGGATCCTGGATCCTAAGGGTGAAGCTATTTACCCAAGAAGCAAAGGTTCTGCCACTTAAGCCCAGCACTCTCTTACCCTTAAACCACGCTCCCTGCCCCCTGCCCTTTGACTTCATGCCTCATCCTGAGGTGGAGGAAGCTGTATACCTTTCATCTGTGTATCTTTTGGATCAGAATCTTACCAGTGTCCTAAGGGGCAGGAAGAGAAACAAAAGCAAAACAAAAATAAATAAAGGAGTTGATTCCCTGCCCCCCTCCAGTGGTTGTCAGTCTCTTCATCTCTAAGAGAAGCTGCAGCAGAGAATCAAGGCCACAACAGAACCAGTTCCCCTCGCCCTTGTTTCTTCCTCGACGCCTCTTAGCACAGTAGACACTACTCACTTTATGCTGAGAATTTAGGTTACGGGGTTCTCCTTCTCAGACTCATCTCCAGCAGAAATCTTCTTCCTTCCTTCCCCACCTGTGGATGTTCACCACCAGTTCCCCCTGATGAAATATATTCACAAATGAAAGTCCTCACGACCCCAAAAACTGCCACGCGAGGCTACAGAGTGGTCATGAAATGCTTTGGGCAGAGGTGACAGCTCTGGAGAAAGAAGCTTAGTGTTCTGAAGGGACTTCTGGCCCAGATGTGACCTGGAGGGTTGGCTTTGTCTTAAGAAGGTCACAAAACAAAGATACAGGATGGTTGTGATAATCTGAAGACCTTTGGCTTAAACTGAAGACCATGGCTCTGGGCCAGCCAGGGCAGTCCATCAGGATGCCTCATGAGGTTAGAAAAAGAGAAATAGTGTATTTCCTGAAGTCTGGAAATTAAATTTTCCCCCCATTACTTTCAGAATGGTCTAGATTTCACTTCCTCCCCAAGCCGTATTCCCACTTTGGTAGGAAAAAAAAAAAAAAGTGCTTAGATCAGCAGAAAAGATTAATACATCAGCAATTCTGTTATTGTGTGTATTGATTCTCAAGGGGCCAGAGCAGAACTCAAAGGTGAGTGTAAGTGGAAAATACACATAGGCAATATTCTACTAGCTGTATTTATGAGCCATTTGGGGCATCCCAGGAGGGCTACAGTTTAAAATCTATCAAAGCTTTGGCTTTTTTCTCTTCTTCCCAAGGAGATGCCAACAATTGTTCATTCTGCAAGTTTCTGTAAGGTCTTGATGCTCCCCATGAGTGGTACCTAGAAGGAGAATAGTGATCATCCTGCTGATAAATGAGAGGTGTTGGGGGTTGAGGTGGAGGAAAAAACCTGCCCTGTTCCAGTTTTTCATTTTACACCCATCATTTGAAAGCACAAAATGTGCACATTCTAGCCTGTGACATGGCCAGTTACCTTCTGATTTCATATACTGAGTTTTATAATGATCCATAGGCATGCTCTATTTTAAAAACCAAAATATTGAATCCAATTTCTTTACTTTGTTCTTTTCCTTTTTACTGATTTCCTCATTGTTTAGAATAAATAGTCTCATTTCAAATATGTGTGTGTGTATGCTCAGTCGCTCAGTTGTGTCTGACTCTTGGTGATCTTATGGATTGTAGCCTGCCAGGCTCCTCTGTCCATGGAATTTTTCAGACAAGAATACTGGAGCAAGTTGCCATTTCCTAATCCCAGGGATCTTCCTGACCCAGGAATTGAACCCTCGTCTCTTGCGTCTCCTGCATTGGCAGGCAGATTCTTTATCAATGTGTTTCAAGAAATAAGTTTGCTCCACGATGGATGAACCAAATCAGGCTATTAAAGATGTATCCAGGCATTCTCATGGACTCATTGATTCACTCATCCAAAATACATTCATATAATATCTCCTCCATGCAAGATTTTGTCCCAGCATCTAGGGATAGAGAAATATCCTCTAGAAAAGCTCACAGTCCTGTGGAGATGCCAGATAGGTAAACATGATTAGAGAATAGTGTGGGAAGTGTTGTCAAAATAAAAAGTTACCATTTTTGAGTATTATCTATTCTGGTACTATGTATGTTAGAGCAAATTATCTCTAATCCTCCCACTACTCTCTGATAGGGCTTCCCAGGTGATGCAGTGGTAAAGAATCCACCTGCAATGCAAGAGATACAAGTGATGTGGGTTCAATCCTTGGGTTGGGAAGATCCCTGGGAGAGGGAAGTGGCAACCCACTCCAGTGTTCTTGCCTGGAGAATCCCATGGTCAGAGGAGCCTGATGAGCTATAGTCCATGGAGTGGCAAAGAGTCGAAGATGACTAAGCATCTAAAAAACAAGAACAAAACCCTCCAGTAAATTTCATTATCCCCTTTGTTTAAGGATAGAGACCGAAAGAGACTTAGAGACTTTGCCTAAGGCTCAGTTCAGTTCAGTTCAGTCGCTCAGTCCTGTCTGACTCTGTGACCCCATGAACTGCAGCACGCCAGGCCTCCCTGTCCATCACCAACTCCTGGAGTCCACCCTAACCCATGTCCATTGTGTCGGTGATGCCATCCAACCATCTCATCCTCTGTTGTCCCCTTCTCCTCCTGCTCTCAATCTTTCTCAGCATCAGGGTTTTTTCAAATGAGTCAGCTCTCCGCCTCAGGTGGCCAAAGAACTGGAGTTTCAGCTTCAACATCAGTCCCTCCAATGAACACCCAGGACTGATCTCCTTTAGGATGGACTGGTTGGATCTCCTTGCAATCAAGGGACTCTCAAGAGTCTTCTCCAACACCACAGTTCAAAAACATCAATTCTTTGGTGCTCAGCTTTCTTTATAGTCCAACCCTCACATCCATACATGACTACTGAAAAAACCATAGCCTTGGCTAGATGGACCTTTGTTGGTAAAGTAATGTCTCTGTTTCTTAATATGCTATCTAGGTTGGTCATAGCTTTCCTTCCAAGAAGCAAGCGTCTTTTAATTTCATGGCTGCAATCACCATCTGCAGTGATTTTGGAGCCCCAAAAAATAAAGTCTGACTGTTTCCACTGTTTCCCCACTTATTTCCCATGAAGTGATGGGATCAGATGCCATGATCTTAGCTTTCTGAATATTGAGCTTTAAGCCAACTTTTTCACTCTCTTCTTTCACTTTCATCAAGAGGCTCTTTAGTTCTTCTTCACTTTCTGCCATAAGGGTGGTGTCATCTGCATATCTGAGGTTATTGAGATTTCTCCGGGCAGTCTTGATTCCAGCTTGTGCTTCTTCCAGCCCAGCGTTTCTCATGATGTACTCTGCATAGAAGTTAAATAAGCAGGGTGACAACATACAGCTTTGATGTACTCCTTTTCCTATTTGGAACCAGTCTGTTGTTCCATGTCCAGTTCTAATGCTGCTTCCTGACCTGTATACAGGTTTCTCAGCCCTGGGATCCCAGCTTGGGCTGTGAGGCTCTACAACTCCTATTCTTTGCATGTTGCTCCAGAGTGCACCAAGAGAGCAAAAACAACTCATCCAGGCCTGGTAAGGGTCCCAGGAAGGCTTCCCAGAGGAGGTGAGCCAACGGGGAGATTGTGGTGGTGGGAGAGGCTTTCCTTTACGACATCTCCTTACACCCATACCCACCCCCTTAGATACAGCCTCATCAAAATGTGTCCAGACTCAAGCTGTGGGAGAAGGAAGGTGACAATCCCACTTTTTTTTGGTTGCTGTAGGAAAACCAGGCCAGGAAATGAACACATGTAATGATCAAGGGGAAGCTGTAGTCAGTAGCAAAGGTGACGTGACTTTTGGCCATAGTAGGTCCAGAGGAAGAACTGGCATCTACCAAACAGCCCCTAGAAACATGGGACTTCAGCTTTGTCATTCTGAACCATCACGTCTCCTCCCCAAGGCTTCGCTAACTTTCCTCTCACATGGATAAAGAGAGCTGCCGAGGAACTGGAATTAAATAGAGTAAAATATCTTATTATTTTGAGAAATGGGAGAGTGTGAGCCTCATTTGAATTAATTTTTAAAAAACATTCTTCCTCTAGGATTTGTTTAAAGAAATACTAATAATTACGTTACAGTATTTCTTTCTTCTTTTTGCTATAAACTCAGAAATGAATGGGGTACTAATAAGGAAAATTAGCTAAATGAATCTAGGGTTTCATTTGTACAAACATTGTGTAAGAAGTGTGGACTCATAAACTTACAGATTTCTAAATTACAACCCTTCATTCAAACTTCTTACCCAGGAAGATCACGTGCCTTAATTAATACAAATTCCAAAATGCTGGGCCCAATTAAGGGAATTTTACTGTACAGCAAATCAGGAGGCAGGATATTATAATTCTGTGCTTATATGAAGACACAGCTCTGAGTAGCAGCATTAAAAAATGTTCGAAGCCACTCAAAACACCGGGAGAGGTTTAGCATGTGTATGTCGTGTTGTGTCAGAAGCCCTGTAATTGCCCTGGAACTGTTGCGCTTTCTGTATGCTGATCACTGACTGCCTCCCGCGTGACCAGGTCCCCATAAATATGAGCAGGACGCAGTCAGCAAGGCACACCCATGCTGGAGGGGAGAACACGGCCGCCACACGCGTAGATATGGGTGTGATAAATCCAACACACACTCACCTTTCCTGTCCTCCTCTGGCCTTAATTCCCTGGACAACGAGTTGAGTACTTTGGTAGATGAATAAACTTTCTACGGAAAGAAAGTTTAACAGAGTGGCTTAGAATTGTCATACCGTCTCCTAGAAGAGAAACACCAAGGATGGGAACATCAGGCTTTTGTAAGAAGATGATCTTGCCCTTGGCTTATAGGATCTTGGCTTGTGGATCCAAAACCAATTTTTGAATTTTCAGCTTCGCAGAAATGAAATGTGTCTAATTTAATGGAATTTGTTGGCAAACCTAATTTGCTTGTTTTTCCAAAAGTGACAGGAAGGGCCGTGAGTATAATGAGAGAGGTGGCAGGACCTGGTTCTCTGTTTATTTTCCCCAAAGCTATTATTGAAGGCTGTCCTGGAGAGTGATCTCGAAGTCAGTGGAAATTCACATGGTGATGCTTATTTTATTCCCGTGTACTCTGTCCCTCTCAGAGCCCTCCTGCGGATGGTTCACCCCCATCCCTTCCACCAGCATGGCCAGGCACAGTCCCTCAGAGCTGCTGTCCTGTCCCAGATGCCCAGGGGCAGACCTCTTCTCCCCTCTGGTCTGGCACTGGGGCACCCCTGAGGGCCTGCTGCTTCCTTCCCGAAGGGAGAGGCCCACAGCGCCTGCCTTCACTATCTGGGGTGCTGGTCCCTGGGCACCTCTTCCCACTGCTCCTTCCATCTGAAGTCTCCTTTTGAGAAGTTCACCTTCCAATTAAGCCTCCTTCATGACAGATGGGTTTAAGGGACCGATTAATCCACTTGCTGGGCGTGCCCTACAGCAGGGTCCCCAGCCTCCAGGATCTAACGCCTGATGATCTGAGGTGGAGTTGATGTGATAATAATAGAAATAAAGCGCACAATAAATGCACTGTCTTTCTCTCTCTCTCTTTAGTCACTAAGGCGTGTCCGACTCTTGCGACCCCACGGACTGGAGCCCGCCAGGCTCCTCTGTCCATGGGATTCTCCAGGCAAGAATACTGGAGTGGGTTGCCATTTCCTTCTCCAGGGGATCTTCCTGACCCAGGACTTGAACCCACGTCTCCTGCATTGCAAGCAGATTCTTTACCAACTGAGCTATGACATCACCCCAAAACCATCCCCGGCCTCACCAGTTCATGGAAAGATGGTCTTCCATGAAACCAGCCCCTGGTGCCAAAAAGGCTGGGGACCTCTGCCCTGCAGCACCCGAGGTATGCATTCCGGAAGAAGGGCTCCAGCTTCATCACAAACAGCTCACTCGGACCACAGATGAACTGGAATAAAAGGAATACATGATATTCATAGGGGCATAGGGAGGGGAGAGAAGAAGAGAAGGGAGGAGATGGCAGAGAGAGAGAGCGCCAATACACCAATACTCCATATGCTGGCATTTGCTTTTTAAAAGTATCTTATTTTAATTGTTATATGAATTTTTAAAACCACTCTCAATCCACAACTTAATGGTAAGGAAAGCTGGAAGATGGAGAAAGAAGGCTTTCACATCCCCATGTTCCTACCTACCACCCCTGGCCCAGGTTATTTCTCTGACGATCTTGGACCCAGAGAAGTAGGCAAGAGCCTTTGCTAGCAGGGAAGGGAGGGAATAAATTGATGACCTCCCTCCAAAACTGGGGGCTGGGTTTTTCTTGCAGTGGACAGAGCTAGGCCCCCATCTCAGCCACCCTTCTCACTGAGTGACTTTGAGGTTTTCCCCACATCCCAATTTGATGGCAAAAGTTACCAATGATTTTCTCCCTCTGATTTACAGGCAGTGCTCCTCGAGCAGACGGATGCACCCACTTCCTCTCAGATTCCATAACTCTCCCCTTCTGCGGCCCCTCCCCACCATCCCTTCACTGCACACACACACACACACACATACACACACACACACACACACACACACACATACACACACGCACATTCTCACAGTTTTCCCTCAATTTGCAACAAGATTCAGGTACTTTTCCCAATGTATAACTTAATTCACCTACTCCTGAAACACTTATGAAATACCTATTAGAGTCAAGGGGCTTCCCAGGTGGCACAAGTGGTAAAGAGTCCACTTGCCAATACAGGTAGATGTAAGAGACACGGTTCGATCCCTGGGTCAGGAAGATCCCCTGGAGGAGAAAATGGCAACTCACTCCAGTACTTGTTTGCCTGGAGAATCCCATGGACAGAGGTCCCTGGGGGGCTACAGTCCATGGGGTCGCAAAGAGTCAGACACAACTTAGCAACTAACATTTTCACACTAGATTATCTTAGTCTGTGTGATTTTTTTCCTTCCTCCTCGGCCTCCTCCATCTCCATCTTTGTATTGTTATTATTTATTATTACTATTATTAATTAAAGCCCAAACATCACAGACTGTGCAGAGACGTAGATGAGCTAAAGAAAGCAGAGGAGAAGGAGAAACCAAGACAGAGCAGACAGTCATAGGCACACACTATCAGACCTAGTTATCAGAAGGGAATGCCTCTAAGACTCCTTGAACTTTCTTTGGGACAATTTAGTAACAAGAAGAAGCATGTGCTACTTCAGCCCTGGCTTTTAGCCTGAACATTTCTGGGAAGCGTGGTCACACTGTAACTGACTTGGCATCTGGAAATGAAGCTAAACCTCTTCAACCATAAGAAGAGTTTCCCTCTGCCCACTAAACTATTTGCAAAGTAAAAGAAAGACTGAGAAGTATAAATGTTTGGAGATCATGAAATAAATACGGCCATCTTTTTCTAGTCTCCAGCCATTCCAACATCCCGAGACCCTCCTGGTTGGTTACCCTTGGCCCCTCTCTACTTACTGGTACCTCCTCTTCTCCATCCGTAGGGTAGTGATGTCTGACGTGTCCCCTAGGCCAGGGTTCCCTATACGAGGGATGGGAGGTCATCCCCCTGCATGCAACAAGCCACTGGCATGTGGGGGTACCCGCCTCCAGGAAGAAATGAAAGTGGAAGTGTTAGGCGCTTAGTCTTGTCTGACTCTCTGCAACCCTATGGACTGTGTCCATGGGATTCTCCAGGCAAGAATACTGGAGTAGGTAGCCATTCCCTTCTCTGGGAGATCTTCCTGACCCAGGGATGGAACCCAGGTCTCCCCAGTTGCAGGCAGATTCTTTACCATCTGAGCCACCTGGGAGCCAGGAAGGGGTTTTACTAATTCATACTTTTACTAATTCATACATTAGTAATTCAAACATTTATAATTCATATAAAGGTGTACTGGGCTGAGATTAGCCTACTCTTCCTTCTTATTTTGTGGAGAAGGCCGTACAGAAGCCACTTTCTCTTGCTAATTTCTGGTTGTGTTTTAAACCATCTGGATTTTTGTCCACATTTCTCTGGCTCCCAGGCAGTGACTGTGTATGGATACTCTCCCTTCCACGAAGAGAAAGTGTAACCATTTGGGCTTCCACTGAACGGAACTTGAACCCTACATCTCCTACTCCTCATCCAAAGGAATTTGCATAGATGACATACCCTCCCTGAACGCCAGTGTCCCCATCCAAAACACGGGCACAGCAATAGCTGTTCTGGAAGGACTGGTGAAGGATTATGTCTATATGACATATACAGTTGGCATAGAACGTATCACCATTCATAGTCAGCAAATCACCAGGAAAAGAGAAATGCATTTTTTAAAGTTTCTAGGGAAAAAAAAGAAATTGTGTCTGGCTCCTGTCTTAAACAAACTGTACCAACTAGAGGAGACTTTTAAATTCTGTTCTTGCATCTCACGTGAAAATAATCTGATTACATAAAAATGCAGATCAGGCAAACAAAAAAATGGTGCCTCTACTTTTTATTCTCTCTTTATAATAATGTAAGTGGTTCGGCTACATTGAAAGAAGGATTCCATTAGCAATTTCTTGACTTGTAGGCTGTTTTCTGAGGAAAGCATATAGCTTCTAGATTTGGGGTATGTGCCTCTCTCTTACGGAAGTGAACATTGGTAACCATGACAAAGATAAAGCTTCTGCAAATGACAAATGACTCAGAGGTGCAGAAACGAAACCAACTGATGAAGTCGTATGTCACCAGGAGAACCTAAGGCTTAGGGATAAGAAAAACTTGCCAACAGCTCACATTTTCAAAATGGGCCTCAGGATTCATTCACGTGGACAGCGGATTGAAGTGGAGAACTTGGTTAAATTGATGATATGTTAGAGCTGAGAAGCACATGGTAATCATGTGGTCCAAGCCCTGGGGAAACTGAGGCCTAGGGAGTCACACAGCTTGCCTGGGCATAGTGAGGCTAGTGCCATGACCCAGGTTTCCAGCCACCAAAGAATCTATATTTCATCTATAGGTTATTTTTCTAAGAAACCCACATGATTCTGATGATATAGGAAAGGAATTTCAGCTCTAAATTTCCTGGCCTGCACTTGTTCAGATTACATCCTGAAGCCCTACTAGGAGCAGCGATGCAGTACATCAGGAGAAGACATTACCTGGGGAGAAGGGCTTTTCCTGGGGTCCTTGTGTGGCTCACGTGTCTTCATGCCGGTGTGATGCTTGGCATGCATGCATTCTCAGTTGCTCAGTCATGTCCACTCTTTGCGACCCCCTGGACTGTAATCCACCAGGCTCCTCTGTCCATGGGATTTCCCAGGCAAGAATACTGGAGTGGGTTGCCATTTTCTTCTCCAGGGGATCTTCTCCACCCAGGGATCAAACTCGTGACTTCTGCTTGGCAGGCAGATTCTTTACTACTGAGCCACAAGGGAAGCCATGTTGCTTGGCACACAGTAGGAATTCAATTAAGTCTTTACTGAATGAACAAACTTTGAGTGTGCACTTGCAAATCTTATTAGTTTAAGAAAGACAGTGATGGCCAGTGGCTAAGACTCTGTGCTCCCAATGCAGGGGGCCCAGGTTCAACCTCTGGTCAGAGAACTAGATTCCACATGATATAATTAAGAGCTCCCAAGCCACAACCAAAGATCCTGCATGCCGCAAGGAAGATCGAAGATCCCATGGGACTGAAGACCCAGCGCAGCCAAATGAACACATACAATTTTAAAGAATCCTTAAAAAAAAGAGAAAGTGATGATCATCATGACCTTTTGCCAGTTAGCAGGGAAAGAGAGCAAAGAAAGAGGGACAACACACTTAAGTAGAAGGATCAAGAACTCCGGAAAAAAGAGTCTCCAATTCCAGCTGTCCCCGCTGCCTGCCCAAGACAATTACCTTTTCTGAACTTTGTTTTTCTCACCTTTAAAATGGGATAAAAGTGTCTATCTCACAAGGTTTTATGAAGGTTTTGGAGAAGGAAACGGCAACCCACTCCAGTATTCTTGCCTGGACAATTTTAAGGACAGAGGAGCCTGGTGAGCTACATACAGTCCATGGGATCGCAAAGAGTCAGACATGACTGAGTGACTAACCTTTTGAAGGTTTACTCTGATAATATCAACTGCTTGGCACTGTATCTGGCACCCACTAGGAGCTCCATGAATAATCACTGAGACTAGGAGAGAAAAAGACACTGTGGAAACACATGTCCTGTTGGGTTTAAAAGACGGGTGTTCCTAGAAGCACGCTGTCTGACAGCATCACATTCTGACAAACAGGGGATACACCCCCACACCAAAGCAAGTCACACCCGTCTGTTCTCAGGCTTCTTTAACATGAACCGCCCCTCTCCTCCCAGCTTCTGCGCTTGGCGTTCTTTCCCTTCCTTCTGCTCATTTCCTTTTCCCTCTCACTTTTGTCATGATTTCACTTGTGATTTCAAGGGCTCCATCTGCCTAGGTCTCAGAACATACACCTTATTCACCACCAATTTCAAGGAAGCTGAGATAAGGCCCTGGGGTTCCAGGGGTGGCTCCGGTCGTAGGGGGCATGTCTGGCTCCAGGCACGGCCCTGTTCAGTCCTGATCCAGGAGAGACTCCTTCCCCAGGCTCTCATGGTCCCATGTCTCCTCTAGGGCCCCGAGCCAGAAAAGGATCAGGGGAAAGACTGCAATGTGGGGCCCTGCTCCGCGGGCGGGCCCCTGGGGCAAACCCCAAGCAGCTCAGCTCCCTTTCCCAGTGCAACCAGAGGCATGCCCAAGCCACCAGCCCCAGCTCAACCCATCTCTCCCACACCCCCAAGTTGTCGCCTTCTGTAACTGCTTAAATCATTCCCCTGTTTGGGAACGTGGGTTTGAAAAAAAAAAAAACCACAACATTTAGAAACAGAGCAGAGGGAGGACTTAGCGGCAGAGACGGGAGGCGCGGCGAGGGCCGACCAGAGAGGGGAGGCGAGTGGGCAGAAGCCAGGCACTCTGATGAACACACTCAGGGACGATGAGACAGGACACGGAAATCCACACACTTTATTCGAGAAACCGTGATGCCTCCATGTTCCCGCCTCTGCTGGGCCTTTCAGTTTACAAAGCACATCCAGAGACCTAGACTCACTCGCAGCTTAACAAAGTATGAAATGGAATTCCAGTGCAAGGTGATGACACAGGAGGCCCCAGGTCTCATCTCCTCCCGTGGACACACCGAATCTATAGCTACACATGGAAAATTCCCAGTGAGGAAACCCAGATACAGCTGAGTGACCCCTACACATGAGGTGAATGAGAAAATCCCCACATCAAAACAGGTGGAAAGGCTCAGACACACTCTTGCCTTAAACCCCACCTTTGGCACAGCAGCATACAATCCATGGGAGTGAGGGGACTCACAACTCCAAACTCTTTCCAAGGAGCAAAAGACCCAACATCCAGCGCCCCCAGTTTGGAGACTCCCACTTGAAGGTGTGGGTGCTAAGTCGCTTCAGTCATGTCCAACTCTTTGTGACCCCATGGACGGTAGCCCCCCAGGCTCCTCTGTCCATGGGATTCTCCAGGCAAGAATACTGGAGTGGGTTGCCATTCTTCTTCCAGGGCATCTTCCCAACTCAGGGAATTGAACCTGGGTCTCCTGCATTGCAGGCAAATTCTTTATGATCTGAGCTACCAGGGAAACCCACTTGAGGGATGGGCCCCCAAAGAACCTTGCTCTGAAAGTCAGTGAGGCTTTGTGTCCATGAGACTCACAAAATAGTTAACAAAGAAATAGTTCAGCACCACTAGATTGGTCTTACTTGAAATGTTAACGGGGAGTCTTCAAGCTGAAACAGGTGGATGCTAATTAGTATCAGGAAAACATATGAAAGTATAAATCCCACTGGTAAAAAAAAATATGGTTAAATTTGGAATGCTCTCATGTTGTAACGGTGGTGGCTAAATCACTTATAAATCTAGTATGAAGGTTAAAAGACAAAATTATTAAAAACAACTGTACAATAATTTGTTAATGGTTACACAATGGTAATTTATTTAAAATAACTATGATAATGTGTTATGAATTACGACATCAAAAACATAAAATTGGGAGGGAAGGGTAAAAATGTAGAGTTTTAATATGCATTTGAAGTTAGGTTATCATCAGCCTAAAAGAGACTGTAATAAACATAAGGTGTTTTATGTAAGCTTCATGGTAACCAACCACAAAGCAAAACTTATAGTAGATACACAAAAGGAGAAAGGAATATAAGAAAACCACTACAGAACGTCCTCAATCACAAACAGAGAGCAAGAGAACAGGAAAGGAATGAGGGAATTACAAAGCAACCCCAAAACGATGACCACAATGGCAGCTAGTACATGTCTATCAATAATTACTCTGAGGATCATTGGCATTTTCATAAAAATGAAAATGAAAAAGCGAGGACAGCCAGGCGAATCAGCCAAAGTAGATGTTAAGCCCAGACCATTACAGAGTGATAAAGAAGTCAATCCAACAAGAGGATATAAATATTTGTGAATATTTATGCACCCAACGGGCTTCCCCGGTAGCTCAGTAGTAAAGAATCTGCCTGCAATGCAGGAGCCAGAGAAGATGCAGGTTCAATCCCTGGCCAGGAAGATCCTCTAGAGGAGGACATGGCAGTCTACTCCAGTATTCTTGCCTGGAGAATTCTATGGACAGAGGAGCCTGGCAGGGTACAGTCCATGGGGTCCCAAAGAGCCAGACACGACTGAAGCAACTTAGCGCGTGCACACACACACACACACACGCATGCACGCACGCATGCATCCAACATTGCTGCTGTGGTTGTTTAGTCGCTAAGTTGTGTCTGACTCTTTTGTGACTCCATGGACTGTAGCCCGCCAGGCTCCTCTGTTCATGGGATTTTCCAGGCAAGAATACTGTAGTGGGTTGCCATTTCCTTCTCCAATGCACCCAACATAAGAGCACCTAAATGTATAAAGCAAATATTAATAGACCTGAAAAGTGAAGCAGACAGTAATACAATAACTGAAAAGTGGGAGCAAGGGCATTTAATGCTCTTCTCTGAGCAGCTGGGGGATAAAACCCCCACTTTCAACAGAGCAGCCACAGCAGGACTTCTCACAGTGGCTCCTACAGAAAAGGTGCAGGGGCGGGGTCCCGGGGTCCCTGCAGGCGCACAGCCAGAGTTCTTAAGGCTGGAAAGAATCTTAGATGTCAGTGGGCTCAACTCTCTCATCTCGTGGTTGTGGTACCTGGAGAGATGAAAGGACTTATCCAAGGTTACACAGCGAATGCTCATGTTTCCCCTAATTCAAGGGGAGCCTCCTTATACACATGCCCTAAGGGGCTGATACGGGCTGCAACGCAAGGACCACTGGAGGGCTCTCTTTGTATAGAAAAAAGGAAGAGACATAGGAGGAAAAGGCACAAAGATGGGCAGAGAGTAGGAAACGAACGGTCCAGGCACCTAAGGCTGCAGAGACCTCTCTCCAGACAGGGAAGGCTTGGGGTTGTCACCGGTGATGCTGCGTGGGGACGAGGCTCTCTGCACTGAGGCTGGCAAGTGCGGGGTGACCCATCCACAGACGGGGCCCAGGGCGGCTCTGTGTGGCTGAGACCAGACAGACCTGCACCGTCCACAGTTGCACAGGCTCCTCGGGACACACTGACCAGAGGAAATGAGAAGCAGAGAGCACAGGACTGTGAGCAAAACCCTTCTGCGTTCTTCTCAGGGATCACAGAGCTCTTCCCCTCTTGGGGTTGGCACCCTGGGTGAGCCCTCGCCTCTGCTGTGAGGTAGGGACTCCACAGCAGCAAAGTGGAGTGCTTCCTCCAGCAGGATACCGTCTCTGGAACCAGTGGGCTGCCTGGGTGCTGATGGCATCCTTGCTGGGAGGATGCACAGCTCCGGACAGAGAAACAGTGCGGGCAGGTGGTCCCTTAAAGCCACACAAGGGAGCTCACAAGGGAACCCCATTTCCAGTCTTGGGGCTCAAGTGTGGGATGCAGCCGAGCAAGACCCAGTTCCTCTCCATCATGTGAACATTCTACACGACTGTTCGTCCTAAGCTTTCCTGTGCATTGATAAGCAGAAGCACCCCCTCCTGTGTCCAGGCTCATCTTTCCTTTTTAAAACTCTCCCTTAGCCTCGCGTGCTCCTCATTCAGCCTCACAATAGCCCTGGCAATAACAAGGTGCCAGCGGGGAAGAGCTACGGTTTAATAAAGCCGGGGCCCAGCGGCTGCCGCTCCCCACACTTAGCGCTCTAATAAAGCCCTTTCGCCATTGCAGCCTGCAGTTGCTACCCCAGCGTCTGAAACAGAAAGGATGCTTTCTTTATACTCAGGACACGGTTGAGAGCAGGCATGGATTTCAACCACCCTGGGTGGGGAAGGGAATCAGGTGCAGGTAGCTCCCAACCTAATCAGGTGACAGGAATTTCCGGGAGTTGTGAAGCTTCTAGAAGTTTCTAGCGTGGTTCCCATCCCCTCTAGATGCAGTGGGATGCATCACTACCTGTACGCATGAAGCTAACTTGTTTCCTTGACTTTCTTTTTGCATAGAGAAACGATCTTTTCACTCTCCCCTCTGAAATCATGTAGTGGACTGGAAAAGAGCCCCTCAGAGGCAGTTCTTTCTGCAAATCCCACCCTTTCATGGCACTTTATAGAATGCGAGCCAAGGGCTTTCATCACCCTTGCATATTTACTCAGTGAGTCGCTTGTGCTGTTACTGTGTGTTTTTATAAAGTGTTTTTTGTGCTGTTTTTATAAACTGTTACTTTTTTTAATTACAAAGCCATTCAACACATTGGCTAAAAATGCAAGCATTCATGAAACATGTGAGTTAGAGACCGAAAGACCCCTATTAATGGTACCCTCTGGAGATCTGGGTGATGTGAAGGGGTTTTTATTTGAATTTTCCACCTTCGTTACGGGGAAAACAAAAGGATGGCTGGTTGGATGGGAGACCAGCTGGAAGCTCACAAGAATCAGGTAAGTCTCCTTAGCATGCCAGGCTGAGCCTCTTTCCCCGCAGGCGGGGGTGCTCTGACTTCTGTAACTACTTTCTGCCCACAGATCATACCTGCCTTCAGCTGGCAGGGCTCCTCTAGTCTTGGCTATGTGAAGGAAGGGTCAGTGTAGGGTCAGGGTACGTGCTGAAATGGGAGTGCTCTGGGCTGGACTGTGCTGTGCAGAGTGCTGCGCTCAGTCATTCAGTTGTGTCCGACTCTGCGACCCCACGGACTGTAACCCCACCAGGCTTCTCCATCCATGGGATTTTCCAAGCAAGAATACTGGAGCAGATTGCCAGTTCCTTCTCCAGGGGATCTTCCTGACCCAGGGATCGAACCCACGTCTCTTGCGTCTCCCGCATTGGCAGGCAGATTCTTTACCACTAATGCCACCTGGGAGGCCCCAGGACTGAACTGTATTCCCCACCCCATGCTGAGTTCACTTGTTGAAGCCCTAACACGGGGTGACTATTTGGAGCTATGGCCTTCGTGGAAGGAATAAAGGCTCAGGAGGCCATGCGCATGGTGCTTAGATCTGATTGAACTGATGGCCTTATAAACAGAGACACCGGAGCACTCTCTCTGTCTGCCCTGTGGGTCCCCTGGGGAGTGGGCAGCCAGCTGCAAGCCAGGAAGTGAACTTTTACCAGACCCTGACCACACTGGCCCCCTGATCTCAGATCCCCAGCTCCAGATCTATGAGACAATAAATATCTGTTGTTTAAGATTTAAGCCACACAGTTCACGATTTTTCCTTAGGGCAGCTCGAGCTGATGAAGGCAGAGGGAGGGAAGCAGGACACCCAGCCTCGCTGTTCCCCCATCTCAGCCCCTGCCCGACATTGCTGTTCTCTCATTTCTTTCCCTGCTGCCAGCTCGGGGACTCTGAAAACAGGATCGGTGGGTAGGAGTATCGTCTTACACACCTGCCTGTGTCTGGACTTGGCCTCCCTTCTCCCAGTGGGACCTTCTACTTCTGTCTGTACTTCAGTCCAGGTCCCCAGAGGTCCCCATGTACCGGTAAACTTGCCAGACTATAATGGGGAGAAAGCCTTGGGGCACCCTCTACACACCTTTGAATCACATTCTCCATGTGTTTCTTGCTCTCAGCCGGCTTAGCTCAGATATAAATTCACTCAACAAAGCTGGTGCCCCTGATGGCCTTGGTTTAGAGGTTTAAAAGTTCTCTTCCACTTTTGAAAGTTCCAAGCTTGCTCCAAGCCTCCATCATTGAATTATTAATTATTTAGTGTCTCCTGCTCCTTCTTGGGAGAAGGCAATGGCACCCCACTGCAGTACTATTGCCTGGAGAATCCCATGGAAGGAGGAGCCTGGTAGGCTGCAGTCCATGGGGTCGCTACAGTCAGACATGACTGAGCGACTTCACTTTCACTTTTCACTTTCATGCATTGGAGAAGGAAATGGCAGCCCACTCCAGTGTTCTTGCCTGGAGAATCCCAGGGACAGGAAGTCTGGTGGGCTGCTGTCTATGGGGTCACACAGAGTCGGACACGACTGAAGCAACGCAGCAGCAGCTCCTTCTTGACTGCACCCCACACCCCAGACCTGCTGGTGGACTCAGGTTGGGGTCACCAACATCGGCTCACAGAGATCCTGCCACCAGCTCCTCCTGCAGCGTGAAGTCCACATGTAATTCAAAAAATGAAATCAACGAAAACCCAGGAGGCACATGGAGCCGAAATGAAGATTTCCAGCTTTTGCTGCCAATCTTTAGCAAACATGTCTCCAAAACCACACATCAGGGTGTGTTCCAAGATGCAGGGGTTTTTTTGAAGTGGCTGTGAGAGGGGAGAAGGGAAGCTCAAGGAAGCTGAGGGGCAGAAGGGACCCAGAATCAGTGCTTCTCGGGCTTTTCTTGATGACCTAGGAGTATGTGCATCTACTCACACACACAGGCACATTTGAAACGGCTGTTTCACAGAACACTAACTGCCTTTATTGCCTGAGATGCACTCTAATGTTATGTAGTCGAATCTTGTCGATTTTTCCAAAAATTTTGGCTGAGACCTAACCTGATGTGATGGTTAATAGTAGCTGTCAACTTGACTGGGCTCAGGGATGCCCAGAGGGCTGGTAAAATATTATTCCAGTTTGTGTCTGTGAGCATATCTCCTGCGTGAGTGGGTAGACTGAGGAGAGCAGATGGCCTTGCCAATTTGTGTGGGCTTCACCCAACCTCCCCAGGTGGCTCAGCAGTAAAGAATCCACCTGCAGTGCAGGAGACGCAGGAGACGCAGATTCCATCCCTGGGTCAGGAAGATCCCCTGGAGAAGGAAATGGCAACCCACTCCAGTATTCTTGCCTAGAGAATCCCATGGACAGAGGAGCCTGGTAGGCTACAGTTCACGGGGTTGCAAAGAGTTGGAACACGACTGAGCGCGCACGCACAGGTTAGCATTTGCAAGGATTCGGAGAAGAAGAATCGGTGTTTACGTTTTAGGGACATGCTTTGGTTAGACAGAGCTCAGCAGAGTACTTCAGACCCATGTCTTTTGAGTCAGAGGCGCCTCTGAGTTCAAGTCTCAGCTTTGCCCTTGAAGCAGCGGCATGGGCTCAGATGGGCCCTTTAACATCTGTGTGCCACGTGGACAATGAGACTTTGCTCACAAGGTTCTCATGAGAATTTTGAAAGATGAAGGGCTTAGCACAGTTCCCCCAAGACAGTCTACTCCCAGTGAAAGAAGTATTGTTATTAATGGGGAAGCAGCTTGTCATGTGCTTCCGCTGGAGGCTCTGAGTGCTGCTCCTCCTGCTTCGCTGGAAGCCAGTCAGCCCCAGCCCAGGCTGGGCAGTCAAGTCTGCCTCTGGGATTGCGGGCAGGGGGATGTTTATTAATAATAGTAAATGAAGCATCATTCATCTCAGCTGCTAAGCATGGCCATCCAAAATGCTCATTTGCTTGTCTTAAACCCTAACTGCCGCTCTGCCACTTCGTGTCATTTCCAGCTATACAATCTTGTATATGACCACAGAATGGCCATCGGGCAGCTGAGATCTAATCTTTCTCAGATGCTGATGTATTATATTAGCGTATACCAGGCGTTCCGTCTTTCTGAATCGGTTCTTATAATAATGGGAATGATAATACCTGCGCGCCGTATCTCACACACAGGTTGAGAGGCGTGAGTACATTTAAAAACGCAGGAAGAGGCTTTGAACCCCTCGAAGACAGGCATATTATCAATACAAAGGTTTTACTATTTATTACGACTGTCTATCTTTCCTGGGTATTCCATTGTGAAGATTTGTGGATGGCACTTCATCTTTTTTTTTTTTCTTCTTCTTCTTCCTTTTTAAAGGATAAAATTCATTTCTAACTACCTTTTGAAAGCCAATTTATGCTTTGGCCATTTGATTAATAGGAGTGAGGAAAACCAGCTCCCCTATCAAAGCGCTTTTGAATAATTCAATGCTCAATATTAAAAGAGGACAGCGCTGCCTGACACGGTTTACTCTCTACTTTGTGGGGGGAATACGAGCTGCCCCTCCACCCAGATGCATGCCTGGACCCAGGCAGCTCCCTTGTGTACCTCGAGCCCTGTTTCCTGCCTGGGGTCCAAGTCACAGACCCCAAGGAAGGGATATCTTTCTCTAGCTAGTCCACCCACGAGGGAGCACAAGGTTCACTGTATAGACTAGCTGAGGCTAGCTTCTCTTTGGGAAGATACAAGGCCAGGCACTGTCCCCACACAGACGTGACCACAAGTCCCTGGTAGACACCCGGCTGGAGCTGACCCTTTGGACCACAGAGCTCCTGCCCACAGGTGCCGACAGGTGCCGTAGCCCCCAGGGAAAGAGGACTAAGCCGCTGTCCTCTTTGCCTTAGGTAGGGCAGAGCCTGCACTGGGAAATTCAGCCTTTGGTATTCTATCTCAATGCCTGTTGCGCAGATTAAATGAGAGATGTGTGTATATTACCGGCCACATGACAGCAGTGCTCAAAACGCACTAACCGTCACCCCCTCCCCTCTGCTACTCCGGTTCCTCTTTCACCCTTTCCACGCCAGCCCCTGTGCCCCTAGTCTGCCTTCCTCCTCCTGTTCTTCCTCCCCTCCTCTCCTTCCCAAACCCAGGCTTCTGGAAGGTTCACATAGACTCCAACTGCATCCCGCATCTGTGATGATCTCCTTGCCTCCGTATTCTAATTCGCTTCATCCTCCCTTAGTTTTCTGGCTTTCTTCCTGGTTTATCAACTTCCTCTGGTTTTAAGGGCATGACGAATGAAAGTGCACGTGATGGGAGTTTTGTGGGGTTTTTTTTCTCCTTTTATTCTAAGTGCTTTAAAGGCAAAGGCCCCTGTGTATTCAGTGTATTTTCCCCAAAGGATGCTGGAGGTCTCCAAAGCCATACATATGGTGATGGGAGGTAACGGTGCCACGAGGCACTCTGTGGCCTGGGGGACCCCGAGTCCAGCTGGGCCATCCTCGAAGCCAGTGGTGAGGTTCTGACAGCACTAACCCAACTCAGAAACAGGATGGTTAGTGCTGGTATTCACAACGGCTGAAATCTTCAAGATGTAATGTTTTGAGGAATATCTAAAATATCTACTCTTGTAATTGAGTCCGTCTGTGTTAAACATTGTCATGGAGGTGTCTTATTTTCCAGTTGAAATAATTTATCAGTTTTACTGTGACTTCATTGATCAGACTGTAGCGACTGAGGGAGGGACAATTCAGTTCAACTAACAATCACCTGTTTCATTTTCTCAGCTGTCTTACCAGCATCTAGAGGGATGCTGAGTACCCAATAGTGTCTCTGCTGGTAGGATAAATGACTGAGTGAAGGAGTGAGTAATAACATGTTCATCGTGGTGCCAAACACCCTTGCTTACCAAAAGGGGGAGGCCACGTAACGCACACCGACCATCTGTTATGAGAGCAGTTGTGAGTGTGTTTGTGTAGAGTCTTAAGAGAACAAGAACTCCGAACAGTAAATTGAGTGGCTGAGTGGAGAGGTGGAGGCGGGCTAAATAGGCCATCTTTTCAGGTCACGCATAAAAATTTTAACTGGAAGAAAAACATTTTAATTGGGAGGATCAATTATTCATAACATTATTCTCAAAATACAGTTAAAAGCCAAAGAACTAGCCATGTGCCGAGCCGTGTGATGGGAAAGCAGAGGCAGCTCCTTGTGTGTGGGCATCCCACGTGGAGGGCAGTCTCCTGGCCGGGAAAAGGCCACCCAGAGTGGACACGCGGGCCATACCACCACTCCGCCTTTATAACTCCTCAATCCAAACCATGAAAAGACTTCAGGCACCAGCTTTGTTAACTCAATGCATATGGTGGCTGGATTTTCTTTAATTTTTTTTTTTCTTGTCCACGGTAACTCAAAGGATCAGAACCCCTTCAGGATAATAAGAAGGAAATTACCTGACATCCCCCCCGGACCTGTTTCAGGAAGAGGGATCCCTTCCAGGGCCCGAAACTGGGCTCTTGTCTAACGCTCGGAAATGAATTGTCTGAGGAGACACATGTGCTGCCAAAGCAAGAGATTTTATTGGGAAAGGGCACCCGGGTGGAGAGCAGGAGGGTAAGGGAACCGAGGAGAACTGCTCTGCCGCATGGCTCGCAGTCTCGGGTTTTATGGTGATGGGATTAGTTTCCAGGTGGTCTTTGGCCAATCATCCTAATTCAGAGTCTTTCCTGGTGGTGCACGCATCGCTCAGCCAGGATGGGATGCTAGCGAGAGGGCTTCTGGGAAACGGATGGACATGCGGTGTCTGCTTTAGCCCTTTCCCCAACTCTTCCGGTTGGTGGAGGCTTATTAGTTCCGTGTTCCTTATCAGGATCTCCTGTCATAAAACAACTCATGCAAATGGTTACTATGGCGCCTGGCCAGGGCGGGCGGTTTCAGTCAGTGTGCTTCCCCTAACAGACCTGCTGAATTAGAATATCTAGAGGTGGGGATTGGAAATCCACATGAGAAAACCCAAGTGCCCTCGATGAGTTTTTCCCCCGCTAGAACTGACCTTAGATTTTAGATTTTACAAAAAAGTGAACAGAGAGTACTAAGTTTCCGTAGCACCCTCTGCCCACAGCTTCCCCTGGTACTAACACCTTAGACTGGTTGTTGTTACTGTTCGATCATTAAGTCGGGTCTGACTTTTTGACCCCATGGACTGCAGCATGCCAGACTTCCTGTCCTTCACTGTCTCCCAGAGTTTGCTCAAATTCAGGTCCATTGAGTCAATGATGCCATCCGACCATTTCATCCTCTCCTGCCCACTTCTCCTCCTGCCTTCCATCTTTCCCAGCATCAGGATCTTTCTCAGTGAGTTGGCTCTTCACATCAGGTGGCCAAAGTATTGGAGCTTCAGCTTCAGCCTCAGTCCTTCCAATGAATATTCAGGGTTGATTTCCTTTAGGATGGACTGGTTTGATCTCCTTGAAGTCCAAGGGACTCTTAAGAGTCTTCTCCAGTGAGTTTTTTTTAGAATTGACCTTATGTTTTAGATTTTACAGAAAAAGTGAACAGAGACTACTGTTTCCATAGCATTCTCTGCCCACGGTTTCTCCTAGTACTAACACCTTACATTACTATGGTGCATTTATTATAATTGATGAACCAATACAGAGACATTATTATTAACTCAAGCTCATAGTTTATTCAGATTTCCTTAGTTTCTACCTAATGTCCTGTTTCTGCTCTAGGATGCCATATTACATTCCCTCAGTGATTTTTTGTTTTTATTAATTTTTAATTACAAAGAAAATTTATGAATATATTCTCTTATTAAAAGTTAACTATTACTGATGAAAAATCCCTTTAGCCACCCCCAGAGGCAAAAAAATGTCAAAAGTTTAGAGTCTATCCCTGTGGTCATTGTTCTGTGTGTTCATGTCCATAGAGAAATGTCTCAATGGATAGAGTATTCCTTCGCATTTCTAAAACATAAGTTAAATGGTTTTGTTCTGCACATGTTATTCAGCTTCTCCCTTTGTTAACTCAGATAGTTACTGATGGTTTTATGCAATGAAACCTGCTGCTGCTGCTAAGTCGCTTCAGTCGTGTCCAACTCTGTGTGACCCCATAGATGGCAACCCACCAGGCTCCCCCATCCCTGGGATTCTCCAGGCAAGAACACTGGAGTGGGTTGCCATTTCTTTCTCCAATGCATGAAAGTGAAAAGTGAAAGTGAAGTCGCTCAGTCATGTCTGACTCTTAGCGACCCCATGGACTGCAGCCCACCAGGCTCCTCCGTCCATGGGATTTTCCAGGCAAGAGTACCGGAGTGGGATGCCATTGCCTTCTCCGGCAATGAAACCTACCAGATGCTTTTACAGTGAGGTTAAATATCCATAGCTTGAATATGCTATATTTTATTCGTGAAGATTTACTGATAAGGGCATTACCTTATTTTATTTGTGAGGACTTACTGATAAACCTTTCTCTGTTTAGACTATTTTTTTTTTGCTTCACTACTATGAATTTGCAAAGAATACATCCCTGTGCATATGTGGGGCTGTTTCTCTCAGGCCCTGTATTCATTCATAGGGGCTGCTATAACAACAACAACAAAACCAGAAACTGAGTGGCTTAAAAAACTGAACCTTATTGTCCCTGGAGGTTAGAAGTCCAAGATGAAGTTGTTGGCCGTGTTTCCTCTGACAGTGCCAGGAAAGACCTTTCCCAGGCCTCTCCTAGACTCCACGTGGCCTCCCCCGTGTGTGTCTCTGTGTCTACATTTTTATAAGACCACCAATCATGTTGGATTGGGGTATGACCTCATCTTAACTAATCACATCCACAATCACCCTATTTACAAAAAAGGTTACTTCTGAGGGACTGGGCAGGGGAGTGAGGACTCCACCATAAGAATATTAAGTGGACACAGCAACCCTGTTGGTAAAGCATGTCTTTGAGCATATGCTAAAATATACGTGCATTTAAATATTAGTAAACGATATGCGTGTGCAGTTGTACACCTGTGCCTTATAGAACCTCCTTAGGCCAGCTCCCCAGGAAACAGACACCCAGGCTCTGAGCTGTGCACACTTGGATGTTAGTGGGGAGAGGAGATGAGCTCCATGCAATTGCCAGCAAGGGCTCAGCGGGTCCCTGAAGTTCAGGGTTGGATGGCCACTCAGTGCTGCCTAGAACTGAGGCAAGGGGCTGGGCTCTCTACCCCCACATTGACCAGTCACCAGACACAGGTTGCCCAGGTTGGGCAAGGCAGCTCCCCTGGGCCAAGGGCAATCCCCTAGGTGTTGCTCAGCCATGAGTCTTTGGCAGTCACTCTTCCTGCCAGCTGGGGAACCAGCTAGAAAGGGCATCTAGGCTGTGCTTCATAGCACCTTCCTCAAACACAGACTCTCAACAAGACATTTAAAAGGATGGTGTACAGTCAAACTCAAACAGAAGTTATCATACTTTCCCTGATACTGAATGAGGCTGGTCGATCCCCCGAGATACACAGAATCTACCTTCTAGACCATGGCTGGGCCATAGAGAATATGCATTTTATTTATTTATTTATTGTTTACCATGGGCCATTTTTAAAATCTTCATTGAACTTATTACAACATTGTTTCTGTTTTATATTTTGGGTTTTTTGGCCACAAAGCATGTAGGATCTTAACTCCCCAACCAGGGATCAAGCCCACACCTCCTGCCTTCAAAGGTGAAGTCTTAACCACCTGACTGCCAGGGAAGCCTGGAGAACATGTATTTTAAATTTTTAGCAGAAACTACCAACGGTCTCTGGCTACACAACATTATACTCCCATCAGGAGTATTTCATTCTTATGAGATGAGATGGTACCCATTTCATTACCTCATATTCTTACCAACCCTTGAAATTATCAAACTTCTCAAGTTTTTCACCAATATTGAGTGTAAGAACATCTCATCCCTCTAATTTCCATTTCCCTGATAGAAAGGTTGAGAGTCTTTATTGTGAATTACATCTTCCCATCTTCTCCGCTCATTTTTTGAGTTGTCTTTTCCTTACTGACTTGTAGACATTGCTTAGATCTTTGATTATTGTGTTGTAGCCACGCGTTCTGGGAAACAAACTCACTCAGAAGGACAATGCAGATAGTGGAGTGCAGTTTATTACACCAGGGGGCCCAAGGCAGAATCTCCTCTTAGCCAAGGGCCCCGACCAGCATTTGTGAAACTCTTTTATACCCTATGTGTACATGTCCGAACCCACCTCCCCAAATTCTCTGAAACTAGTCTGAACAAAGGAAAAGAAGGATATAATCAAAGTTAACCCGTGATTCACATGCCTTAAGCCTAGGTAGTTAACAGTGGACAATTATCAATAGGCCTGTGGTCATACCCCAACAAGCATAATAGAATTTATGATTCTATTTGGTTACACAGATAATTAGTGTATTCTTTCAGGCAATGGAGAGTGTAGATACGAGCCCTGGGGCTCTTCCATCGGGCGGGTGGGGGGGCAGCTGGTAGTGGTCTGGTTTTCCAGTTGGTATGTCGTTTCCATAAATACTGGGCATAGAGCTCAAAGTCCACAGTCCCGCCCAAGGTGGAGTCCTGCTTTCAAGATGGAGCCTGTTCTGTCTTTTTCCTCCTTCAGCTGAACCATCATTCACTCTTCAGCACAGTAAAATCTGATGACCACACTCCCGTTCTTTCCCTGAAAGCTCTCTTCTCATCTTCCCTGATGAGTGTGTCCCCGAGACTAACTAGACGGCTCTGGTATCGACGACTTGGACCCGGAAGACTTGGGGCCTCAGCCCCCGTCGTCACTTACTAGGGACAAGACAGGCATGAGCACTTAGGTGGTTGACACGGTCTCTCCGATCCTCAGTTTTCTCATAAGAAAACATGGGGATCATTCCCCCTCTCAAGATTGTTTTGAGAATTTACCCACATTGTGTATGTGAAATCTTTATGGTTACGGCTTATTTTTTGGCCTTTATGATAAAAATATAGAAGTCTGTATAGGTACATTCTCTCCCCACTGCCTGGGATTCATTCATCACTCATTTCTTCATTTGTTTATGATTCACTAAAGGGAAATTTATTATTGCTCACCACCTGCTGTGTTAAGCATTGATGGCTAATGTGGTTTCCACCCTGAAAGAGGCCAATGGGGAGAGTGGATTAAAAAAAAATAGAGTCCACTTATTAAAGATAATGGAGAAACTTTGCATTCTTTCTTGTCATGTTTCAGAGGACTTTTATAAATGAAAGCGGGGTCCAGCTGCTCACTGCTCAAAAGCCAATAAAGAGGCCAGTTTGGTGGAAAAGAAAGTTTGCTTTATTTTGGATACTGGCAACCAGGGAGGGAGGGCAGACATCTGTCCAAAGGCTGATTCTCTCCCCCCAACCCTGCAATTAGTGGGCAAGAGCTTTTATAGTCTGAGGAAGGGGCTACATGCAGAAACAGCACAGTCAGTTCTGACAGTCATCTTGGAATTAGTCATCAGTGGTCTGACCAGCATCATCTTGATTAAGCACTGTTAGTCTTTGGTTCCAGGGTCAGTTAGTTCCCATTTCCTAGAGGCTAGTTCTTGGAATTGTGACATATGTCATGGCTACCATCTAGTCATCGTGTAGTTAGCTTCTCACCGGGTGGGGGTTTCAGTATCCATGAGACAGCCCACAAGATATGGCTTAGGTATTATCTATAGCCCTTGGGAAAGAGCTAAATGTCCCCTTGACTGTGCTTAATGACTAAACTATTACTGTTTGGTCTCCTCTGACTGTTTTCCTTTGTTTCTGCCTGTTCTCACTTCTCTGCTTAAACTTATTCTTTAGCTAAGGTTTTTGCACAGACAAAAGGCAGGCAGAGGACGTGGAGGGAAAGGACTTGCCCATTAAGGTCCTGCTCCATTTTACTTTTGCCCCTCCAAGCCTTGGCCTGGAGGGAGAGAACCATACATACAAATGCCTCCTGAATGTGAAGAATCAGAACTTGATATTCCCTGAGCCAGGCCTTAGCCCTGGGCAGTGTGACTGGGCTAGAAGAGACATGTAGGAATTTCCTAACTCCTCTCACACATTCAGCCTCCTGGTCACAAACAGTTTAGGCAGCCTGGCCATCTTCCTAGCTCCCTCTTCCCCACTGTGCCAGCGAGGAGGTAGAGAAGGCCACTAGCTGTGCCCAGGCGGCTGGCTACTGCAGGGGATCTGATGTCTGCCCTGCAGGTCTGGCCACATCCTTCTCTCTCTCAAGTGCCCCTGAGTATTTAAGCCATCCGTCAGCTTATTTGTGATGAAAGGGAGGACAGATTCAATCCTGAAAGGAAACCATGTTTTCCAATCACGGTGTTATCAGAGAACCTTGCCTTTCTAGTAAGCAGGGTTTTGTCCCTCTTAATAAAGGATTACTTTCCCATTTTCCTGTCGGTCTTGAGTTAGCGCTCTGCTGGTTATAAAAGCATGGTCTTTTCAAGAAGTGGTGAGAAATTCTATGACACTGAAGATTCAATAAGCTCCGCTGGGTGAAAGTGCCAGAAAGGTAGGTTCCAAGTCAGTCATGAATGCATTTATACACCCAACATTGTAGTGGTGGAAATTTGAGTGTTTAAAATAGGAGAGTAGGACTTCCCTGGTAGAGGAGTGGATAAGGATCTGTCTGCCAACGCAGGGGACACAGGTTTGATCCCTGGTCTGGAAAGATCCCACATGCCAAGGAGCAACTAAGCCCGTGCACCACAGCTACTAAGCCCATCTGTGCTTTGCAAGAAGAGAAGCCACAGCGATGAGAAGCCTGCATACTGCACACTGAGGAGCCCCTACTCGCCGCAACAAGAGAAAAACCCTCGAAGCAACAAGAGCACAGACCCAGCACAGCCAAAAATCAATTAAAATAAATAATTTATTAAAAAAAAAATAAAACAGGAGAGAGCATGCAAAGGTTTAATTCTTCAGAAGATGAGAATAGCATGAGTGTAATGAAGTGACAGACAGCTGGAAGCTTCCGTCGTCAGCAGCATCTTCACCCCTCCTCCGGGTCCCCTCTCTAGCCCGCCACCACCTTGGCTTTATCCTAGCTATCTCAGGCTATCTGAAGTACAGTGCAAATATGCTTCCAACTCTCCTGCCAGCATTCTGACTGCAAAGTGAGGAGACAGAAATGCACTTAACAGGCAATCACACAGAACAAACTGGAAAGCAGGAAAACCAGCATAAAAGCTGACTTTGCCTCTGAGCCTAAGCTGCATGTTTCAAACTTCTTTCCCCTCCCTGACCGCGGCGGACACAAGGCGGCCATGTCGTCCAGGCATCTCCCACCTGGCCTGTGTCCCACACGTCTCCAGCCGCAGGCTTACATTCTCTCTTCTCTTCTGAGATTTTAGTGTCTTGTGTTTTCTTCTCCTGGTGGCCTTTTACAATCTTCCACTGACATATAACTCTTGGTTCTAAAATGTAGTTTTAATTATTATTGAGGTGTACTGAGGCCAACAGATCAAGAGATGACTGCCATTGAAAAGGCAGCTTGGGGACTTCCCTGGCGTCCCTCCGGTGGTTAAGACCCTGCGCTTCCAATAGAGGGGGCGGGCGCGGGTTTGATCCCTCCTGTAAACAGGCTTAGGATTGGCTAGTTCCAGGGATTTCAGCAGGCTCTGGGGCGCAGGCGCGGGGCTGACCCTAGTTGCCTGGTACCTGGCTGCCTTAGTTCAGACGGCTGTAAAAGAACTCCGGTGACTGCCTGGCTTAAACAATGGACATTTTTTTTTTCCCCCCTCAAAAGGATGATCATTATGATAGTCTACTGGGGTACGTTGATAGTGTTTGGGCCAGAAATTTTTAGAATATGCAGATTTCATCCTTGAGTAGTCTTACCCTTCGACAAGGCCCGCAGAATAAATACATGCATAGAAAAATGACATGCCAAAGTTAAACAACACTTTGTTTTTAACTGGGATTTCAAGGGCTAAACTACAATGTACTTCAGTGGCTAGACAGATCCTGTCTCAGTGAGCCCTGCCTAGGATCACAGCAGAGAGAGGCCTGATGTCATCTGTTCTTTTCCCCCAAACATAAGCCTTCACACTGTATCGCTCCAAAGAGAAGAAAGGGCAAGGCAAATTTCCAGAGAGCCAGAAAGTAAGCAAGATCCCCAGCCGAAGCTTGAACAATGCTGGCCTAGGTCTTCAGCCTCAGGCTTTCTTAAGCCGGTCAGGGGTTCACTCCGTGGGGGGAAGAAGAACATCTGAAATTGATAGTAAGAGAGGCATTGCTTCAGAGGAGCTGAACACAGGACAACCCCATCTTCTAACGCAGCCATTACACTCACCACCACATCAGCCAAATGAAAGATCACAAAACGTGACCAAAGACAGCAACACCTCCTTCGGGAGGGTGAAGTTCTCTCCCCGCCATCCCTAACCCAAGGAAATTAAAGGGAAAGCCTTGACTTCTTTTTTCTAGAAGCCAAGGATCCAGGGCTCCTTCTAGCTCACCCCACCCAGCCCCACCACATGGCCTCAGATGCCGAGTTTTCATTTCACTTCTGCCATAACTTTACCTTGCACTTGGATCGCCATTCTTTGTAATCAGTTCCTTCTGTTGATCAAAACAGGTGACAGGGTTAAGGTTTCCATCTCCACAAAGAATGGAAGAGTGTGTGCAGAAAAGCTGATTGTAAAATTAACCGTAATGCACGCAACATGGTATTGAAATTCTTACACAACTACTCATTCTGTTAGGCAGAAAATGGTCTTAGATCTTGAAAAGTAAAGTCTACTCTAGTCTATGTATTTGGATCCACACTTGATGTAAAAACACATCTGTCCTTAATCCCTAAAGGCACTGGAAAGATAGATTTGTTTTAATGTAGAGCATCTACTGGTCTTTTTTTCTATACAGCTTTCAGTCATTTCCTTTTATTTTAAAATGCCCTAACCTTCTGCCCAGTGCTTACCCTACTAGCTGCTGTTGGGCTTCCCTGGTGACTCAGAGGTCAAGAATCTGCCCAATGTAGGAACCACAGGAGATGTGGATTCAATCCCTGGGTAGGGAAGATCCCCTGGAGGAGGGCATGGCAATCCACTCCAGTATTCTTGCCTGGAGAACCCCATGGACAGAGGAGTGTGGTGGGCTACAGTCCATAGGGTCGCAATTTCCTTTCACTTTAAAGCCCCCTACCCTTCTTCCTGGTACTTACTCTGTCAGAGTTCCCCAGAAAAAAATGTTTTTTACTAACTCCATCAGACTCAATTCATAGAGCTATGATGACTTACTTTCTTCTCTTTTTCTGATTCTTGAGTTTTAACCCTAATGTATTTGAATACTTTAATGCCAGTGGAGAAAGGTGAAGAGCTGATTCAAACAATCAGTCCTTTGTATTTATGCCTCCACACAATTTGGGGCTTTTCTTTCAGAGTAGATGCCTTTTTTTGGCCATGCCCAGCAACATGTTACATCTTAGTTACCCAACTAAAGATTGAACCTGCACCCCAAGGATTGAAGGCTCAGAGTCATAACCACTGGGCCACCAGAGAAGTCCCCAGAGTAGATGCTTCTTGAGACAGGGATAATTTCTGGGGCTTTGGTTGGAATCACCTGGTCAAGAGCAGTTCTCTGCACAGAATGAGGATTCAATAAATGTTAACTGACTCGTGGTGACAAAGTAAACAAAGAGGCACTTACAGTTGGTAGACAACACCAACATTCTGTTCTCTTCGCTACCTTTTCTAGATATTGTAACCCTAGTTCTTTAGGTGAGTATTTCCAGGTTACAGTAGTTACTTCCTAGGAACCTTCCCTTAGGCCATGTATTTCACAGCTTAGATCCTTTCTTCAGATGCAGGAAATTAGTGGACATGTGAAAACACATATGACCCCAATCTGGTTTAAAAAGCCTATTATAATAAGGAACCATTTCTTCTGCCCAATACAACTGCATATTAATTTTGTATTATGTGCAAATATTTAGGTATGGGTCCATGTACACATACATCCATTAAGCAGTCAAATACCTAAATTAAAAATGGCAAGCTGGAAAAAAAATTCGGAGTGCAAAGGTTTGATTGCTTTGAAAATAGCCAATTTAGAAAAGAGTTCAGCCTTTAATTGGCCAAGTTAAATAAGGCACAATTACTACTAACTTGGTCCCCAAAGATTGGCTCTAATCGTGTCGTGTTTAACTTGGCTGGTTAAATTGCAAATAGTGTTCTCCTACCCTGATTTGGTTCATTTACCTAATATAATGCCTTTCTATGGCTGACTTTTTCTTTCCTGACTTAGCTCTTTCTGTGAATGGAAACTCCATGGATTTGGAAATACTGTACCTATTTTTTTTTTCCCCCAGAAGAACAGCAAAAGGTATGTGGTGGTATTGTTTTTTAAAGAGTTTCTGATACAACTTTCTGAGTTTGTAGTTTTACAAATGTCAAAGGTTCATAATATGTGTATGTGTATATATGTCAAAGCTCTTCATATACTTGCTATCTCAAAATATTCTTGCAGATTCTTGTTTTGCTTTATGTTAACAGGTGAGGAAGAAGAATGTTCTTTTATACTTGCTTTATCCTCCTCCATTACTGAGAGGTGAGTAGTTTAATTTAGACATTTAATGTTCGATTAGCTGGCTCAAGGATTCCACACAGATCCACGAGGGCAGAGTAGGATGGTTAAATATTTATCTCAATTTCTAAGAGCATCGGAATTCAGAGAAGGATAATTTCTTTGTTCAGAATGGTCAGTGTCATGCATAGTGGATTAAAAGGGCATCTCATTTCATATGCGACACCATGGAATGCATCAACCTGAAAAAAAAAAAGACAAATCTTTTTCTCCGGTAGAAGAAAATATATATGTGCGCATTAAGCATTAATTCATTCATTTACTTAAAAACAATAAACATTTAAGGAGTGATAACAATGTGCTCAGTTCTATATTAAGCACTACATGCATGCTAAGTCACTTCGGTTGTGTCCAACTCTTTGGGACCCTATGGACTGTAGCCCACCATGCTCCTCTGTCCATGGGATTCTCCAGGCAAGAATACTGGAGTGAGATGCCATGCCCTCCTCCAGGGGATCTTCCTGACCCAGGGATCAAAGCCGTACCTCCTGTGCCTCCCAACTTGCAGGCAGATTCTTTACTGTTGAGCCACCAGGGAAGCCCATATTAAGCACTAGACATGCAGAAACTGGTAAGACACAATCTTTGCCTTTACGAAGCCTGTACATTTTACTGGGTTATTTGCACATAAACAAGTCAGGAATGAAATGGCTTCAGATTCCAAATTTTAGTTCTTTGTGTCTCTATTTAAGGCATAACATTGCTTAGGTTGTCTTCAGCATCTCTCACGCATGTCATCCAGTTCTGTTTGGCCTCCCTCCTCAGTTGCATCCCTCTCCCGCCTCAGCTTCCACTACTTTCACGGGCACATGAACTCTTAGGAAAGAGTTAGTCTATCCTGTTACAGCAAATCATCTAATAAGACCTCTGTCCCACCTCTCCCATGGTTGTTTGCCTTGCGTGTTTAGTCGCTCAGTAGTATCCGACTCTTTGCGACCCCATGGACTGTAGTCCAGGCTCCTCTGTCTGTGGGATTCTCCAGGCCAGAATACTGGAGTGGGCTGCCATGCCCTCCTCCAGGGGATCTTCCTGACCCAGGGATGGAACCCAGGTCTCCCACATTGCAGGCGAATTCTTTACCATCTGAGCCACCAGAGACAACAAAACCATATGCTTATGAAAAAGAGAAAATTTTCAGATACCTTCAGGTATATTATTTACCAAAGAATAAACTAGACACACCAAGGCATTTTTATCTGAATGTGCAGCTTCAATCCTAACACTTTCCACATTTTCTATTCTGCCAAGTCAGGACGTGCTTTCAGGGCAAAAAGTGTGTTGGGGGTGTGGGAGGATGGAGGCAGAATGTTCACAATCCAGGTCTACAGATGGGCAGAGGGATGGTCCAGTTTCTACATTTACTATCAAAAGTAATATCCTGATGTGGCTTTATCTGACGTGCTCTTTCTGAAAGATCCAGGCTTAGAGCCTCAACTAATAAATTCTCTGCATCAACATATCACTCGGTTGTAAAGTCTGGATTTTCAGCAACACATAAATGATGAAATGAATCTGTACATAAAATGTCTGTTAGCCTTGTTGATCATTCAACGCACAAGTAAGTGAATGAACAAATAAAAACTCACCACTACGGAATGTAATGGATTCTGTGAACTAAAAAGCCCAGAGTTACAGAAGTCTCGGTAATATATACCCTATATCATAAAGAATAATTTAGAATTAAAATAGAATATTTTCTTCTGGGATTCAAGAGAAGGTGTCTATGGGTTATGCTGATACATGTGATAGGAACACCTGACCCACAGACGTTTCTGTTGTTTTTTTAAACAAAGTCTTACCCATAGGTGAGTAGGCAAAGAAGGAACCAATCTTTTCAAAGTTAGAGGATGTCCCGCCCCCATCCACACACGTGCATATGAGTAATACACGTGCACAGATGCCCAGGAGCACACATCTGCAATGTGACCCTTGAAGAGTCTTCACAGAAGACTCAGAACATCTCTGCTTACATTTACCCTGATAGAGCCCGAAGCAGTAATAGCTGGGCTTGGCTTGGTGCCTAAACTGTAAATTTGTAATTAGTTCCAGGAAAAAAAAAAAAATGACACTCAAATCAAGAATGAGCTTGGGAGAGAGAGAGGAATCTGATTTGGAATGTCTGCATATACTTATGAAATCATCTGTGAGATACAGGGAACCTTGAGTCCCAGGTTTTAGCTATGGCTACTAACTAATCAGATTACCTTGAATAAGTTACTTAAGCTCTCTGACCTCCAGTTTTCTCCTATTTGTAATGAAGAATTGTAGTAAAATAATTTGTCTACCATCCATCATGCAGATGCTGTGTGCTCCCATATGTAGAAAAATACATTCCAAAGACAAATACTAGGGTGCCTAAAAATTCTTTCCCATGAACATTCAGTTTATTGGGCCATAAATAAAAGAAGAAAACAAGATTATTCTGCTAAATACAGCCTGTCATTTTGAATGACCCTGACCCATCTTTCATCAAGCAGTCCCTTCTGATGGTGGAACTAATTCTTGGATTTACAAAGAACAGACAACATGATGCTTCAGTACCATCAAATGTCTTAAGTCGCAATGTAGAAGAGGGAGCCAGGAGTGGAACTAACTGCAGTCCAATGCTGCAAGGTTTGGCCAATCATTCTATGCCTGAGAACTGATCCCATCCTTTTTCTGGATTTCCAAGTGAGTCAACCATACAGCATGAGCTAAGGTATCGTTGAGGAGGAACATACCACCAGGTGGCCCAAAGCCAGGCAGTGATAATTTAGGTCTCCCTGCACACGCTCAAACATTCATCACAGAATGCTGTGCAACACTGTCATGCATAGACTCCTCAGAAAGGCCACGAAACCTCCTTAGTTACCTTCTATCTGGACTGGTTTTGCCTGACCCCTTTTGGGACTCTTCGTCTCTCATGCCCCTCTTTGTGTGGCTCCTGCCTTTCTTTCCTTTTTTTCCCTCCCCCTCTGTTTTTGGCCATGCATCATGCTGGACATTAGTTCATCCAACCAGGGATTGGACCTGTGCCTTCTGCAGTGAAAGCATGGAATCTGGATCACCAGGGAAATCCAGGCTGCTGCCTTTTCACTCACAGTGAAAAAAGTTCAAAAATTATAATTCTGTCATCCCAGAAAATATCAACTCTATATTGCAAATGCAAATGAAGTCCATATTAAAAACACAGTCAACAGGCATGTTGAAACATGCTTCGAGGTAAGTTCAAGTTTGTTTATACACAATTGGACTCATTCTCAACTAGACCATCCCTTTTGGGAAAGATCTTTGGGAATATTCTATTATAACAGTTCTGGTCCTATTAACTTCTGGAATTATTTGGAAATCAGCCCTTCTTAATTAGCTTGGCTAATTGAAAATTTTATATATAAGATTAAGACTATTTCACCTTGACATTAGTTTTTATACATTGTGTGGGTTCAAGTGAATAATCAGGGCAGTTCACAGAATTTAAGATCATGTTCAATATGAAGAAAGAAGAAAAACACAGGGCTTTCTTTCCTTAAAACGAGAGTGAGATCAGTCATTCATTTATTCAACATTTTATCTAGCAACTGTGTGTCAGACAGAGATATCACTTTGCCGACAAAGGTCCGCACAGTCAAAGGTATGGTTTTTCCAGTAGTCATGTATGAATGTGACAGGTGGATCATAAAGAAGGCTGAGTGCTGAAGAATTGATGCTTTTGAATTGTTGTGCTGGAAAAGACTCATGAGAGTTCCTTGGACTGTAACAGATCAAACCAGTCAATCAATCCTAAAGGAAATCAACCCTGAATATTCACTGGAAGGACTGATGCTGAAGCTGACACTCCAATACTTTGGCCACCTGATGTGAGGAGCCGACTCATTAGAAAAGACCCTGATCCTGGGAACGATTGAAGGCAAAAGGAGAAGCGGGTGGCAGAGGTTGAAATGGTTAGATAGAATCACCAACTCAATGGACATGAATTTGAGCAAACTCTAGGAGATAGTGGAGGACAGAGGAGCCTGGTGTGCTGCAGTCCATGGGGTCATAAAGATTCAGACTTGACTCAGTGATTGAACAATAATGTGTCAGGCATCATTCTAGGCACCTACTAGTCAGAAAGGAGTAAAGCAGTCTTACTCCTGTGAATCTTCTTTATAAGGATGCTTTGGGGATGTTCAACATATTGTAGAAAAATACAGATCTGTGATGTTATATTTAGTCATGCCTTCTGTAGGTTTAGTGCCATTGCAACTGTATGTAATGGAAGCAAGAACTCTTGATATGTTATCAGAAATTAGTAATACAACAAAAACAAACCAAAAATACTAGAGGTGGAAAAAATTGCCTAGATTTAATAAATTCCTATAATATTAGTTATTTTTACACTGCAAATTTTCTCCTGAACTTACTTTTGTGTGACAAAGAAATGTTATGTAAGCCTCCATTTTTCCATCAGTAAAACTGAAGAAAGATATGGCTATTCTACCTTGAAATTAATCAGCATTTATAACTATTGTCTTTTCTTTGTGCTAAGTTGCTTCATTTGTGTCTGTCTCTGTGACCCTATGGACTGTAGCCCGCCAGGCTCCTCTGTCCATGGGATTCTCCACGCAAGAATACTGGGGTGGGTTGCCAAGCCCTCCTCCAGGGGATCTTCCTGACCCAGAGACTGAGCCTAGGTCTCTTACATCTCCTGCACTGGCAGGCAGGTTCTTTACCACTGGCGCCACCTGGGAAGCCTCTCTTCTTCTTTAGGACAGGCTAAATTTGTGAGAGCAGAGACCATGTCTGTCTGTTCCCCCATCTTCTCCCAAGTTAGAAAGCCTATGAGGCATTCAGAAATATGCACTGAAAGACAGTACACATTTGCTAAAGATCACGGTGAGGGTGACATGAGAAGACACACAACAGATTATCTGAACACTGTGAAGTATTTTTAAGTTAAACTCACTTTGTCCCCTACTTTCATGATATTCTTTTGATATTGATATTATTGCAGTTTGGATAAAAGTTTAACTTCTCTTTGCAGATAACCAAGATGCTTACCAGGAAAACCTTGGTCCCAAACTTTGAGAACAAAATCAAGTTCACTAGCCAGATACGTTAGCAGTTTTCCAGTTTTGCCGAGATGAGATGACCTGTCATTCCCCAGGCATTTTAAAACAAGGTTTCAAAGTGAGACTTCATCCTAGTCTCTGCAAGCATCTTCTTCCATCGCCACGAGATAGGATTCTATGATGTCCAGTGGTTAAGAGGCCCACCCCAGTTTTCTGAGTCAGGCTCTGAAACAACCTGTGATGAATGTCCAGGATGGAGAACCATAGCAACACAAATCAAGAAACGATCTGGACCATGATCTGAGAGCACATCGCACTAAGTCATGTCACATTCATCGTCCGTCCATCACACACTGCTACTCCTTAGGAGGAACCCAGTTCTCTCCTGGCATTTCTTCACCCAAGTCCATTGCAGTTAGCTTCCTCCAAGTGGGAAGTCCGTCACCACCGCTAACCCCCACCCATCCTCAGGGCAGAGGACCCTGCTAGGTATACACTCACAGCTCTAAGTGAGCTCAGCATCTCAAAGAAAAGCATTTTCTTGAAAGATCCCTTCAAAACAACAGTCCTCATAAATTTCCTGTGTCATCTCTGGCCCCTTGGTGTCTTTGTCTACTTTCTAATGTAGACGCATGTGGTATGTGAGCCTCTCACGGCTGTTATTGACCAAGCCACCACCAGCCATAGGCTTTGCCTCATGACTTAGCTGGTTCCCCAACTCCACCAGCCCTCCAGTTCCCTTCGGTGCCTCCCAATTCCATCTGCACTCAAACCTCGTCCAGACGGTGACTCGCTGAAGATCCCATCATGGGTATCTGAGGGCAGGCTCCTGGTGGCTCCACATCACTGCCCAAATCAGTCCATGTAGAACAGCAGCATGATGACCATGCCACCTGGCATCATGTCTGAAGTGTTCCATTTATTTCCCTTCAGGGACATCAATGTATTTTTCTGGCCTTCAATGAATGCCCTATTGAAAATCCTAAGGAGAGGCAGCTCACTGTAGAAGACATTTACCACCAGCTCATAAGTTCCAAGGTTTTACGACGTGTCTGACGGAACCAGACACAGGTTCCTTACACTGGGTACTCATAATTTCCAGGAAAACCCCCATTGTTCTGCTCACACCTGGAGCCCTGCTAAGTGGCCTGACGTGACTGTACCCAGATGTACATTGAAGTGTTGCTGGTTAGTTTCCTTCTCTCTTGCTGGAGGTGAGGGATTTGCTGAAAGAGTCAACCCACCCCAGTATTCTTGTCTGGAGAATTCCATGGACAGAGGAGTCTGGCGGGGTGGGGGTCACAAGAGTTAGACATGATTGAGTGACTAACGCTTTTTCTTTCTTTCACTTTTCATGATTCCCCAGAGGAGCAACAATAAAGATACAAAGTTTGGGTGCTAAGTCACGTAAGGCTGAGATGGGCTCCCAGAGAAGTCGTGTGTAGGGAGCCATTCTGTATGTGTGTGTGTGTGTGTGTGTGTACACACGCATGCATAGGGGGAAGTGATGGTTTAGTAGCTAAATTGTGTCTGACTCTTGTGACCCTATGGACTGTACCCCACCAGGCTCCTCTGTTCATGGGATTTTCCAGGCAAGAATACTGGAGTGGGGTGCCATTTCCTTCTTCAGGGGATTTTCCTGACCAGGGGTTGAACCTGAGTCTCCTGTGTCTCCTGCATTGTAGGCAGATTCTTTATCATTGAGCCACCACGGAAGCCCTGTGTAAGGGGCAGGGGATATGGTAAATTCTAGTAGAGAAGGATGAATTATTTTGAAGTGCCAGGAAACCCAAGAGAATATGTATCTGATAGTAATGATGAGGAGGAAAAGCTCTTAAAGACATTCCTGGAAAGGAAGGAAAAGCTAAGCTGTTCCCCCCACTTCTCTCTCATCTCCTCCCTTCACTGTTATACTCAGGTCCTAGGTGGCTGGAAGCAGAGTTCCTCCTCCCATCCAGCTGCCCAGGGCAGCCCCAGGTCACCACGGGGCCTGGAAGATGCCGGGACCACACCGGGCTTCCTGATGGGCACCGAGGGGAGACCCACTGGGTCATTCACAGCCTGGGACAAGGGCAGGGCTGACAAATGCCAAGCAGCTGCAAGAGGAACCTGGGAAAGGAATGGAGTAAACTTCAGGAGAAAGTCAAAACTGACACTTTGCTGGCACAAAATGACATTTTATCAGCTATTGGGAAAATGGGCCATAACAGCTTGGTCCTAAGGGAGTTGAGTGGTATTTATTTTTATTTTTAAGTAATTCCAGACTTAGAAAAAAGTTGAAATAGAACAAAAAATTCCCATGACAGCTTCACCCAGATTCCCCAAATGTTAATAGTTTGCCTTGATCACGTTTGCTGTGGCATTCTCTCTGCACGGATGGATACACAGATGTATAGGTACAGATATACAGATATATGTGTGCATACACATATCATTTTCTTTCTGAACTAAGAGGTGGTTATTGTGTCCTTTTGCCCCCATCATTCAGATAACATTATCTAGTTGATAAATTTTACCCTAATAATGTCCTTCGCAGCAAAATAATTTTTTTTCTGGTTCAGGTTTCAGTCCAGGATCATGTGCTATATTTAATTATCTTGTCTCTTTTGTATCCTTTAAACTAGAATTTGTCGTTGTTCAGCTGCTAAGTAATGTCCAACTTTTTGCGACCCCATGGACTGCAGCACACCAGCTTCCCTGTCCATCACCATCTCCCAGAGTTTGCTCAGACTCTTGTCCACTGAGTCAGTGATGGCATCCAACCCTCATCCTCCATCTTCCCTTTCTCCTCTTGCCTTCAATCTTTCCCAGCATCAGGGTCTTTTCCAATGAGTCAGCTCTTTGCATCAGGTGGCCCACAGCTGCCCAGTCTGAAGTTTTTCATTGTACTGAGAGTGGTGTTAAGAAATAACAATCTCTCCCAGAGACCCAGTATGGTTCAGATGGTTGCTGTGACCAGTGGAAGGAACTTGGATACCCAGGAGTTGGATGGTATGCGGGCCGACTTGAAAGCCACAAAGTTCAACTCAACTAATTTCGGTACTCATCCACCTTTCATAAAAGGCAAGCTGACTGTGAATTGATCACCAAAGGTCAGCGATGGGGGGCCTTCTGCATCCTAGACTCTAGAACTCTCATCACGTGGCTTCCTTCTCACCCTCCCCGGCCTCTCTCCTTGATCTGCCTCCTGCTCAGTCCCTTCCTTCGCATCAACCTCTTGTATTTTATTACTTTTCTCTTACTCATCTGCTTGGACCTTCAGCACCCAAGGGCATAACCTTATCCAAGAGACCAGATCTCATATCTGAAGCCTTTACTCACTGAATTCTTCTGAGAACTGAGTGTATAAGGCCATGGTCACTTGTGGGTTATGATTCAGAAAGATCTTGTATTGGTCAAAACTCTTTGCCAGCAACAGAAATCAACGCATCTAGTTTAAATACAAAAAGACATTTACTATAAATACAAAGAAGCATCAGAACAAACCCAAGAGCAGAAATGTCAACAGATCTTGGGGAGAGTTTAATTCAGACTGAAGTGCGGCCCAGATCCTGTTTTCATTTCTGTCCCTGTTCTGACATCAGCCCCATTATCATCTCTCCTCTCTGCAGACTGACTTGTCCTGCATTCCTGGTCCAAGCTGGAGAATCCTGCTACTCCTTTAGAGCCAGAGTTTATAGTAATGGTGGCAGCTAAAGTCCATAAAAAGAGGAATCTTTGTGTGTTAGGTAAATATCCCAATAGATAGCCCCAGGCTTATTACTCCAAACTTTCCCTTATTTTGTAAGTTCCACTATTAATAATTCTTTCCTTTTTTTTTGTTAGAAATCCTTCTTTAGACATATTAGTAATTAAACAATTTAACAGTAAATTGTGGGGGAAAAAAAGGAAAAAATCCACGTATAATCTACCGCCTAGTGACAGTTTTATAAATACTCAGTTTACATTCTTCTGTCCTCATTTCTATGTGTGTGTGTCTGTATATGTTTATTAACTACATGGGTACAATATTATACATGTACTGTTTCATAACTTGTTTTTCTCACCTAATTATCAGCGCATTATCTTGCCATTAGCCTTTATTCTAAAATACAATTTTGGATAGTCATACGGTCTTCCTTCCTATGGCTGGGCTATAATTTAATCAATTCTTTATTTATTAGACACTGAATGTCCCTTCAGTCCATAAGCCAACCCAGAAATTAATGGCCTTTGCTCCACAGCATTGATGTGGCTTTGGCTCTATTCCTCAGGTCAACATTTGTCAGCCTGGAGGGGACCCAGGATCCAACCTCAGCCAGGAAGAATCGCTCTCCGAGGAACGTGGAATCAGGACCTATAGCTTCTCAGTTTTTTGTGTTGTTATGCACATTTTTTATGGCTGAGGGGTGGCCATAACTTCCCATGAGGAAGGAGAGGCAGAAGTAAACAGTTGACTAAGACACAGATGAAAAAGCAGGGACGGGAGGCAGAAGGAGAGTGATTTCACAGGTTTTCTGTGATTTTTCATTCCCGGGCTCCTACAGTGGGTTGATTAGTGTTGTCTCTTTAAAATTCATATCCACTTGGAACCTCAGAATACAGCCTCACAAGAAAGTCTTTGCGAATGTAATTAAGGATCTCTAGATGAAATATTTTCGATTTAAGGTGGGCACTCAATCCAATAAGGGGTGTCCTTATAAGAGGAGGTGGAGCCCAGGGACAGAGGAGAAAGCCATGTGAAGACAGAGGGCAGATTAGAGTTACGCTGTCATAAGCCAAGGGGCACCTACCCCTTGGGGCCACCAAGCTGGAAAGGCAAGAATGATTCCGCACTAGAGCCTCTGAAGGGAGTGAGGCCCTGCTTACACCTTGGTTTCAGACTTTGGGTCCCAGAGCTGTGAGAGTTTTAAGCCTTATGGTTTGTGGGTACTTTGCTATGAAAGCCAGAAGAAACTAATACCAGACTTTCCTGAGGACCAACTGAATTACTGGTCTTTGGCTCAGGCAAGTGGGGGTCCCCGTCTTGAATCTCTTTTTAAATTTTTATTTAGTTATTTATTTATTTTGGCTGCACTGGGTCTTCATTGCTGTGTGGGCTTTTCTCTAGTTGTGGCGAGCAGGCGCTCCTCTCTAATTGCAGTGCACGGGCACCTCATTGCCGTGACTTCTGTTGCAGAGCACGGGCTCTACAGCATGCGGGCTCCTGGAGTTGCAGCATGCGGGATATTCCCAGATCAGAGGCTGAACCTGAGTCTCCCGCACTGGCATGTGGATCCTTTACCACTGAGCCACTGCTAGCTAGAAACTCCCCTAGCTTCTTTCTAGGGAAGCCCAGGAAGCTCCTGTCTTGAGCCCCTTGCCTTGGAGCCCCCATGTGAGGATCCTTGCTGCGCCCTCCTTCTGGTCAAGCTCTCCCCATGAGGGCTAAAGGATGTGTCCATTTGAAACCCAAACTTCCTTCTTTTAACCAAACTCCAGAAAAGCAAGGTCCCTAAACTTCCAGCCCAAATGGCCCAAGCCCACTTGTGGGCTGATGTGAAGCTAAAATTCCAATACTTTGGCCACCTGATGCGAGGAACTGACTCATCTGCAAAGACCCTGATGCTGGGAAAGATTGAAGGCGCGAGGAGAAGGGGACGACAGAAGATGAGATTGTTGGATGGCTTCATCGACTCAATGGACATGAGTTTAATAAACTCTGGGAGTTGGTGATGGACAGGGAGGCCTGGCATGCTGAAGTCTATGGGATTGCAAAGAGTCAGACACGACTGAGTGTCTGAACTGATTCACTGACTGTGGACCCCACCCTGGGTCCATCCTTTAAAGCCATTTCACCTTGCTGGTACACATACTCCTAGATCAAAAGACAAGGCTAGGGGAGTTCTTTGTGGGGAGGAGGGTGGACCTGAATGGGTGGGCTGGTGAGTCCGCACGTATGATGGTCAGCAGGATCCTGCAGACCAGGAGGTGAACAGAGGTCAGGGCCAGGGGTAAGGGGGCCTGGGATGAGAGTTTGGCTCTCCATGTGCTGAATTTTCTGGCATAAAACTCTGAGAAGTCTGGTTCCCCAGACTGTTGTGAAGGTATATTTGTCAAAGTAGGAAAACAGAACATTCTATTTAACAGTGTAAACATTATATGCACAGCTTGGTTATAACTTCTAAATACTGAGAGAACTGGAATGGGGACCTGCGTTTGTCCTCTTGCCCTAAGCTACAGATGTCAAAGGCAGGGCTGCCCAGATGTGTTCCTAAACTCACTTCCATGGGACACATTTATCTTTATATCATCAAACTTCCTCCTTTGCTTAGGCTGGCTGGTCTTGGCTTCTGCCTCTTGCCTCAGTAGAATCTCAGTGCCACAAAAATAGTGCACTATTGAAAAATAGTGCACTCTATTTTTTCAAAACTTACTTTCAGTTTGTGGCCATTATAAATTACACTGCAGTGAATCCAAATGCATACCTTTTTTTGTGCTTTTCCCCAATTTGTTCATTAAGATAAAGTTCTAGAAAAGGAATGGCTACAGCAAGGGGTGTAGAGATTAAGACTTTAATACACAAAATTCTTCCTTACAGGCAGCATGAAACGAGGACGTCGCTTCTTCCTTCTCCCGCCCTGCCAGTGATTAAAAGATATCTTCCAAGGATTTTTCTTTTCTTTTAACTTCAAATGTATTGAATTCTTGGTGAAAATGAGTTCATTCATTCTTCTGCTTCACAGAACATTCTAGGAAATATTAGACCCTAAGTTTGGAGCTGTGTAAGACTTGCTAAAAGGGTTTAAAAGGTACGCTGCTATAATAGTTGAATCATTAAGTCGTGTCCGACTCTTTGTGAACCCACGGACTGCAGCACGCCAGGCTCCTCTGTCCTCCACTGTCTCCCAGAGTTTGCTCAAATTCATGTCCACTGAGTCAGGGATGCTATCTAACCATCTCATCTTCTGCTTCCCCCTTATTCTGCCTTCAATCTTTCCCACCATCAGGGTCTTTCCCAATGAGTTGGCTCTTCATCAGGTGGCCAAAGTATTGGAACTGCAGCTTTAGCATCAGTCTTCCCAATTAATATTCAGGGTTGACTTCCTTTAGGACTGACTGATTTGAAAGGAGCTCTCAAAAGGTATAGACAGGCAGTAACACCCAGGGCAGTGAAGTCAAACATCCCTCCTCTCTCAGCTCTGCTCAGTACGTCAGAGTCCAAACTCTCTTTTTATATTGTTACTGAAGATACTTTTCAAACAGCATTTTGGAAGAAGACCCCTAGGGTCCCCTCTATGTTATCCTGTACCTTTTATTTTTGTTTTCTGGAAACATGGAAGGGATGCTGGTGGCAAGATGATAGAAGGATACCAATATCTTCCTGGTTCTAAACGGTGGGTGAAGTTACCCTCACCAGCGTGGGGAAGAGGGGAGGGACTTTTTTTTAAAAGAGTTGACAAAGGTTCTACAAGCATACAGGTCAAAAGGGGGAAGAGTCATTACCTCCGCGCCAACAAGAGTTGAAAACCAAAGATATTAATCATTAAGTCCTTCCTGGGCAGTTAAGTTAAATTAAAACGCCTACTTACATACTTCCTAAATTGTCGCACACACATACAGATTGCACGCAATTCTTCAGCCTCTGCCTGTGGAAGCAAAATCAATATTGTGTTGCCCATAAAGCACCTATTTAATTTAAAATTGCATTTTATAGTCCATTTACCCCACCAGAGTAGCCCAAAGTCAGTCCTTTCTTTCTGTTCATTTCCAAGCTCCGGCTCACTTTCTATTGTTCGCCTTGTCAGCGTTAAGCTTGTGAAGGGGGCTTTGAAACAGACAAGAAAAGCTCCAAGCAGGAAACCAGCTCTGAGACCCCTGGTGAAAAAAGGAGCGCGCGCGCACACACACACACACGTGCGCAGCTCTAAGCTAACATGTATCCTTCAGCTTTTTTGTTCTTCCAACTCACTGTAGCATGAAGAAGGAAGAAAGAGAAAGAAATAACAGGCTCAGAAGAAGCGTGTGCATGTGTGCATGACCACGCAGTGCTGCGGTGGGCACATGGGTTATGATATCAAAACTGCAGACAAATACAGCATTGTCCACAAAGTTGTGCTCTCTCCCTTGGGGCCCCGGGTTTCACTTGCGTCATCTTCTGTCCCTCGGTCAGTTGATTCAGTCCTCACTGACAGCATAATTCCTTCTTCATGTAAGGAGAGAAACCCGTCAACAAAACAGTAATTACGTTGAGCTAAAACGGGCGTTACACACACCTGTCGTCTGAAGCATCCGCACACTATATCATTTAGAGGCTTCTAAGAGATCTTGTTCATCGTTACATGTGGCAGCAACAAACTGCCCATAAATGCATGTAGATATTTAATTTTTTTTTCATTTTCTTTAAATCTATTTCTATTGCGAATCTCTAAATGTCCAGGTACTTGGGACATAGTCTCGATCAGTTCAGGGTTTCCCTTTCCCCATGTTAACTCTAGAGTGACAATGTTCTACCAGGATACCAGGCAGGGCATGGGTTCCCTGTTGCCCTGTCTTCACACTGGCATCAACTGAGATGCCCAGTGCCGGCCTGGTCCCCAGAGACCCATCCACACATTTGGCCACAGCCTCCACATCACTCCATTTTTCTGTCTTCTCTCATTCACTGGCTATTTCACTCCTACTCATGCAGGGATGCTGAAAACTCGAGGAAACTCCAGCCACCTCCCTGCCTCTCCCAGGTCCATGAGGTTCTTTGCTGCCACTCCAGAGGCTGCAGACCCCACCTAGATCTCTGTACTCAGCCGTCTCTACTTCAGAGGCTGCCTTCCCCACCAGGCTCCCCAGACGGTGAAACAGATTCCATCTCCCAACCTTCAGGCCCCTGAGCCTCAGGACTCTCCTGGCAGATGCAGGGCCTCTACCTCGTGACCCCATCTCTCTTCTGACTTCCTGCCTTTATCCAGCCTGAGAAATCCCTTCAGACCTACAGAAGCTGCAGCGGACAGAGTGGGTGTCTCGGCCAGACCACAGGGACCCTTCAAGGTCCCTTGGGGCCCATCTCCTGCCTCCGGGTCCATTTTCTTTTAATGTCCTGCACCTGTGACTCTCTTCTGAGTCCTCTGGGGGGCTACTGGAACTGCTTTCCATGAGCCCAGGCTCATACACATGCAGAGAGCCTGAAGGGTCCAAGAGTTTAAATCCAAACCTCCCCTTCCCGGGGGAGCCTTCAGCCAAAGATGGACAGAGGAGGAAATATGGAAGCCCAGCTCTCTGATCTCGAGTTGACACAAACTCTGAGGCATACTTTATGCCATGGGATCAAGCAGAGGTCGTCAATCATGCTCTCTCTGGCCATCTTTCTTTCCGTAGTGGACACTGTAGCGTGCCGCCCAGCCCCCTTCCAGGACTGAAGGACTTACCCCCAGCACCGGGAGTACTGTCCCTGACAGCCCCGGCCAGAAGCCCTCGCTAGAGCTCAGGGCAGCCGTCATCCAAGGATCAGCTAATGCAGGCGTACACACACACATGCCTTGCCACAACCTGGGACAAGGCTGAAGGGTCCCTCCACCTCCAAGCCCTTTCTGGGGTCAACTGAAGCCCTCACAGAGTCTGCCTCCCAACTCAGCTATATTTGGTAGGAGGCTGGGGGGAGAGCAGGGGTTAGATCTCATTTCTATGTGATGATGGCTCTTCCCCCAAACAAGCTAGTTTCTGCTTGGAGAGCTATATTGGACTCCACAGATATCAATAAGGAAGACTTTTCCTCCCATGCTTCCTTGGTGGCTCAGCTGGTAAAGAATCCGCCTGCAATGTGAGAGACCTGGGTTCGATCCCTGGTTGGGAAGATTCCCTGGAGAAGGGAAAGGCTACCCACTCCAGTATTCTGGCCTGGAGAATTCCATGGACTGTATAGTCCACGGGGTCACAAAGAGTCGGACACGACTGAGCGACTGTCACGTTCTTCCCATGGAGGTGTGCATACAATTCTTAGACTCACAAGAAACCCTTCCTCTCGGGCATAAAACAACAGCTATGGGAATTCTCCTCTGATGGAAAAAACGGTTCTAAGGCTCTCACCCCTGGTAACCTTCTTAGCTGTGAGAATCATTCAATTGTAAAACCAGCAACTTTCAGGGGGCGGGGGACACCTTATTGACAATAGTGCAGGAGAAGGGCAGCTCAGATTTGGAATGAAATATTTATAATCCCTCTCCGGGGGCACTGAGCTTAGCCCAAGGAATCCACGGGCGTTGGCTCTCCTGAGGTATTTTTCTCATTCTCCCTGGCACGGATAAAATCTAAACTGTACTTAAGAAATGGTGTTAAATGTGTTAGTTGACTGAATCTGGCATTTATAATGCAATTTAGCCAAGTTTTATATTGACAGCATGACATTTTTAAAGGGCCCTTTCTGATTAACAAGGTTCAGAATCACTCCCCTGATTATGCCCGCAGAGTGAGCATAAAATGCTTCAGGCTCTGGGAGTGATGAATTGAGGCTCTGTTAGTGATCCACGTATTCTGCTTTCTTAGTGACCGTTTGGAAGGAGGATCAGGCCAGGGCTACGTTTTTTCAGGCAGAAGAAAATGTTTTCTTGCTTTCAGTGGACGTTCTGGGGGAAAGTGGCCTCCGTGGGCAGAGGGGTGTCTGCAGATTCCGAGCCAAGAATGAACAGGTGGTCCAGATGTTACCTGTCGTTTTTGGTTTCTGGGTAAAGAGAAGATCTCTGGCTGGGGGTAAGGCGGGGGGCACACACAGCACTCTTTCCAGAAAGCAAATTGAGAAAGTGCTTAATGTATTTTAGCCCCATTTCCATTCTTGTTTCTATTACACTAAATATTTCCTGAATATCCCCTAAATTTCCTTTGGGTCTCACAGAGGAAAAGAAGGGAGACATGGAAGCGATCTTTTACAAATGGAGCAAATGCCACACAAAGAAGGAACATAAATTATCCCAGCTGGTTCCCGGTGGAGCCAGATGTAAGCGTCCACTCCCCTGAAGATGATGGCCATCTGCTGAGCATCAGCCCGTGTGCCAAGCAACATGCTAAGAGCACTACATGTCTTTTTTTTTTTAAATTGTGGTCAAATATAGATGCCCCCAAATTTTCATTGTATGTACATTTTTCTGTGGCACTTACTATATTCCCACTGTGCATCCCTCACCATCCATCTCCAGAACTCTTTTCATCTTGCAAAACTGAAACTTCACACTCATTGAATAATAAGTCCCCTTTCTCCCCTACTCAGCCCTGGCAAGCACCATTTTACTTTCTGTCTCTATAATCTGACTACTCTAAGGGCTTCATGTAACTGGAATCACACAGCATGTGTCCTTTGGCAACTAGCTTGCTGCACTCGGCATAATGTCCTCAAGTTTCCTGCATGATGTACCGTGGGTAAGAATGGCCTTCTCTACTAAGGCTGAATGCTATTCCATTGTATGGATACACCACGTTTTGTTATCCATTCACCCACTGATGGATATTTGGGTTGCCTCTACCTTTTGACTATTGCAAATATGCTGCTGTGAACGTGGATGTGCCGGTGTGGGCCCTCTATCTTCTGATGCCTGTGATGATGCTGGAGCAGAGGCCCCACTTTACAGGTGGTAAAACTGATGCTCAGAGAAGTGACCTGCCTGAGCCGCGATGCTGCAATGTGAAGCCGTATCTGTCATCCTCCCCACCTCCATCCTCGGGTTCAGTTCAACCCGTGTGTAGGGTCCACCCAGCATCAGACTTCTGTTAGGCCAGCAACTGTCCTTCAGGACAATCTCTCTTCTTCATCATCACTTGTGACATGTTTTCCTATCCGTGGGTTGATCGGAACCTGGTGAGAATCCAGTCATAGATACTCAGAGAGCAGGCATTTCAGATGCCCCTTCCTTTGCATGCAGGGAGGAATGGAGCAGTCAGGGGATATAGGAGGTGTGCGTGGGTACACGGAGAGGCATCACCACAGGGGGTCGAGAGATTCCACTCTCCAAGCCACGTGTCAGTCAACCTGAGATCCGGAGGAGAGAGCAGACCCTGGAGGAGCCATAGGTTCTGAATTCCCATCCACTGCACCGCACGCCCTTGGGGAAAGGGGTAGGGAGATCCAGCCAGAAACAAATCCAAAAAATGCTAATGTTCCTGATACCAAAGATCTCTTAAGATCACAATTCAATCTCTCTGAACATTGGACTCCTTACTGATATTCCCAGGAAGGCCTTTTTTAACCTGAATGAAGAGTTTAACAAGTCTAACTCCAAAATGATCTGATTTGCAGAATCTGACTTGCTTAGATTTTGTTTGGAGCTAAGGAGGAGGAAGGAGGTTAGCAGGTGCCCATGGGCTGGAGAGGCATTAGGGGTGTGGTTGTGATGCCAGTGCAGCGGGAATTAAGCAGCAGGGGCCGCCCTGCAGAAGTGGCAGCGGGTACAGGCCCTGCACACACGTTCCTAGATGACAGGAGGGGGAGGGTTGTGAGGCCCCCCTGCATCAGCTCAGCTCCCACCCCCCTGGGGGCATTGGGCGATGGGGGCATTGCCTTGGAGGCTTGGCAATGGCAGTGGGGTGGAGCCCTCCGGGCAGAGACCGTCACCAATGGGGGTCCCCAGAGAGGAAGAAAACGGCAGTTCCTGGTTGGGGAGCAGCTGACAGACGGGGCCTTCGGATGTGACAGGGGTGAGACTACATGCCCTTTCGTGAGTGCGAGCAAGAGTGAGTGTGTGCAGGTGTGAGAGCCAGAGAGCTCAGAGCTGCTGCGCTGTCCCCTTGGACCCCCAGGCCCCGCTGTGGCCAAGCTTTTAGAAATGAGATGGCCTTTCATATCTGACCCACATCTAACCTCCTATGACTCTAAGTGATATTAACAGTGCTCCACGGACTAAGCAGAGAGTAAGAACCCCCCTGGGAGGCACGCAGTGTGAGCACATGCCATAAACACCATGACAACGTCCGTCCACATTTTCACAACACATTGTTTGCGATGAGCCCAGGATGCCCAGCTTCATGCTGCTGATTCCTGCACTCACGTGACACCCTTGGGCCCAAGCACTGCATCTGAGCTCAGCAACCCCTTCCCACCCCGTCATATTCACACGGGGCACTGGCTCCCCCAGGGATTGGCGCCTGGCAGTGCATCACTGTGAAAGGACCCATTAGTATTTCCATTTCCAACACCCCCTTTGGAAGGATTTACTATTTGTGCGTTAAAATAAATTAAGCCTTACTGGAATCCAGGACCTCAGCATATAAGCAATTTGTGGGAGAGATTTTATTTTGGAGTGTGTATAAAATATAAAACAAGGTTCAAATTTATTCCAATTTGTTTGTAAGCTAACAGAAAATTCTGTCAAATATTTCACGATTAGTATAATTTTTTCCCCCTAGCTGCTGCTGTTGCTGCTAAGTCGCTTCAGTCGTGTCTGACTCTGCATGACCCCATAGACGGCAGCCCACCAGGCTCCCCCATCCCTGGGATTCTCCAGGCAAGAACACTGGAGTGGGCTGCCATTTCCTTCTCCAATGCATGAAAGTGAAAAGTGAAAGTGATGTCACTCAGTCGTGTCGGACCCTCAGCGACCCCATGGACTGCAGCCCACCAGACTGAAACAACTGCAAACGACAGTCAAGGAGCACAAATCTAACCTGGAAAGAAACTGCTAGGCACCCTTCCTCTTTCAGGATATTAAAGCCGAGCTCTCTCTGCGGCTCAGCCCTAATGAACTGACCAGTGATGAGCTAAAGGACAAAGCTGCAGGCAGATAGGGCCTGTCCCAGCACTTCCTCTGGGAGATTTCTGGAGGTGGGCTAGTGTCCCCCAGCTTTGCTAACAGGGTAGCACTCTCATCTCAAGGCCACCGTTAGTAGAAACTTCTTCCTCTGACACTCCAGCCAGCCATCATCCCTTTCCTTCTGTATTATTATTGGAGGGAGGAGGGCCCAGATCCCAATGATAAATCACCCCAACACCAGAGGATGTGCTTCGGATGTCTGTGTTTTCCCCGTGTTTTCAGTGGGGTGAGGTTTGGACTGATCAGTTTTTGTCTGTGGTCGAAACTGAAAAGGAGATCCAACCAGTCCATTCTGAAGGAGATCAGCCCTGGGATTTCTTTGGAAGGAATGATGCTAAAGCTGAAACTCCAGTACTTTGGCCACCTTATGCGAAGAGTTGATTCATTGGAAAAGACCCTGATGCTGGGAGGGATTGGGGGCAGGAGGAGAAGGGGACGACAGAGGATGAGATGGCTGGATGGCATCACTGACTTGATGGACGTGAGTCTGGGTGAACTCCGGGAGTTGGTGATGGACAGGGAGGCCTGGCATACTGCAATTCATGGGGTTGCAAACAGTCGGACACGGCTGAGCGACTGAACTGAACTGATCTGATCTGAAACTGAAAAATATGACTTCTGGGAAGGAACTTTGGCTAGGAACTTCCAGAGATGGTTGTCAGTACATTTCTAAGCCTAAGTTGGCAGGACCAAGAGCTGAGACAAGAAGGAAAGAAATCCCAGCAGAAGTGAAGCCAGAGGTTTACCTGAAGACAGCTTGGTGAGGGGCTAACAGTGCTTTCTTTCTAGGGGCAGATGCCAAGCCCCGCTCTAGGGGCTTCATCTGTAGTAACGCGGTGACTCCCAACCGAAGCCCATGAGCCAGGAAGCACGGCCAGCCCTACTTTCACTGAGAAGCCCCGAGAGGTGGAGCGGCTGGGCCCCAAACACAAACAGCAGGGGTAGCCCCGACACCACACTCCAGGCCAGCAAGCCCCAGCCTCCGCCCTTTCACTGCCCCAGAGACGGCTAAGGGTGGCCCGAGCAGATCTCAAGGGAAGGATAGGCTGACCTTTTGCTTTTTACCTTGAAGAAAACTGTCACTGACCTGGGCACTAAAAAGAAGCGTGTGCATGTTGGTGCGTGTGAGTGTGATGGCACACGGCAGACCCGTGTGCCTGCTTGCACCTGGTACTTAACATTGCAGCTGAGACATCCCTGGTGGTCCAGTGGTTAAGAATCCAGCTTCCAACACAGGGGACACCGGTTTGATCCCTGGTTGAGGAACTAAGATCCCAGGTGCAGCAGAGCAACTAAGCCCTCATGCCACAACGAAGACCCAGCACGACAGTCGTCAGCAAAACAAAACCAACCCAAACCAACCAACAGCCAACAAACAAAACATTGTGGCTGTTAGAACTGCAGAGAAAGGACTTTGGAGAGAACTCAGCTGGTTTCCAGAAGCACGAGGTGGCCTGTCCACAGCCCACCCCACCACCCCAATGGTGGCACAGCAGGGCCTGGGACCCGGCGGCCCCTTTCAACCCAAGCTCTTCCAACCACACAGGAGCACATCTCTCTTTGATCAAAGAGACAGAGGTTGTCAACGTGTTCAGGAGGACCAGACGAGACCAGCCCAGGAGGGAATTAGCAGTAGCTGACAGTCTCGGGAGTTGGGGTGTCCACAGTCTTCCAGGAGTTTCTAATCCTCCTGTAGGAAACGCAGGTGTTACTCTTGGCAGATGGAGGGACACAAAGCGGGTGGCATGCCTCACTGGACTTGAGCCCCCCTCCCCTCACCATCATTCCCCAGGACGACCACCCACTCTCCTAGAGAGGTCCTTGTTATTCACTTACAAACAGTCTTGTTTTTAAAAGAAGTCTAATTAGGAGAAAATGACATCAACAAATATTGCCTGGGCAGTGTTCCAGTGGGGCCTGGAAGACCTCCTTCTTCCCAGATTCATGGAGGCCATGAATGAACAGACCCTCCCACTCCAGCCCCAGGGATCGCCCTGGAGAGGGAGCAGAGAAGTTTCTCGGTCTCAACACCAAAACCTCCAACATCGAAGCCCTCCTGCAGACATCGCTGGTTTGGCCAAACCTCAAAACATGAAAAGTAAACACCTCCCCCCAGTTAATTTTCTTAGTTATTCTTGAACACCCGAGATGGCTCTTTTTAACTCCCTCTGTCTTGGTGGGTGGACCTTTTCCATATAATTTTAGAGACCACCAGTTCCCCTATAGGACTTCCCTGGTGGCTCAGTGGTAAAGAATCTACCTACAATGCAGGAGATGTGGGTTCGATCCCTGGGTCAGGAAGATCCCCTGCAGGAGGGCATGGCAACCCACTCCAGTATTCTTGCCTGGAGAATCCCATGGACAGAGGAGCCTGGCAGGCTATAGTCCATGGGGTCCCAAAGAGTTGGGCATGATGTAGTGACTAAACAACAAAAACAAGTCTCCACACAGCTTTTTAAAAGCAAAAAAGGGAAACCTTCTTGCAGGTTTCATCTCTCCAATCTCTGCTTCCTGTGGAAAGTCTGCCACCCGTGTCCCTTTGAGAGAAGCTGCCTCAATGGCAGGAGTTCCCTCTTGTATCCCAAGGGAACTCAGTAGGGAGGGAGCTTGGAGGGGAGGGAGCTCTGTGGGGAGGGAGCTCTGTGGGGAGGGAGCTCTGTAGGGAGGGAGCTCAGTAGAGAGGGAGCCCCGTGGGGAGGGTGCTCCATGGGGAGGGAGCTCAGTGGGGAGGGTGCTCGGTGGGGAGGGTGCTCCGTGGTGGAGGGAGCTCGGTGGGGAGGGAGCTCTGAAGGGAGGGAGCTCTGTAGGGAGGAAGCTTAGTAGAGAGGGAGCTCCATGGGGAGGGTGCTCCATGGGGAGGGTGCTCCATGGGGAGGGAGCTCAGTGGGGAGGGAGCTCAGTGGAGAGGGAGCTCTGTGGGGAGGGTGCTCCGTGGGGAGGGTGCTCAGTGGGGAGGGAGCTCTGTGGGGAGGGTGCTCCGTGGGGAGGGTGCTCAGTGGGGAGAGTGCTCAGTGGGGAGGGAGCTCTGTGGGGAGCGTGCTCCGTGGGGAGGGTGCTCAGTGGGGAGGGAGCTCTGTGGGGAGGGAGCTCTGTGGGGAGGGAGCTCTGTAGAGAGGGAGCTCGGTGGAGAGGAAGCTCCGTGGGGAGGGTGCTCCGTGGGGAGGGAGCTCCATGGGGAGGGAGCTCAGTGGGGAGTGTGTTCCATCGGGATGGTGCTCCGTGGGGAGGGAGCTCGGTGGGGAGGGTGCTCCATGGGGAGGGAGCTTGGTGGGGAGGGAGCTCTGTAGGGAGGGGGCTCTGTAGGGAGGGAGCTTGGTGGAGAGGGAGCTCCATGGAGGGAGCTCAGTGCGGAGGGAGCTCAGTGGGGAGGGAGCTCGGTGGGGAGGGAGCTCCGTGGGGAGGGTGCTCAGAGGAGGAGGAGGCCAGGCAGCTGCCCTCCCCTCTTCCCCTGGGTGCCCGCCAGAGCAAGGAGGGTCAGAAGGCAGCCTGCCTGCATGTGAGACAGGCCGGGGTCTGGATCCCAGCCCAGCAACTAGAACCTGCATGGACAGGTTCACAGCTGCCCCTCAGCTCCCTCGCTGAGAAAACTAGAAACATAATGTCCACACAGGGGCTGCTGTGAGGATCAAATAAGATGCTGTATAAAAGTCACCTCGCACCCGGGAGGTTGTCACGGGATGCTGGTTCTAGGGGTCACCTAAGCAGACAGAGGGGACAAGACTGCATTCAGGTGTGAGGCCACCTGGCACCTCTCTCTCTCCCCCACCAGAGGCACAACAACTGTTATTGCCTGGAGAGGAGATCGAAACTAGTTGCCACCACCGTTTCTTGCTTTCCTCAATTTGCAAGAGCCACCAACTGCCTGCCTCCCTTTTAGGACTCAAAGTGCTGAGTAACCAACACCTCCATCCAGCGTTTTCAGGCAAAGAGAGACAGGAGACCACCATGACCACCTTGAGAGGGTATGCCACCCCAGCAGACTGATGGGTGAGGGCTCTGAGCAAGCTGGTGCTGGATTTTCCAGGACTCCTCATAGACCACGCACTTCCCAAGGGAGATCTGAAAGACAGGCTTCCATGGGTCAGAGGGCTTTACCTGGTCAGGTCACTGATGTATATACAGCTCCCAGAAAAGTGCCCAGCAGATGAAAGTCCTCAAAAATATGTGTTAAATGAACAAATAGTTGCTGAGCAGATGAATACTTCAGGGGCTTCAAAGGTAGCCGGCCTCAGATTGCTTTCCGTCTGACCACTTACTGCTGCTGCTAAGTCGCTTCAGTCGTGTCCGACTCTGTGAAACCCCATAGACAGCAGCCCACCAGGATTCCCAGTCCCTGGGATTCTCCAGGCAAGAACACTGGAGTGGGTTGCCATTTCCTTCTCCAATGCATGAAAGTGAAAAGTGAAAGTGAAGTCGCTCAGGCATGTCCAACTCTTAGCAATCCCATGGACCGCAGCCTACCAGGCTCCTCCATCCATGGGATTTTCCAGGCAAGAGTACTGGAGTGGGGTGCCATTGCCTTCTCCGCTCACCACTTACTAGCAGTGAGCATTTGAAAGTCACTGACTCTTCACTCTGTAGCCTTACTTCTAAAGTAGAGACAACCCCATCGATGTTGGGGAGAGTCTGATGGATTAGGGACAGTACATGCCAAATATGTGCGGAGAAGAAACCAGAGTGGTCTGGAGCCCTTAGGTAGTGCACCTGAGGACCTGGAGTCAGGAGCACCTGGCCTTATCCTGATGCTGGTGACCCTGAGATACTGCACTCCTCGGATCCGCCAAGGCAGAACAGGGAGTCAACATGACCACAGCCCTTGGCCCCAACCAGACTTTCTCAAGGAAGACCATATTCTTATGATGAAACCACCCCTCCTCCTTCTCGCTGGTGGCCTTTGGAACATCTGATCCCAAGGATACTGGCGAGACCCTGTCGTCATCATTACTGACCTCATGCCTGGATATCACCTCCCCTCTCAGCGGGCTTCCTCTCTCTCTCTTTCTGGCTTGGGTGGTTCAAGGCCAGAGCTACCAAGGTGAGCTGTGTTTCCCCTCAACTGGGATCATTTGGCCGAGAGAGTTATGGCCTCTAAAACTGCAAAGCGGTTTGGTCAACTATAAACCAACAGGATACCTCACTTGCAAAAACACCCTGCCTTCCAAGATCAACGTAGTCCCGCCGTATCAACATTCCCAGTCTGTTTGCACTAGTATGGCTTCGATAGAACTTGTATCAGTATAAATATTACTTTAGCTTTTAACTGCTAATTATATCAACATAAACTTAATTTATAGTGATAATCACAGCCATAATGTGCGGCTGCCAGACACCACCACTCATGCTTTGAGGCTTCATGTAAACTCCGCCATTAGCAATCACGTAAATGCCCCCATTACTCATTACGATACTGGCTAAAGGACTTCTCTAATTGACTCCTTCCCAAAGTCCATAGTAGGCAAGAAAAAACAGAAGACTAGGCAATGTGGATCAATTCATTACTGCAAACTCGTTTCTTACAATAGCCCATGCTGTTAATATGAGATTGCAAAGGGGGACCTCAATCTGGCAGGAGCATAGTCTCAGTTTTGAACTTAGTTTAGGTCACATTGTATCAACTGAATCAAGATGCTCTCACTCAGATAAATGCCAAATAACACTTAGTTCATACAGAGCGCTAATTCTATCTCCCCGTGTCAGGATATAAAACAGAAAATTGGCTGCAGCTTGTGAATTCGTACTGCTTTTTGAATTCAAGAGATTTGAAGTGCTTTGCTAATTTCAACTAGTGGTCCTTTTCTGGTGACAGTTCAGTGAATGTTTGTTTATGCCACCCAGTATTTATCGAATACTGTTCCCATCTTGAGGCAACATCACCCAGAGTTTGCTTAGAGTACTCCGGTTCCCCAAGACTCTTAGTTCATACTGCTTTTGTAAAGAAGGCTCTACCTCCCGCTCCAAGAGCGAAGCACGTGATGACCTAGGACCATCCAATCAGCGTATTCTGCCCACACTCTGTCCACAGTGATTGGTTCGGGGTTGGGAGCACATGACCCACATCTGGCCAGTGCAGGTCAATAAGATTCAAGTGTAGGAAGCCCAATTTCTTTTCTCCCTCGGGTAAGAGGAATAGAGAACTGCGCTGGGGGTTACAGCCTCAATTTGCTGACCCCATGAGGAATGCTGAGTAAAAATGAAGCTAATAACCAAGAGTAGGAGAGAAACAAGTGCCCGTCACATTTAAGCTCCTGAATCATTGTTTGTCTGAAACCAGCCCTTTCCCTGGACTTTTCAATTATGCGAGTCAAGAATCCCTTTTCAGCTTAATCCAGTTGGGCTGTTGACTTATCACTTGCAGCCAAAGTAATCCTAATTGATACAGGCAGCAGATGGACATTGGGTAGGATTAGAAACATTTCGAAGATGAAGAAATGGGCGTATAAAGAAATAATACCCAGTCAGTAATGAAGTTGTATAAATTAAATACAGAAGGGTAAACAGATCCTAAATATTCCAGAGCCAAAGGACCTTTTGCAAGTACGAAAGGATTTTAACAAAATTCAAAAATCAGAAGTTTAAAATCACAGATACAAAAACCTGTGTCTTTCTCTTTTCACATATTTCTGATTCTCCAATCATTTCAGTGCTAAAGAAAGTAAAATCTCTGGAGAGAGAAACAGAGGCTTCAGGAGAGCTGTTTGGAATTTACAGGGAAGGGGGGTTACCCAGAGTCAGTGAAATGATCAATTCCAAAATCAGAAAAGTTGGTGAGAAACTAAAGTTAAATTCGAGAAGCCAGATGTGTCAGATCCTCTTGTACTTGGCAAATCTGGTTCCGTGTGCTGGGCTGAGCCGAGGAGAGGAAAAGCAAATCCTCGGGGCTTTTGAAGATACGGTTTTTCATCTTGGAATCCGTATTCCCAGAGCCTCACCTACTGCTCTCTGCCATGCCTTTGCCGGGCATGTTATCTGTCAGGGTCCCCCTCAATTAGCACTTTGAACGCAATCACAACATTGGAGAGTGTGCCCTCCTCTGCCAGGGGCGGGTTGGTCTCTGCAATTAAGCTAAAGTTCAGGTTTCGGCTAATAACAGGAGAGGAATGTGACAGTGAAGGGAAGCCTTAGTCATTAACTCATGCTAATGGCGCTGTAACCACCCAGCCACCAGCACGCCACGTGAAAGCCGCTCACACAGTGTCACTCTGATCGCAGAGTGTTTGCAGGTTTATTTCACAATATTACCGAAGTCTGGCAGTTATCTAAGTGGGAGCGGTTTTATGGGAAGGGAAATGGATGGTCGTGTTTTAAGTGCCGGTCTTAGGTCTCAATATTTTATGAAATAGTCATTAATTTTCAATACAGGGAGGATGGTGATACTACAAGGCCTGCATCTTTATGCAGAAAATGTTCCCTGGATATCCCTTAGAGTTTGGTGAATGTAGGGGAAACAAATGGGAATCATCTCACCAGCTCAAGTTATCCAAGAAGATGCGTGCATGTGTGCTAAGTCACTTCGGTCGTGCCTGACTCTTTGTGACCCTATGAACTGGAACCTGCCAGGCTCTTCTGTCCATGGGATTCTCCAGGCAAGAATACTGGAGTGGATTGCCGTGCCCTCCTCCAGGGGAATCTTCCCAACCCAGTGGTCAACACTGTATCTCCTGAGGCTCCTATATTGTAGGTGGGTTCCCACTGGGGAAGCCCCTTATCTAAGAAGATAGATAGATCACTGCAAAGAAGGGGACAGACAGTAAGACGCTGGGTGATAAAGAAAATGCAGAGAAGGAAAATAATCTGCTCATTGCAGAAACCCTAGAATCCATGCCTTCGATCACTTCTTGAACACAACTGTATCCAGTATATACCTGTTAAGTGCCAGTCACTCCGATCGGCACTGCGTGTTCAGAAGCCCAGAAAGTAGAAACTGCTCTGCCTGCTGGCAGTTTATCTGGGATCCACGATATTATTTTGATCCTCAGCTCTGGCCTTCTGCCAGATGCCCTCACTTGGAGAACAGGCTTCTGGGGGCAGAGAGAAGAAGGGCTTCGTGTCCTCTTTGGGCTCCTGGGTCCTCGCTCAGGGTTGTACTTAGAGGACAGTATGTGAGTAAAGGGGTGCTCAGTCCTGGCCCAGTGATGATCAGGTGCCCTGCGGGATCTTAGTTCCCTGGACCAGGGATTGAACCCATGCCCCCTGCAGTGGAAGTGTGGAGTTCTCACCATGGAACAGCCAGGGAAGTTCCTGGGAGTTTATCTTCCTTTGGTCACAATGAGACCCTGTGAGGTCTTGCACTCAGGACACCCTGTCACAGAGCCATCGCAGGCACCCACCAAGTCTTTTAACTACTTCTGGCTCTTGGATCACCCAGTTTTAGCCACTGGTGACCTAGAAAAAGGTCGACTTTCATGTAATCGTTATATTTGAGCATTTGGGATTGTAGGGATTAACCCATGGGCCCTGACGCAGACGTGGTTCTTTCTAGGTCAGTCGGATAAAGCAGGCACGTGGACCCGATCCTCTTTCTGCCCGTTAAAGCTTCCTATCACGTTCTCACACTCCACTGGCTGCTTTGCACGCTGGCAACAGGAAACACACACGAACAAGGTGCCTGGATAAGACCGTTGTGGTTGGCGCGACTACAGGAGCAACAGCTTAAAACATATACTCTAAACACAGCAGGTCATTTGTCCAAAATGGCCACATCCGTGAAAACACACCGCACGGTCTGAAGGGCTCCAGAGCTCACAGTGTGATCAGGGTCATCTGTCAGGAGGTCAGTGTGGTTGGACTCTTACTTCAACAGCTGCAGATCTCCTCCTAAATGGATGCTTCCATTTTTAACTATTAATGACATGCAGGCACGTCCCAGCTTCCCTCTAGAGCACCATCTATTCAAAATTAATTTATTAAAAATGCATCCTAGTCATTAGTGCTAAGCAGATTTATGAAAAGCAGATCAACCAGGATACATAAATGTGCGGGCCCTGAGGTTTAGATCTGTGCCGTGTTTATGTATTAATAGAACCCTGGCGATGTGTGTCAATATTTGTAGATGATCATTTTGGAGGTCATTTATTTCTCCTGGTCCATTTCTCATGGTGACATGGCTTTCCAGCATCTTCTGACAGGTAGTAGTTGACACCAATCTACATTAACTTCAGTTTATGCTGAAAATATCCCACTAAGTGAAGGCAATGTGTGGGTAGATGTTGCATGCTAGGGAGACTTAAAATTTCTTATTTTAAAATGATGGGTGTTTAGGCTTTTAATTTTTTGACTTGTGTTTTTACTATTTCCTTTGTCTTTTTTTAGGTTGTCAGCTGACTTAGTGACAGCTGGCAATATGGGTGACAAAATCTATTTTTTTTTAAAAAGACTTTTCATAAGAACTCAGGTAAAGTCTTAGGTAGGATTTCTCTGTTAACTACCTCATCAGTGGGGGACCGGACTGTGCTAGTGGAAAGAGAGGGGAAGAAAACCCCTAAACCTTTAAAATAGGGGCTTTCCTGGCGGCTCAGACAGTAAAGAACTCGCCTGCAATGGGGGAGACCTGAGTTCGATCCCTGGGTCAGGATGATCACCTGGAGTAGGAAATGGCAATATACGCCAGTATTCTGGCCTGGAGAATCCCATGGACAGAGGAGCCTGGTGGGCTACAGCCCACGGGGTTGCAGAGCGTCGAACACGACTGAGTGACTAAGCACGCAGACTCACAATAATCATAAAGAGTTAAATTTGGGGCCAGCTCTTTGGGCTAGAGTGGTGCATTCCCTAACGTTGTAGAATTTCCATATTGAGATGTATTTTAATACTTAAGATACTTAAAGAGTTATCTTTCATACTTAAAAGTATTAAGTAACATGTAAGCCAGTTTCTCATTTTCAAAAGAAAAGTACGTTCATCTATTTATCATTGAATTCTAGGGCTGAAAAGGGATCACAGAAAGCACGTGGCCTTGACAGAACGCTTGACAACCGAGCCTTCCGAGGCTCAGGAATTAAGCGTGTGGCTCGTGGTCCCGTCACTGCAGTGGTACAGGCTGTACACACACTCAGATCCTTCCGTGACACCAGGCCTCCTACCTCCCCATTTATCATTCTCTGTGCGTCTAAACTTTCTGTTACCTTATCTGACTGCTTATCAGTGGGAAAGAGAGAAATGCAGAATTTTAGAGTTGGAAAGGACTTATTGACTGATAGACATCACATAAATATTTATGTAGCTAGCCCCTGTTATGTGCCTGGCATGACATTAGATGTGGAAGCTAACAGAAGTAAGTCATTTCCCTGCCCGAAGCATTCATAATGGGGTGGGAGGGAATGGCATATGTGTGCATGTGTGTGCGTGTGTACGTGTGTGTGTGTGTGTTGGTGCTGGTGCCAGGGTGGACATGGGGGTTGGAAGGGACAGTTATTAGGGGAGAAATGCCATCTCGTACTTGCTCTGTGTTATAAGGGACAAGATACCGAGTCTGTCTGGGATGGGAGATAGCCCAGGACGGAGTGAGCCCTCCACCTATGGTCTGCAAACTGGGCTTCAGAAGCATGCAGGGAGTCTTATTTTTAAAAACTACAGGTTCCCAAGACCTCCCTGGTGGTTCAGTGGTTAAGACTTCGTCTTCCAAAGCAGGGATTGCTGATTCAGTTCCTGGTCAGGGGGTTAAGACTTAAGATACCGCATTTCTAGAAGAGGGCTTCCCGGGTGGCACTAGTGGTAAAGCACCCTGCCCACACAGGAGATGTAAGAGACGCGGGTTCGATCCCTGGGTCGGGATGATCACTGGAGGAGGGCATGGCAACCCACTCCACTATTCTTGCCTGGAGAATCCCTTGGACAGAGGCGTCTGGCAGGCTACAGCTTGTAGGATGGTAAAGAGCTGGCACGACCAAAGCGACTTAGCACACGTGCCCACACACGGGGGACTTGGATGAGTCCAGAGCGCCTCAGCTGACCATTATTTCCCACCAGGCCACTTCTGACCTCCCTGGTGAAACAAAAGCTGTAGGTCAGTGTACCCTACACCCATCAGCGGTAAAGAATCTGACTGCCAATTCAGGAGACGCAAGAGATGCGGGTTCAATCCCTGGGTTGGTGGGGAAGATCTTCTGGAGGAGAAAATGGCAACCCATTCCAGTGTCCTTGCCTGGGAAATCCCATGGACAGAGGAGCCTGGTAGGCTACAGTCCACAGGGTCGCGCAAAGAGTCGGACACGACTTAGTGACTGAGCATGCATGCATCCTGCACCCAGGCCTTCAAGCTGCACATTCCTCTGACTGGGGGACCGAGCAGTCAGCAGGCTCAGGAGACCAAGGTGCAGGGTGGGCAGCGTCTTCCTCCAAGACTGAGATCTCACTGGGATGGAAAACAGGTCTCCCTGGAACCGGCAGCAATTCCAGAACAATTGTTCGCATTTCACTGCTAATTCATGATAAAATGAGAAAATAAAACTAAAGCTAAACTTACTCAATTTTAAAAACTCTTAGTAAAAAAAAGGATCCCTACTATCTACAGTATGCAAAATAATAGTAATATTTTAAATTTTCTTATTTGGAAAAAATAAAAAGTTGTCAATCTTATGTCAGTCCCTGGAATTTACAAAGGTTTTACTGGTCTCTGAAACCCACAAATCTATGTCTTCTAAACAGAAGCCTTTCCCTCCTCCACCCTTTCCCCTTGCTGTTGTTCAGTCGCTAAATTGTGTCCGACTCCTGATGACCCCATCGACTGCAGCTCGCCAGGATTCCCTGTCCTTCGTCTCCTCCCTGGTGATGAAGGGCTTCCCTTTCTCCTTCAGGGTTTAGTATTTCACTGAGTCGTGTCCGACTCTTTGCAACCCTATGGGCTATAGCCCACCAGGCTCCTCTGGCCACAAGATTCTCCAGGCAAAAATCCTGGGGTCGGTTGCCATGCCCTCTTCCAGTGGATCTTCCTGACCCAGGAATCGAAACTGCATCTCTTCCAGTTTCCTGCATTGCCAGGTGGGTTCTTGACCACTAGCACCACCCTTACACACACTCAAGTTACACGGCAGACAACACTCAACCTTTTAAATCTGCTCTTTCGGAGGGAGGGGGTTACTATCTTATCAAGTTGGTTTTGTTTTTTTTTCCCTGTTCAACTTAATTCACTATATTGTCCTTCCTGAAATCAACCTGAATGCAGGCTTATTTAAAACAACTTAAACTCGAGTTAGCAATGTGACCATTTATTCAAACTTCTAAAATCACTAAACAGACTTTTAGAGATATGACGGTTTTTCTCCCCAGTGGAGGCAGAAGGTAGTTATTCCTTCTCCCCAAGCCAGTTTGCTCTGGAGAACTCCTTTCTTTCAGTCATAATATTTGATGTCATCCACCGCTGTAGGATTTCAGAATCAGCCAGTAGAAGCACGTGTCTCCCTTGTGGCTGGGGGGCTCGATTTATGTGGATATGAATAAGATTTATGGTGTGTAATAAACATTACTAAAACGTGACAAAAGAGTGAAGATTTAAAGACACTTACTAATTTAAGATGACATTTTAAACATTCGCAGTCTTTAGAGCAATACATATTTCAGGTCTTTGTACAGGTTTTCAGGCAGAATGCCTATTAGGAAATGAGAATCATCTGTGTACTTTTCTCTCTTTGCAGGGGGGCCCCACCCGCACTTAGCGCTCCCCAGTAGCTCCCCAATCCCTCAGTGTTCACTGCTGCCTTCATGCTCAGCACCTAGATGTTAAACAAATTAGCATCTTAATATATGAGGTGTGACTATGAGGTCTAAAGGGAAGTGGGGAAGAAAAACATATGAAAAAAAAAGAAAAAAGGCTGGCCAGGACTTCAGTTCTGGATGCCCTGTTAGAAGCCCAAGTTTTAAAGGACTGAAATTGATGTAGTGCCAGTCTTTTGGAATCTGCTGCCAGGGCTATTTTTCCTCTTACATGGGAAATTATACAAGGAAGTCTACTGAGAAAACATGTCATGGATTTGGAAAGTTGGTGCCTGGCCAACTTTGACACATCTGGTTTGCCGGGCAGTCTCTGCTCATCAGCTAACAAGGACTTACGTGAACCCAGCTCAGTCCGGAGCCAGCCGCTTGATCCCTATTTGATCTCACCTGGACGCCGGCCCTCAGCTCTGGCCTGGCCCCTCCATTCAGGGCCTCTTTTATTTCCAACACAAAATGGTCTCATGTTGTTAAATGGTCTCTAATTTTTCTAATAGCAGACAGTAGAGTTCCTTGCTGGTTTTCAGTAACGTGCTTTATTTTGCCTCCCTAATTTGCTCCCAGTCGAATCTGATTGCATTTTACTTGGGCAGCCGGGAGGGGCTGTGGCTGCCCAGAAAGCCATGGACTTGAAGGAGTCCTAATGATCTCACGGGGTGTTGTGTGTAATGCAAACCCCGGGTCCCCTCCACTGTGCACACGCCAGTCTTGCTGACTGACATGCACTTAAGCACTCAGGGCTGGTTTCCAGCGTGTGATTTACTCTCTCCCTTTAATTACCCAGGAGATGGCAAGCCAAGAGTATTCGAGGCCTTCCTTTTTTTATTTTAGGATAAAGCGTGTTGCCTGGAACAGGTCACAGGCAGCACCTTTGGCCCTTGGGGACGTGAGTTCATTCAGGGAGGGGCTCCGTGACAGGTTCCAGGAGGGCCCATCTCTGCATTTCTAGTCATTTCAAAAATAGAGACCTTGGAGAGGAGTTGCAGGAGTGAATTATGGTCAGTCACAGAAGAGAACTTAACTCATTCCGAGGTAGCCCATAATGTTCAACAACCCATATTATAGGGAGCGATTTTCCTCTCTTCTCCAATTGTGGCATCTAGTACCCCACGCGTGGAAGAGCAGAGAGTGGTTCCCTCTCTTGTATCTGCTTCAGGGACTATCCAGGGCCCCCTATACCTATACGGATAAATGAAAGTTAATTCTTGACGATAACCACTCGTTCCTGTCATCAACATGAGCGCTGTTCAAACATGAAAGCACAAGAAATGAGTCAGGGCTGCAGAGCTCGCAAAGATGATTTCTTATAGCTGAGGGTGTTCACACACCCGTATCCTTGGATTTTTTTTACGCTAAGTGAGTCTTTTTTTCTTTTACCTTTCTGGATGCTACACCTTACCTACCATCAGGTAGACACATGCCTGGTATTATTTTTCTACCATCAGTGGAAGAGGAGTCGCAGTTTATCAGCCGACTCAATGGACACAAGTTTGAGCAAACTCCAGGAGATAGTGAAGGACAGGAAATCTGATATGCTGTAGTCCACGGGGTCACAAAGAGTTGGACATGACGGAGCCACTGAACAACAAGCCCTGCCTTCTTGAGGTAGAGAGAGCTTTTCAACATCATCACAGCCCCACTCTCACATCTGAGCTAACCATGCCACGGAGAGGTCTTTTTCCTTGAAAATGATGACTTCCTTATACCACAGGTGGTTCTGTGCTATGATGTAGTGCTGACCTGGGATGCATTGGTTACAAAGAAAGCAACTCTTTTCCTTGAAGAAAACATCAGCAGAAAAGGTGTTAGAGTCAAGTTCCCCTCTTGCCAAGTTCTCTAAAGGTCTTCATCCCATGACATTATCATCAGAATTTGGAGGTGGTGTGGGACAGTGGTTAGGTGCTCAGGTTGTTAGCTTCAGAAAGCAAGCTGTGTGACCTTAAGAAAATGACTCACTATCTCTGGATCCATGAAATGGTAAGAGTGTTAGTTCAGTCTCTCAAAGTTATTTTTGGTACTAAAAACTGGTGATTCAACACTAACAATGGTTGGCAGGCAACTCTGTACACACTGTTCAGTGAACAGTATCTGTTTATCTCAATGTTTGGGAAAGTTCCCTCTGTTTTTTAAATTGTGCCCATCTTTACTCAATGACTTTCAGTTACGCATTTCTGACTGTTTTTTCCTTCCATTCATTCATGATGTTGACTGGTTCCTTTTGCTTTTCTCTCAAAGCAAATGAAACTATTCAGGCTTGTCCTTAAGCGGAGGTGTAAAACACTAGATACTCAAAGCAAAAATAGTAAGAACTATTGAGAAAGAATTGTGAAAATCAACACTTGTTAATAGACGTCATTTAACTAAACAGTTGGGACCATAATGAAAGTTCCCTAGAAACAAAGTTCCTTCAAGCTCAGGCAGAATGAGACTGCGGACTCAAGAACCTTGTGCAGGCAGGGTAAGGGCTCTGTCTGGAGTCTAACTACTGCCTGAAATGTTAACCTCCTCTAAGTATTTAGGAGCAAAATGAGATCATGTTAAGTAAACAAAAGTACTGAAGTGGAGGGGGAGAGAGAAATGAAACAAGAGTGGTACCACATCGGTACCAGATTGAAACTGGGGAATGGAGGACGAGGACATAGGGTAACATTATTCTCTTTGTTTATTTACAAATATATTAAAAACTTTTCCAATATAAAAATTAAAAAGAAATTCAGCTCTGAGGCAGGTCTTACTCTAGAACAAAGAGGTTGCAGAAAGAAGGGTGGAAGGTTCTGGAAACTCATCTGGCAGAAGTCCCCAAAGCCACCCACAAGAGAAGAAAAATCCCACAATGATTTTACTAATGTCACTGCTCCTCCAGAGAGATCTGTAATCACTGTCACATCCTATCTGAAGGTGGGCTATAAACCTTGATGAAATTAGCCAAGGCCAAGGAAATTCTTTGCTTCTGTTTCATAAACATTTCCTTGACCTCCCACTGGGCGATAGATAGTCTAGATCCCATGGATATTTCTAATATGGGCTCTGAAAGCTCTTAGCACAATTAAATTAGGTGAAGAATGAAGACGACTTATTGCTAACTACTCCTTGGAGTGTCTGTTTCCTTGAGTAGACTTCAGTTACCCAGTTCCATGTTCCCTGACCTAACATAGAGCCCGTTCCCTGGTAATGACAGAAGGAATGCTGGTTGACTAGGGTTGCACTGACACTAACAAATACGGTCTACCAGATGCTCCAAAAGGAGATTTAAATTTTCAGCGCAGCATGGTGAATTAAAGAGCACACACTTTGGAGTCACACATAACAAGCAAGTGAAGTCACTCAGTCATGTCCAACTGCTTGTGACCCCATGGACTTTGGCCTACCAGGCTCCTCAGTCCATGGAATTTTCCAGGCAAGAGTACTGGAGTGGGTTGCCATTTCCTTCTCTATACTGATGTTCAAATCCTGCTCCACCACTAGGGAGGCTGGTGGCACCGGGTCTGTGGTTTGGTCTCTGCATCACAGTGATGAGATTGGTACCTCAGCTGACTCACATCCCAGGGACTCTGGTGTGAGCTTGAACCAGAATCGGAAGGTGCTTTGGGAATAAAGGAACATTTAAATGCATTACAGAATTATAAACATTTAAGACAATAAACATAAGAAGGTGAAGATGCTTTAAATAATGTAAAGTGAAAGTATTAATCACTCAGTCCTTCCAGCCTCTTTGTCACCCCACAGGCTGTAGCCCACCACGTGCCTGTGTCCTTGGAATTTTCTAGGCAAGAATACTGGAGTAGGTAGCCATTCCCTTCTCTAGGGGATCTTCCTGACCCAGGGATCAAACCAGGGTCTCCCACATTGCAGGCATATTCTTTACAGTCTGAGCCACCCAAGAAGCAAGTTGTTTAAAAGCAGAAAATGTCCTAAGGTCTTATTTTAAACCAAAAGTCCTAAAGCTGTTTAAGTCCCAAAGCCTCAAAACTGCTTAAAAGTAAAGATTAACTGATAATTTATTCTCATCTCAGTTGAAAACAGAAAGGATAGAGTCTATATTGGAAAGACGCACTGGAGAAGAACATGAAGATTGTCTGGAGTCTGATGGCAGAGATACAGGCAGTGCTGAGCTCTGTATGACCATCATGAATACCAAAGTAATGCTGTATTTATTCTCTCCTTTTCTTGATGTGTATATATATATATATTTTTTTTTTTCTCCAAATTTCTGATTCTAAGGGAAAGCTTTTGCTGAAGGAAGAAAAAACAAAGCAGGGTTGACCCCCTATTCTACTCCCTCACCAGGATTCCTTAGGGTCAACATAACCTCTCTCCATGATGGGAAGAGATCCTCCAGCCCTTCAGATGGGGCTGAGCTTTGAAGCCATGAGCCTGGTCCATCCCCACTCTAAGACGTCCTGGTCATTAACCAGCCATGGCTGAGGCTGGAGGGGGCCTATCGCATTCTGTGAAGTCATCACCGTGCATAACAAGCCTCAGAGAGACTGAGCCTCTAGCTTCCTGTTACCATCATCAAAATGAATGAGACAGGTCTGGGGTGACGCTGGTCACGAAGTAAGGTCACCTAATGTGACTTCTTCACTGGAGAAATGAGAGTGTGAAAAGAAGTGGAGGGCTGATCTCAGAGCTGTAACTTGTGGCTTGACCTTGGACACATCTCAACGATTGTAACCCGAAGCTGCCACATGCCTCAGGCGGTACCCCTCTGTCTTAGAAGTGGCCTATCCTTCTTTCAGGCTTCCCGGTGGCTCAGCAGTAAAGAATCTGCCTGCAGTGCAGGAGACACAGGAGACAGGGGCTTGATCCTTGGATCTGGAAGATCCCCTGGAGCAGGGCATGGCAACCCACTCCAGTATTCTTGCCTGGACAGAGGAGCCTGGCAGGCTACAGTCCTTGGGATCACAAAGAGTCAGACGTGACTGAAGCAACTGAGCATGCACGCGGTGGTAAAGAACCTGTTGGCCTACGTGGGAGACGCAGGAGACACGGGTTCAATCCCTGGGTCAGGAAGATCCCCTGGAGAAGGAAATGGCAACCCACTCCAATATTCTTGCTTGGGAAATTCCATGGACAGAAGAGTCTGGTGGGATGCAGTCCACGGGGTCACAAGGAGTTGAACATGACTGAGAGACTGAGCACGTCTCCCCCTTTCAATCCTATATCATTGATTCTGGAATCCTGATCCAGGCTGGCAGCTCCAAGCCATTTGGAAAGAAAAGCAGAGGGCTGTGAATGAGCTTTTCCCACCTTTACCTCCCAGCTTGACCTGCAAGCCCCCACCTCCAAGTCCCTGGATGTCCTGCAGAGGCAGAAGGAAGCCCTTGCCCAGTCCAGCCCTTCCTCCGCAGTCAGGAAGCCCTGCTCTGAAGTAGGCAACTGACCCCTGTCTCAACGTCTTCCTCTTCAGTACGTTGTGGCTCATTTCTGTCCACAAGCATGTATTTATAAATAGAAGATTGATCCACTTTTTCACTCATTAATACATCAAGTATCTGTTAAGCACGTCTATATGACAGGTGTATCTGGCTACATTCTGGAAGAACCGCAGTGCGTGAGATGCCTCCTGTCCGTCAAGATCTTCTAAGGCTAGGAATTTTGATTGTTTCAATGTCCAGGATGGTAACTGACCCTGAGGAGCTGTGCAGAGCGTCCCTCTCATTACTGATAAAAGTGGCCAGGGCCACCCACATGGAGCAATGGACCCAGGACAAATCACAACCTACAGAAGGACAGCTCTGCCCCCTGGCTTCTCCCAAAAGGTAACATCTAATTTAAAGGAACAACAAGAAACCCTTGGGAAAGAAACAGAAAGAAATGTCCCAGAAGGGTAACCTGCAGCCTGCGGTGGTGATGGAGAGAACGTGGGGTGGGGGTGGGGCGAGGAGACGATGTTATTGGTGGGCTCCCTGGGTAAGTCCTCAGTAGGGGAACTTTTTAAAACCTTTGAATAAGTTTTCATGTGGAACCTCCCCCTCCCTCTTCCCTATTCTCCTCACCCTAAAGTAGTTCTGGTTGTCTGATTAAAAACATCACAGGGGACCTGACAATCACTTTACCAGGGCTAAGCAAACCTGTATTCACATATTCTACTCCAACTACAACCCTGAGCAAGCACCTAGGAACCAAAGGAGGCCACGAGGCTCTTCCTCTCTCTTCTATCTGAAGCCCTGTTCACCAAGTGAGGGCATCTGGCAGAAAGCCAGAGCTGAGGATTAAAATAATATCATGGAATCCCACGCCTCCCTTTGGAAAAAACCAGAGATACACGACACAATGGGGAGAAGAAAGAAAATCCACTGGGCAAAGAGGCAGGAGTGCCCTCGAGTTCCCCTTCTAACTTCAAACTCCCACCCAACAAGTGACACATGAGGACCAAGGAAATAATACATTTGAAAAGCACTGCAATAGCTCCCACCTTAACCTTTCATCTGTAAAACGGGCATAGTAATAGCACCTACCTTATAGGGTTATTGCAAAGATTAGAGTTAACGCACACAAAGCATTTAGAATAGTGGTAAAGACAGAGTAAGCGTTTATATAAATGTTTGCTATTTTAAAAGTCAGATCTGGGCAGGACGCAGATGGTAAAAACGTTTAACTAGAGTTACTGAATGTCGGTACTATTTACAGAGGTGGTGGTTTCAGGAGTCAATGAGGGATGGCAACATGACTACGGAGAGCGAGGGTCCAAGGCGGGAGTTGTCAAAGACACAGGAATGGGAGGAGACACACCAACCTTTCTCTCCTTCCACCTCTGATCTCCTGCCTGTGTCTCCATCACCTGAACCAATCAGAAGCGGAGGACAGACAGGACCAGGCTGCCCATGGGGTCAGCCTCTGGGGCCCCCATCTAATGGAGGGGGCAAACCAAGAATAATTAGCATAGCTGTCCTTAGCAATGATCCTGGTATTAGTATTAACCAGTGCAAATTAATACTATTAATAGTTAACTATTAACTATGAATGCTATTATTCATTACAGGACCTGTTTCTTTCGTTATGGTTTGAGTGTTATTCTTAAATGGCTTCCTGTTTGAAGGATGTGTCGACATCACTGTTTACATTTGGGCAGTTTTCGTTGCCCATGAATTAAAGAGCAACCAGAGCCCAAAGCACTTGGAGCTTCATCCTGATTTGGAATCTCAAGCACTCCCCTGCTTGCAAACCATCTCCCACCCTGGCGAGCCTCAATTTCCCTTAACATAAAAGGGAAAGAAGAGTTCTAACTCTCACAGCAGAGTTGTGAAAAAGAATACCCTGCCAGAACTGAACAAATATAAGGAACTGGCAGATATAAAATTCTAAAATATTTCTTAATAGTATGCACGAGTTCTGACTTAACAAGCACGGCATATTGTGGCTACCCTGTTAAAAAAAAAAATCCGCTGATCATTTTTCACAACTTATTTATTCTTGGTGCCTATTTCCTTTCCAAGGAAGGAAGGGGGATAAAAGAACTTTAACATCTTTTCTTCTTTACAGAGTGCCTTTTACATTATTCCTGAAATTCACTTCCACACACACAATGTATTTCAGGGTCTGCTTTCTGATTTGAAAAAAATAAATCTAAATTATTTTCTATAGACTTTTAAAGCATTTTGTTCACTTAAATGTGTATATTTCTGCTCTAATTGAAATTCCTAAATAGTCACTTTCTGAACTGTCAAAATTGTAAAGCTGTTGATGGGCGCAGCACTGGGGTTTCCATGGCAACTACTTTCATTGCCTAGGCGACGCTGGTCTGGTGATATCACCACTGAACTGGCTCAACTCTTGAAAGCTTGGCGGCTCCCAAAAATGTGCAAGTATGTCCTGAAAGTTTAACGGGCTTTTATTTTTAATGGCTGGCACCCAGCTTGGATCCACCAGGACTCGGGAGACGGCAGTACTGTTCTGAGGCTCAGTGTATGGGATGGGAGATTTGACAAGCATGCTCATACTACCAGATCCTACTTGGATGGTGATGTATTATGTGAAGAGCTCCCAAATAATATTTCCATCAGTCATTGCGGCTGGGATGTAAGTGGAGTTAAGAAACACAATCTTAGTTCACTCATGAGATAATAAGATGTTCCTGAATATTTGGAGTTTAGACTGTCTCATAACCCTACTATTTTTTCTTCTCCTTTTTTCTCTTTTTTTGCATCATGTGTTTATTTTTTTCTCTCTTTCCCTCTTTCCTCCTTTCCCCTTCTCTCTTTTTCTCTCTGTCTGAAGAGACAAGGGATACTGAAAGTGGGAAAAATCGTGATTTTTTTCATTTTGGATGTCTATTCGAACACAGTTGTCATTCCTAAACTACCTCCTATTACACTGTTTGTGGGAAAGTTACATTTAAAATAAATCATTTCTTGATAAGCAGTTTTATTGGTGCGTGGTCAGAAATTACCCAGGGAGAAGGAGCTCATTTAGCTTGCCTTTTTTTTTTTTTTTCTGCCTATGGAACTCAAGTTTCTTCTAATTACATCCGGAGGAGCATTTAAACAGGGTGGTCCGTTTTAAAGCAGTCACATTTAAATCTACTTTGCATTAAATGAGCTCGCTTTTAGATGAGTTTGGCTGGCTCAAGAATACATCACAAAATGCAAATCTGATGATAAATAAAGCTTTGGCTACATCACGGAAATGGGGAGCATTTCAAAAAATGATGTTAGCACTGACTGCTAAGTGAAATGGCATCTCTCGAACACGCCTCATATTTTAAACATTGAAATGTATGCTACTGAATCAAACATGTCCATTTGACGTGTGGCAATTCGTAAGTCACACAAAATGAGGTGCAAGCTTTCCCTCACAAGTTAACACTGGCGAAAATACGAGGTTGAGAAAGGGCTGTTAGAAGTCAGGAGAATAAGGAAATGGCTCTGCATACTTATTCCAGAAGTCATGCTGAAGGAAGTAGTGGGCAGAATGGGAGTTGTTGTCTGGCGATTATTCCTCATCTCCTTGGGACCTGCTGCTGTTGAGATGTAGCCCCTGTTAGTCTGGCTCTCAGGAGAAAAGAGGGGGACTGCAAAGGGGAGGATATCAGATAGGACTAAAAAATAGTGTAATGGGCTTTTTAAAGAAATAGCTCAGGGCTTCCCTGGTGGCTCAGTGGTAAGGAATCCACCTACCAGGGCAGGAGACACGGGTTCAATCCCTGATCCGGGAAGATCCCATGAACCAAGGAGCAACTAAGCCCGAGCACCACAACTACTGAGCCTGTCCTCTAGAGCCGCGGTCCACAAGAGAAGTCACCGCAGTGAGAAGCCCACCCACCGCGACTAGAGAGGAGCTCCCACTCGCCGCCCTCACAGAGTGAAGATGCAGAAGGGTCAAAAATAAATAAATTAAGTTACAGATACACAGAAACCAAACAGCTCAGACTCTACATACAAAAGAAGACTGCTCACTTTGAAGTATTGACCAGTGACTGAACTCAATCTCCACTTTCTCTCCCATTCCCAGAACCAGACCCATCTCTGATGGTTGGGGGCCACCTGCAGCTCCAGGGGTGGGAGGTAGGTATCATCGGTGGTCCTAGTTGGAACCTTCCTACTCCAGACTGCTGTGATATAATAAAGAACGTAGGTGGTCTTTGTCTCTGGTCTGGCACAGAGCTTCAGAAGATCTTGGGCTATCCTGAGTTATCCTTCTAAAGTATAAACTTTAGGCGTATCCCTTTAAATTCATAATGAGACCTTTTTTTTTTTTAACCACACCTGTGTGTGTATGTGTTTGTGTACTCAGTTGTGTCTCACTCTTTGCAACCCCAATCCCATGGACTGTCCCACCAGGCTCCTCCGTCCATGGAATTTTTCAGGCAAGAATACTGGAGTGGGTTGCCATTCCCTTCTCCAGGGGATCTTCCTGACCCAGGGATCGAACCCTCATCTCTTTCATCTCCTGCACTGGCAGGTGGATTCTTTACCACTAGCCCCACCTAGGAAGCCACACCTGAGTTTATGCTAAGTAGATGACTCAGGGTAGGGCCAGGAGACAATTTCAGCATCCAGACTAAGGTCAGAAAAACCAACCACAAGATTACAAGGTTGGGATTTCAGCCCCCTCCTCTGACCTCTGGGAATGGGAGAGGGATTGGGATTGAGTTCAGTCACTGGTCAGTGATTAAATCAACCATGTCCACATGATGAAACCTTGACTACAAAAAAAAATAATAATAATAATACTAACAAATGAAGCAAGGAGGCCGTGAGAGCTTCCTGGTTGGCGAACACACCTGGATTCCAGGAGGAGAAAGCGTAGGAGCTGAGTCACACCCTCTCACTCCCCAGGACTTGGGCCTATGTGTGTGTTCATCTTGGATGTTCGTTTGCCTGTTTTGTAATAAAACGGTAATTGTAAGTATAGTGCTTCCCTGAGTTTGGTGAGTCATTCTACTGAACTGCTGAATCAGAAGGAATCATAGAAACCACTGAATTTATACCCAAGATGGTAGAAATGTGGGTAGCCTGGGGACCTCACTTGTGGCTGGTGTGTGTATAAGGGTGGTCTTGTTAGAGATCTTGCCCTTTCACTTACGGGATCTGATGCAAACTCTGGTTAGTTAACATCAGAGTTGAACTAAATTGTGGACACCCAGCTGAGCAGGGTGAAATATCAATAACCTCAGATACGCAGATGATACCACCTTTATGGAAGAAAGTGAAAAACTAAAGACCCTCTTGATGAAAGTGAAAGAGGAGAGTGAAAAAGCTGACTTAAAACTCAACATCCAGCAAACTAAGATCATGGCATCTGGTCCCATCACTTCATGGCAAATAGATGGGGAAACAATGGAAACAGTGACAGACTTTATTTTCTTGGGCTCCAAAATCACTGCAGATGGTGACTGCAGCCATGAAATTAAAAGATGCTTGCTCATTGGAAGAAAAGCTATGACCAACCTAGACAGCATATTAAAAAGCAGAGACATTACTTTGCCAACAAAGGTCTGTCTAGTTGAGGGCTATGATTTTTCCAGTAGTCATTTATGGATGTGAGAGTTGGACTATAAAGAAAGCTGAGTGCTGAAGAATTGATGCTTTTGAACTGTGGTGTTGGAGAAGACTCTTGAGAGTCCCTTCGACTGCAAGGAGATCCAGCCTCAGTCCTAAAGGAAATCAGTCCTGAATATTCATTGGAAGGACTGATGCTGAAGCTGAAACTTCAAAACTTTGGCCACCTGATGTGAAGAACTGACTCCTTGGAAAAGACCCTGATGCTGGTAAAGATTGAAGGAGAAGGAGAAGGGGACAACAGAGGATGAGATGGTTGGATGGCATCATCAACTCGATGGACATGAGTTTGAATAAGCTCCAGGAGTTGGTGATGGACAGGAAAGACTGGCGTGCTGCAGGATATGGGGTCACAAAGAGTTGGACGTGACTGAGCGACTGAACTAAACTGTGGACACCCAGCTGGTGTTGCAGAATTGGCATCAGATTCCAGTATGTCACCCTGAGGCTAAAACAAAAGGTCCCAGGATGCAGAAGGCTTGGGTTAAAATGCTCATATTGTTACTGTTCACGTAACTTCTCTTAAAGATTCCATTTTTCTCATCAGGTACTGTTGGTAAAAGAACAATGGTCATATTCAGGGCTAACGTGAGAGTTAACTATATTGGAAAAGCACTTTATGAACTGAGGAACACAAAGCAAATATTGGCTACTATTGTGGCCCAGACTCTAATGTATAATCAAAAATCTTATTTATAACCCAACAAGAGCTTTGTGGCCCAATTTTCACCCTTTTTCAAATCAAGTGAGAAAATAATGAATGTAGATTCCCAAAGCTCAAGACATAAATTTGGTTCTATGTGTCTTTTGTGTGCATGTCTGGGATTTTTTTCAACCAAGTTTTTTCCACTCCGTTCCAGGCAGAAACTCGACAATTTCTTCTCATGAATCATCTTTCTATGGCACTCTTCCACACCCGGCAGAAAAATGATGTGAGGCCACGGTCTTTGCTGGCCGGTACTCAAACAAAACATGCAAAACCGAACTGCATGTGGTCTTTGAGTCATTCCTGAGATCCTGAATTCTCTCAACCCCTGAATCTGAGTTGGATTAGTGGGAATGCCAGCTGGATGCCGTGGGGACGGTTGCTCTCAAGAGTCAGCAGAGAAGGATGGCGGTGAAGGGATGTGAATAAATATGTTAGCTGCACCCACTCATGAAAATGAGACTCTATGCCTGAAACAAAGGTGAAGTGAGCCTGCCTCTGTGATTTTTAACAAATTAAGGCTGTAGTAAGTAAGATGCTACTTTCCCGGGTCCTCTATGCCCCAATCCAAAGATGGGCAAGGACAGGTAAGAGTTTACGAGACAGCAAGAGCATATTGCGTGCACTGTGTATCCGGTGCTGTAGGGATCAGGAAAGAAGAGAAAAACACCCAGCAGCACTCCAAACACACACGGAGTACTTCGTTTTCACCAGGACTGGAGATGCATGAAATATAGCCTTGAGTTTCAAATTCTCTGTGTTTGTACACACACGTCTTCGAAGAGACAAAATATAATGGGTCTATTGGTACTTTACATGATCATTAGGATCTTGCAAAGGAAACCCAAAAACAGATCCTCAATGCTCCACGCCCTGGCTTCTCTTCAGGGATCCTGAGACCCAGGGCGCTGGACTTAACTTGCCAAAAACTCCCCAAGTCGGACTTGGTATGCACAAGAAAGCACTTCCCTCTTGTTAAATGACCTCGCCTCATCATGGAACCATAAAAAGAAAGCTTTCAGATCATTTGTCTCCATCACGAAAATTTATAAAAATGAGGTGTTTTTTTTTTTTTTTAAAAAAGTTAAATTATTTTGGCCTGTGAGTTTCAGATGGGGTTGTGTATTTCCCTAAAGGGTCAAAAATAGAACATTTATTAAATGGCAAGTTATTCAAAAACCAGCACAGGCCCCAGTTGTCTTTCAAAAGCTCTGATTTACTGGATATTTCTCCCTTGAGAGAGGCCTTTTTAAAATGTTCATTTCCATTTTAAGAGACGGAGGGCTTTGATCTGTTGGGAGCATTCTTCTTCTTTCCCTGAGTGGGACCTGTCGACTCCTCCAGGCAGAACTGGAGCCTTGCTCTCAGGGTCTGTATTTTTCCACGGACTTCCCAGGCATCCAGACAGCATCTCTCAAATCGGCATTCACCCCGGTCAATCTGGAAGTCAGCATTGGTGAGTCCCTACCCAGGGGACATGTGGTCTCATGTTTTTGTCACACCTAAATCAGAACCCAGTTTCCAGGACATAAGGCAAAGGTAAAAATAAATAGTCTTGACATCCCTAGGTCCAGTAGATGCTGCCAGGCCTTCCTTTAAATCATTCAGAATTTCATAACCAATTTAATCCTATTAGTCCTATAAAGTCGAATCACAGCTGTCGTGACATTAAGAGTGTATTTTGCTTTTGAAAGATTTTTACCTTTTTGTTTGTGTATTTGTTTGGCTTTGCGGAGGTGATGCCAATATGGGCACAGAGCCTGTGGGCCATGCATTTGTCAGTTCTAGAGGGGTAGGAAGATAAAGGATGATGTAGCCACTCTCAGTATCAAAACTCTCACTGTGCTTTGTTTTCAAAGGACACCACACTTCTCCCTACAGGACCACCTCTGGCCCCCTGCTGTGTCTTAGCATAAGTTCAAGAAAGGACAGGCTTGAGTCCCACCAGGGTGCCCATCTCCGTGAACGCTAGGTCTTAGCTCCCACCCATCTTACAACTGTAGGAACTGACTGCCTGCCCTCCTAGTTGTATCCATGTCTGCTCCAGACACACACACGCAAGTACACACACACACACACACACACACACACACACACTGAAATCCCCAGGGGAGCACCAGGTGCTCCTCCTGGGGAATTCATTGCTCATCTACCTTTCTCCTTCCTCTCTCTCTTCTGCAACAATCCAGGGAATATTTCGTTTATATAAGCATTCCATGCAGTCAACCTGAAGATTCGTCTCCTGTATTTCAGGGCTGGGCCACTCTCGGAGGTAACTGTCACTCAACAGTTTATCCTTGCACTGTTCCATTGAGTCTATTCCATATGTTAAGCGATTGATAGTAGACATAGGGCCACGAGGGGCGGGGGCTGTTGCAGAGACAGAATGAGCAATTGATAGAGGTGGACCCGCCTGCCCTGGGCTCCTGCTGCCATCTCTCACAGGTAAATGACATGTACAAGCTGAGAAAAAAACAACTCTCTCATTTTCTTGTAGCACATTTTGTTTGTTTGTGTGTCAGATTACACATTCAATCAATTGTGACAAGCCACTGGGCTATGCAAGGCATCGCGAATCCAATGTAAACCCCAGGCTCTGCAGACAGAGAAGAAACCAATCCCAACTGTTCACGGCTGTTCCCCACTGCGGAGGGAGAAAGGCAGGAACAAGGGGGTTTTTCCAACTGACTTTCTATGACAGGGAGGGAAAGAAATTGTGTTCCCCAGGAGAAAGTGGTTAATTTTATTTTATTTTTGTAGCTGCAGGCAGTCTGTGGATAAGTGGGTATTACGATCCTGGTACATCTCTAATTAATAAGATCAATTGCCACTGTATTTTCTTTTACAAACTCATTTAGATATGTCAGGGCTGCAATTATTTTGAGAATGATCTGGCTTTACGCTTATTCATCTTTCCTCTTCCTCAAGGAGAAAATAAAACTGTCAGCTTAAATGCCCTTTGAAGTCTGTTTTAGATCCTTGATTGAAAATTAAAAACAAAGTCGCTAGCCCAGTGCCACTTACAGGGTCAAAGTTCCTGTCCTCATGTTGGGGTGTGTGTGTGTGTGTGTGTGTATTGTGTTAATGCCTGTTGTTAAAAGGGTCACATGTTGGTTTTCTAATAACATGCTGCATCTCTTTGCTTTCATCTCTTTAGATCTACAAGAACCCTGAAGTTCCTATTATTTTGAAACTGAGAAGCACCAGGCGTTTTGCTTAGCTGTTGTTTTTTGATTCCGAGAACGACCTTTCTCCAAATGGACGTTATAACTCTTGGTGTAAACCTAGAGAATGGCTTAGGAAGCTTTGCTCACCACCCTCCTGTCTCCTGCAGGAATTACCGCCAACTGAACGTGCAGAAATCCACCCCCACTCCTGGGGACCCAGATGTCACCCCACTAGGTGGGAAGGGCCCGCCATCCCTTCTCTGAGTCTGTGCACTCAGTTCCGACAGCATCACCACCGAAAAACCCGAGAACCTGCCTGGTCGTTCCATCCGTCTCTGGGTAGCCCCCCACAGACACAGACAAATAAACCTGGTCAATCCTGTGATGCCCGAGGAATGCTTCTAGACGCTCCCTCTGGGAAGGGCGAACCCAAACTCTTTCAAACAGAGACCTAAACCTTTTAAACTTGGAGAAGCCAGAGAGGCTGGCGTGAGGCTAAGAAATCAGAGAAGCTGCTCTGAACTGAAGCAGCTGTCTCTCCCAGGCCATCCCCTGCCTGCTTCTCCCATCCCTGCCTTCCGTCTGATTTGTCTTTAAGGTTTTAACATTATCCCTCTGCTGACAAATGAATACTTTTCTGGAAGATGAGGTATTTCCAGAAGCTGGCAGACACTGGAGTGCAGTGGTCTGGCTCCCTCGATTCATTATTTGAACAGGAGAGGCCTGGAGGCTTGCACTAGCATCACACTCAAGGTGATGATAAATGTGGTCTGGCCGGGGTGGTAATATGGGAATTTCTAGCCAGGTCGTGTCTAGACCACGGTTTTGTTAGGGAGTGAAAACCACAAAGGAGGGGGCTCCAGTACCCTGCTCCTCAGAGAAATGGTCCCCAGGGAGCTCCAGCCACATTTCAAGTCTGAACCCTCATCCGGCCTCTCACTGGGGCTGCTGTAAATAACATTAACCTGTCTTTCAGTGAGCTCTGGGAAGCTTACAGACTGAACACGCTTTTTGTTGTCTGTAGTTGGGCATTAAGCTCAGTACTGTCAAGTCTAATTATTCTCATTAAGGCCTGAAAGTTTTAGGGATTAATTAGGCAGAGAGCAAAAGCTTATGCAGAACAGCAATATTTTCCCCCTCAAGGATTAGCCCGTCATTCTGGTGGGGTTTTTCTTGAGCGCTGCCCATTACTTTAGGAGATAGCAAAGTGTGGAGCTCATATAATATGGATTAGAAATAGCCTACATTTCACATGTGCTACTCAGCCATGAAAATAAGTCCTGGCCCTTGTGCCCATAACCCAGAAGGCTCACTAATGAGAACCAGGCAGTGGGGCTAATGAGAAATCCAATACGTGCTGTCTCTTTTTCCCATTTCCTTTCAATTTACTTTCCACCAGATTCGATGTGTATAGGAGGAGTCCAAGTTGGTGCTTGTATTCTTCTCTTCACTTGGTGAGATGTTTAGAAATTATCTAATTCTACCCCTTCATCCCAAGATGTGAATTCTGGGACTAAGTGATTTGCTCAAAGAGCCATAGTTATTGACAAAAGTCCTTTAAGTGAAGGTGGCAGGAAACTTCTGGAAGCACTGACGGTCCTCATGTCAATTAGAATGGTGAAGGTACTTAGCACTTGGGGTTGGTGTGCACCAAAACTCAGCAGAAGGAAACAAGGTTGTCTCACAGCAAAGGGATGATGATGGTGAGGACCTAACTTACGTGTGAGCCCCAGGGAACCCTGGGACACCAGGAGGTGCCAGCAGGTGTCCTGTTCAATGAAGGATTCCAAGGCTTTGTGAAGAAACGGGGGCAAGAAGATGGATAAGCAGGCCCTGCCATTGCCAAGGATAAAAAGGAGAGACGTGTGGGTAATCATCCTTGCTCTATTCCGTGAACTTGAGTTTTCAGCAAGATGGATTTTCAGAGTGGTGTTTCTGTTGTTCACTTTTTGCATTTCACATAGAGACATGGTTTCCATTTGAGGATCTGAAATGGAGCATTCTGGCTCCCACAGACTCCCATGTTCATTTACTTGCTTAGCCCTTTAGATTGGCCCCTGGTGTGCGCCTAGAACTTGGGCTGCAGGAGAGCCACCATCCCTAGGGCTTCTCTGTGCTGAGCTGTGGCTTCCACCCAGCAGAGGTAGGGGTCCCGCTTCTACCCGAGACCTGGCCATACCCTGCTGCTCCCCCTGTACCCCAGCACATCTCTGGCACACCCAGAGGACTGCCCAGCAACCTGAAGGGGGCCAGAGAGAGCCCCTCCCATAGACACCAGTTGGAATACAGCCAGGAAGAGCAAACTTGGCTGCCATATTAGGTCGGGTACCTCAGTGGAGCTTCCTTTACTGTCTCTGGGAAGCTGGTTTTGGCTTCTCAAAGAAGGCAACAGGAAAAATGTAGCTTGCAGAGGCTGGATTCACTGGGCAGAACCACATCCCAAGAGGAGTGGTCAGTGAAGCCAGGTGTGACAGCAAAAATGGGAGCAGCAGCTGTCCAACAGCCTTGGAGAAGGTGGTCAGAGGAGACAAGCCACCATTGTCATCATCAGCTGGAGCCCTTCTCTGAACGTGACAGATCCTTCTAGCTTCTCTGCTCATAAAGAGCCGTTATTCCCTTCCCAATTCTCCAGGGCACTTTGCTTACGGTTCTTTTTGTTTCCTAAATGCTGCATTTGCTTGTATGTTTATCTATGAACCATGAGTCCCAGAGGATCTCACTGCTTCATTTACCTTTGGCCTGTGTCAACCCTGCAAAATTCATATGTTGAAGCTCTAACCCACAATGTGACAGTATCTGGAGGTGAGGTCTTTGGGAGATCACTAGGCTTAGATGAGGTCATGAGGATGGGTCCCCCGTGATGGGGTTTAGTGGCTTATTAAAAAGAGGATGAGACAAGAGGTCTCACCCTCTCTCTGTACCTACACTCTCACCAAGGAAAGGTCATTTGGGACCATAACCAAGAAGAAGATTCTCACCAGGAACCAAATCGGCTGGCACCCTGATATAAGACTTCCCAGCCTCCATAACTGCAAGAAAGAAATGTCTGTTGTTTAAACCATCAGGTCTATGGTAATTTATTATAGCAGCCTGAGCTGACTCAGAGAGCCTAGAGCCATGATTCTTACATAAGAGGTGAAAGCAAACTCACTGACTGATGGGCTGGAATCTCTCTCACCTACACATAAACAGTGACCCAACAATTAATCGGTACATCCATTTTCAGCTTCTACTGTGGGAAACACGATGGGCTGAGCAGTGGGAAATGATAACTTCTTTTCAAAACCGAACCAAAGGTCCAAGCAGCTTAACACAGTATTAGATTTTGTCAAATGGGTATGTGTCATTATGCATGCAGATCTAATTAATCGTATTTCTAGTGGATGCATTGAATGACCTGAGAGAAGAAATCAATTACAGAAACTCATGTTGCTCATAATTTGAGGACTTTATGTCTCAAGGTTTAGGTTTGAAATCAAAACTGTTTAGCATGAGGGGTGGGAAGATGGGAGGGAAGTATGCTTTTTACATTCTGAAGACATTTAAGGGTAGGGGATATAGGATGGCTAACCTGTATGTGTTAATGGGATATCTCTGCATCTTTTAAATGTTGTGAGCATAAAAGGTGAACAAGAATTATTTTATAAGTAATACAGCTAACTGACACGTCTTCTGTTGTTTCTAAATCTGAAGAGAAAGCCTGTGACTTAGTACTTCTGCCCCAGCTCTTCCAAAGGTAAAACTGTGCACTGAATCAGGAGTGGAAGAAGGACTATGACACAGAGGATAAATGAACACAGGGTCAGGGATAAAGAATATCATTTTCTCTATTGCTTGTTAATTACAGTAACTCCTTAGATACTGAAAGCTTGCGTTCTGTTCAGTGAGCACTGGGTCGACACGTGTAAGATGTGCTCAGCTGTACTTCTTCACCCCATCGCTGACACCACGAGGGCCTGCTCAGCTCTTTGCGGCCTTTCCCAGGAGGACCCTGGCCCCAATCCCTCTGCCCACGTGCTTGACAGTCATGGAAGCGGGTCCACAGTGAACTAAGTCCAGGAGGGCCAGGGTGAGCTTTGCGTCCAGCAAGGTTATCTAAAGGGCCTGGAACGCTGCCTGAGCATAATACGAGCTTAATCAAAGTTGCCGCTTGGTTGAATAAAGGGACTCATCAAGGCTCAAAGCAACAGCCCATTCAGGCCCCAGGGCACCCCCAGGACAGGCTAACACCCACCACAACCCCCCCACCTCCCACCCCCTCACCTCCATCTTGGCAGTTTTCTCTGGTGTCAAGGAGGATCCAGTAGAGGTGGGGAGATGGGAGCGATGTGATTGGATCTGGGGAAAGGAAGCCAGATTTGGCAGAATCCAAGTTCAGTTCAGTTCAGTTACTCAGTCTTGTCTGACTCTTTGCGACCCCAAGAACTGCGGCATGCCAGGCCTCTGTCCATCACCAGCTCCCGGAGTTTACTCAAACTCATGTCCATTGAGTCAGTGATGCCATCCAGCCATCTCATCCTCTGTCATCCCCTTCTCCTCCTGCCCCTAATCCCTCCCAGCATCAGGGTCTTTTCCAATGAGTCAACTCTTCGCATGAGGTGGCCAAAGGATTGGAGTTTCAGCTTTAGCATCAGTCCTTCCAATGAACACCCAGGACTGATCTCCTTTAGGATGGACTGGTTGGATCTCCTTGCAGTCCAAGGGACTCTCAAGAGTCTTCTCCAACACCACAGTTCAAAAGCATCAGTTCTTTGTTGCTCAGCTTTCCTCACAGTCCAACTCTCACATCCATACATGACCACTGGAAAAACCATAGCCTTGACTAGATGGACCGTTGTTGGCAAAGTAATGTCTCTGCTTTTTATTATGCTGTCTAGGTTGGTCGTAACTTTCCTTCCAAGGAGTCAGTCAGTCAGTTCAGTCGCTCAGTCGTGTCCGACTCTTTGCAACCCCATGAATCGCAGCACACCAGGCCTCCCTGTCCATCACCAACTCCCGGAGTTCACTCAGACTCACGTCCATCGAGTCAGTGATGCCATCCAGCCATCTCATCCTCTGTTGTCCCCTTCTCCTCCTGCCCCCAATCCCTCCCAGCATCAGAATCTTTTCCAATGAATCAACTCTTCGCATGAGGTGGCCAAAGTACTGGAGTTTCATCTTCAGCATCATTCCTTCCAAAGAAATCCCAGGGCTGATCTCCTTCAGAATAGACTGGTTGGATCTCCTTGCAGTCCAAGGGACTCTCAAGAGTCTTCTCCAACACCACAGTTCAGAAGCATCAATTCTTCAGCGCTCAGCCTTCTTCACAGTCCAAATCTCACATCCATACACGACCACAGGAAAAACCATAGCCTTGACTAGACGAACCTTTGTTGGCAAAGTAATGTCTCTGCTTTTGAACATGCTATCTAGGTTGGTCATAACTTTCCTTCCAAGGAGTAAGCGTCTTTTAATTTCATGGCTGCAGTCACCATCTGCAGTGATTTTGGAGCCCCCCAAAATAAAGTCTGACACTATTTCCACTGTTTCCCCGTCTATTTGCCATGAAGTGATGGGACAGCATGCCATGATCTTCGTTTTCTGAATGTTGAGCTTTAAGCCAACTTTTTCACTCTCCTCTTTCACTTTCATCAAGAGGCTTTTGAGTTCCTCTTCACTTTCTGCCATAAGGGTGGTGTCATCTGCATATCTGAGGTGATTGATATTTCTGCCGGCAATCTTGATTCTAGCTTGTGCTTCTTCCAGTCCAGTGTTTCTCATGATGTACTCTGCATATAAGTTAAATAAGCAGGGTGACAATATACAGCCTTGATGTACTCCTTTTCCTATTTGGAGCCAGTCTGTTGTTCCATGTCCAGTTCTAACTGTTGCTTCCTGACCTGCATACAAATTTCTCAAGAGGCAGATCAGGTGGTCTGGTTATTGATATTTCTCCTGGCAATCTTGATTCCAGCTTGTGCTTCTTCCAGCCCAGTGTTTCTCATGATGTACTTTGCATATAAGTTAAACAACCAGGGTGTCAATATACAGCCTTGATGTACTCCTTTTCCTATTTGAGGTTAAACCAAAGCAAGGAAAGATTAGAAGCCAGGAAATGTGGCTTCCTTAATCAAGGTGAGGAGAGCAGTGAAGAAGGTGGACAGATGGGACCTGAATGGAGGAAGGGAGGTGGGCCGGGGTGGCCACCTGGGTGGAGGTGGGGGTGAGAAAGAGAAGAGAGCTATGGATTCTTCCAGGTTTCTCTGGCTCGAGACTGGAGGACGGCATGACTAACCCAAATTAGAAATGAGTTAAGAACAGATGGGAGTGCACCAGATGCTTCATTCAAGCCTCAGCCTGACTCCGTCAACGTCAAGTCAGAACATCTCAGTCATCCAGCTGAGTGGTTTGATGGAGACCTAAAGGTACGTTTTTGCTAACAGGCTGTCGGATGTAAGATCCTATTGATAGATAATTCATTATCCACACACCTTGTATTCACCTTCCTTGTAGAAACAGGTGTGGCCTTTTTAAGCACACAGAATGCACTCGACAGGGACAGAGGGGCAGAGCTAAAGGTCACGGCCATGGAGGGTTTGCCGTCTCTGCCGGCTATCATGGCCCTGTGGGCCAGAAAAGGCTCCTCTGGTCGGAAAGCAAAACTTGGCCTATTCTGAGTGTCATGCATAGCTTCTCAAAGGCCCTGTGAGTTGCAGCATAGTGTTCTTCGCATTTTCCACTCAGAGGCACAGCAAGAGGTATTTGGCACGCAGGAGTCGGGCTGCCTGAGCGCTAATCCCTTCGAGGGCGGGTGTCCATCCTGTTCCTGCAACCCCCTCACTCTCCCCTCCCACCCTTTGCATCTTTTCATTTTCTTGCCCCTTTCATTTTGGTTCCTCACCCGGGTGTGGCTTTGTGTGGAAGTCATTTATTCTTGGAACCGGCTACTTCCACCAAGTGGGGGAAATGTGGAAGAGATTAGAAGGATCCCAGCAAACTCCAGGTCCTGATCCAGGAGATAAGGGCCCCACCTGTGGTTTGAGGGAGGAATGGAAGGGAGGAAGGTGGGCCGTCTAGAAGGATCTGCGGCCAGCGCAAGGGAGTCCCATCCTCCAGGAGGTTAGAGTCCTATGGGCTGTGCTTGCGCCTGATGTCACCTCCCTGAGAAGGAAGTGTGGTCCCCACTGCGTCCAGATGAGCAAGGTCAGGCATGTAGCATCCAAATCTTACTGGTGGCAATAATTTCCCTATCTCCAGCTTTTGCCCTCTTTATCACAAATTGGCTAAATGGGATGATCCTATCAAAGATTTTGAATGATCCTTCCAACCTACTAGGCTTCCCTGATGGCTCAGACGGTGAAGAATCTGCCTCCAGTGCAGGAGACCTGGGTTGGATCCCTGGGTTGGGAAGATCCCCTGAAGAAAGGAATGGTAACCCACTCCAGTATTCTTGCCTGGAGAATTCCACGGACAGAGGAGCTTGGCAGGCTGCAGTCCATAGGGTCACAAAGAGTGAGACACGACTGACTGACTAACACTTTCACACTTCCAACCTACTAAGGAGGTGAAAAAAAAATGTGTAAAAACTAGAAATCCAGTTCACTGCCAGTTTCTAGCTTTGCTTGAACTTCACAATTGAGGTGGCACGGAATAATTTGAAAATTTGACCTACGGTAAGTCCCCTACGTACGAACCTTCAAGTTTCGAGCTTTCAAAGATGTCAACGTGTCCCTGTAGGCCAGCTGTTGTACTGACTGCTGTACTTTTCAAGGTACTGTTTTGTAAGATTAAAATGTTTTTTTTTTAATTTTTAAAAATGTTTTCTGTATTTTTTAAATGTTTTTTAAATGTATTATTTGTGTGAAAAGTATTGTAAACCTGTTACAGTACAGTATTGTGTAGCCGACTGTGTTAGCTGGGCACCTAGGCTAACTTGGGAACAAATTGGATGTATGGACACTCTCTCAGAATGGAACTCATTCACATGTAGAGGACCTGCTGTATTATCCAATATCCCTTGTGATAAAGGGGCTGAGGCATTGGTCTTTAAACACCTCATTATGCCAACAGGAAGGAGTGAGGCTCTTCAACCAGTTCAGTAGCTGTTGAATCCAAAATTCAAAAGGTCCACAGATCCCCTGTAGAATCTGTTTCCTAGCCCGACTCCTGCTCTGGGATCTTCCTTATCCTAATCATTGTGTTATCACACTGTGACCTAGTAAGTGAGGCTCAACCATGCCTGACTCTTTTGCAGCCCCATGGATGCGGCCAGGCTCCTCTGTCCATGGAATTTTCCAGGCAAGAATACTGGAGCGGGTTGCCATTTCCTCCTCCAGGGGACCTTCCCTATTTAGGAATCAAACCCGCATCTCTTACGTCTCCTGCACTGGCAGGCAGGTTATCATCAGTGCCACCTGGGAAGCCCCGTGGCACATTGGCAAGTGGATTCTCCACCACTGGTGCCAGCTGGGAAGCCCACTGTGATCTAACGCTATACTCTGGTCTCAGGAATGGGTGGTTGGCAGGATTGTCTGTAAGGTGTCCTAAAAGACCTTGCTCCACATTTGCTGGGCAAGGAGAGCAGAGGGGCAGGGGGCCCCGAGGGGATGACTGCCTCCCCCTTCTTCTGCGCAAGAGCCCAGCAGGCAGGCTGAGCCAGATCCGCAGACAGCCGCTGCCAGCCGAGTAGAGGGCAGACAGAACACACCGAGAACCTGAGCTCCAAAGGGCCCAGCACCCAGCTCGCCGACGTGGCTGCGTCCGTCCGCACACACCGCCCCTGCCTGCAGCTCTCCCCACACGAGGAGCTGCTTTTGATCAAAGGCGGCTTGCCGCCCCCGAGGGGCAGGAGGAAAAGCCACAAGTGGTGACAAGCTCCAAAGACAGTGGAGTCACCATCCGCCGGAGTGGAATCTTCCGAAGCCTGCGGTCTGGGGAAAAAACCAGATGCCTATCCACTCGGCCACACCCACCGCAGGGGCAGGGAAAGGAAAACAACAGGCTGGAAAGGCAGGCCGCTTCCTGCTCTGTGCGGAGACAAACAGTGTCCTGCCAAGAGCTGACCTGCAGAAGATGTTTGTTGGGTGAACCGGTCTTGAGCAAAGCAGAGTCAAGTTTGAATGTAGGCCCATGATACATTTCATCATGATTTGAAAAGATTAATAATGTAATACACCAAAAATCATTGATTTGTACACTTCAAACAGATAAATTATATGATATAGGAACTGTATCTCAATAAAGCCATTGTTAAAAATGCAAACGAGTAAAAAGACACATTTTGCAAAAAACAAAAGCAAAAAACCTAAAGCTCCAATTAAACTGTGTCTGTGAAAACTTTTTTAAAAGATGCTGTGTGTACTAGCAGTTTCTTGCCAGCAGCCTTGCACTGTCTTTAACTGCCTCCCCGCTCCCCATTCTTGGCTGTTTCTTGTATGTCACCACTGAGATTTGAGCTCAGCTTCAGGTGGGTGTTTCATGCAGGAGATGGTGCTTGGCTGCAGGCAGAACCCCTTGGTTTGGGGAGTTCTGATTCCTCAGCCACCTGATTCATCAGTCAGGCTGCCCACCTCTCAGACCCTGACCTTAAAAGTCTAATTTTCTCTCTTGCTGCTGCTGCTAAGTCGCTTCAGTCGTGTCCGACTCTGTGTGACCCCATAGACGGCAGCCCACCAGGCTCCCCCATCCCTGGGATTCTCCAGGCAAGAACACTGTAGTGGGTTGCCATTTCCTTCTCCAATGCATGAAAGTGAACAGTGAAAGTGAAGTCGCTCAGTCGCATCTGACTCTTAGTGACCCCATGGACTGCAGCCTACCAGGCTCCTCTGTCCATGGGATTTTCCAGGCAAGAGTACTGGAGTGGGTTGCCATTGCCTTCTCCGTAATTTTCTCTCTTAGCTGTGCCCTAAAACCCTGTATGCAGGCTCTTTGCCTTTCCTCCCTTACTTAGCACATCCTACACTTTTTTAAACCATCTCTTCTATCCTTGGTTTTCCCTTAAACCTTTAGCATTTCACTACATCACACCTTTAACTTGCCGAGAGCTGCAAGCAGGGTCATGGACTGTTTTGACTGAAGGAATCATTAAAATAGCAACAATTTACAATACACGCTGTATATATGCACACACAAAATACAGGTAGACACAAAGACAGAAATAGCTTGTCAGTGTCTCTCCTCTCACTACATTGGGAAGGGTAATCTGGAATCCCTGACACTGCATTTGCTGCAAGAGGATTGGAAATATTCAACCAGCAATGATAGAACTAGGTCGTAAAAACATCTTGTATATAAATATCTATTGTTCACGGGGAGGTGCCATGTCCAGATCAGGGCATATATTGTGATTAGATTTAACACTCATGTAAACATTTCCCAACCTGTCATTTTCTCAGCTGGATTTGTGCTTCACCCACATTAGACAGTCAGCAAAGAGTGCCAGAGAAGCACAGAAGACAGGGGGGGAAGCAATTAGGGTAGGGGAAAAAGAAGGAAAAAATAAAAACAGTCTTGAAAATATATCATCCTAACACGCAAAACAGCTAGTGTTCAGAGAAGATGTTAAGAGATTCAGAAAAAAGAGAATGACACTGTAAGAATGGTTGTAAGCATGTTTTTTATCTTACTAGAATCTTTAGAAAGTCAGCAATTTGCATACCGCACCTGTATTAATCAGATACTTGATTGAACAGAGGTTTCTCATTCCTTTCCTCCGTCAAACTGTCTAGGATGACACTGGGGGAATTGACTCTGATGTTCAAACGAGTAGCAGGGAGGAGTGTCTGGAGTCACCACTCAATGAAATAATTTAGCACTTTTATTAGGAAATCATTATATTTACCAAAGGAAAAACCTAATTTTCACAGCAAACACAGGAAAATCAAGCAGTTTCAAAGGCTGCATAAGAAAGATTAGTCAAGTACACATCTGTCCCCAAAGATAGACAAGTTGAACAGGTAAACCCACTCTTGGTTATGCAGACTTGTAGGTGGATCATACAACAGCTTTGGTATTGTTTCTTACTCTGAGCGATTGCCTCCTGCTGTTGTTGGCTGGCTATGCAAGAGCTATCCTGAACTACCAACTACTACTTACTTTCCAGTGTCCTTTGTATCTAAGGGTGTCAGTGTGACTTGTCTTGGCCAAGGAAGTTTGCTGAGGATGAGAACGAAGCTGGGTTATGGGAAGGCTTGCATGAGACAGGTAAGCTGTCTTATGGGCTTCCCAGGTGGCGCCAGTGGTAAAGAATTCACCTGCCAAGCCAGAAACATAAGAGATGTGGGTTCGATCCCTGGGTTGGGATGATCCCCTGGAGGAGGGCATGACAACCCATTCCAGTATTCTTGCTGGAGACCCCCATGGACACAGGAGTCTGGTGGGCTACAGCCCATAGGGTCGCACAGAGTCAGACACAACAGAAGCAACTTAGTAAGCAAGCAAGCTATCTCTTCCCCTTGTTTCTGCCCTGTAAGTGGTTTTGATGCTATGAGCTGCAAAAGTCATCTTACAGCTTCAGGATGGCAAGGACAAGGGACAAAACTCAACACCTCAGGATGTCAGAGTG